>NC_143023.1:103075366-103419366 GCF_057628025.1 Oncorhynchus mykiss | reverse complement strand
GGACTTGAGTTCCTGGATGTTGTTATGATCACATCACGTCTCGTTAATCATAAGGCATACCCCCCCGCCCCTCTTCTTACCAGAAAGATGGTTGTTTCTGTAGGCGCGATGCCTGAAGAAACCAGCTGGCTGCACCGACTCCGTTAGCGTCTCTCGAGTGAGCCATGTTTCTGTGAAGCAAAGAACGTTACAGTCTCTGATGTCTCTCTGGAATGCTACCCTTGCTCGGGTTTCATCAACCTTGTTGTCAAGAGACTGGACATTGGCGAGTAGTATGCTAGGGAGTGGTGCACGATGTGCCCGTCTCCGGAGTCTGACCAGAAGACCACTTCTTTTGCCCCTTTTACGGCGATCCCGGCTGGGATCCGATCCATTGTCCTGGGTGGAAGGCAAAACACAGGATCCGCTTCGGGAAAGTCATATTCCTGGTCGTAATGATGGTGAGTTGACGTTGCTCTTATATTCAGCGTTCATAGCGACGTCGCTTTTTGATCCTTCGATGTCGGCTCTTCCTATCATTGTGAAGCAGAATTCACCAAGCGTTGGATTGTTCACCCACTAATAGGGAACGTGAGCTGGGGTTAGACCGTCGTGAGACAGGTTAGTTCCTCCCGACTGTATGTAATGAAACCTAAGATTACCTGGGGTACCAATGTAAGAAATAACACGTCAAAAGCAAACAAAATACTGCATAGTTTCCTAGGAACGCGAAGCGGGGCGGCCATCTATGTCGACGCCGGAAATATAGATTACATTGTTATGTATATCATTAACATTTTATGGCTGCAGGGGCAGTATTGAGTAGCTTGGATGAAAGGTTCCCATATCAAACGGCCTGCTCCTCAGTCATAGTTGCTAATATTTGCATATTATTATTAGTGTTGGATAGAAAACACTCTGAAGTTTCTAAAACTGTTTGAATGATGTCTGTGAGTATAACAGAACTCATATTGGCAGGCAAAATCCTGAGTTGAAACCAAAACAGGAAGTCAGAAATCTGAGCTTGTTTATATTCACCTGAGTCCCCAATGAAATCCCTTTGAGATATGAATGATGCTGCACTGCCAAGGGGTTCCACTAGATGTCAACCATCAATATAAATTATAATGAGGCTTCTATGTTGTGGGAGTGAATGAGAGCATAATATATCAGATGTCCATCAAGCAGCCATTTTATGATAGCACTTTTTCCTCATGGTAGTTAGTTGCGTTCCATTGCTCACGTAGACAAGAAGGAATACTCCGGTTGGAACTTTATTGAAGCTATATGTTAACATCCTAATGATTGATTCTGTACTTAGTTTGAAATGTGTCTTCCACCGGTAATATCACTTTTTTAGGTTTTTGTTTTTGTTTGTTTTTGTATGTATACCAAACGCGCTAACAAAAGAAGGTATTTGGACATAAATAACAAACATTTATTGTGGACCTGGGATTCCTGGAGTGCTTTCTGATGTAGATCATCAAAGGTAAGGGAATATTTATCATATAATTTCTTGTTTATGTTGACGCCATCTTTGCTGCTGTGGTGTTTTTACTTTTGAGCGCCGTCTCAGATTATTGCATGGGTTTCTTTTTCTGTAAAGTTTTTTTTTAATCTGACACAGCGGTTGCATTAAGGAGAGGTATATCTATAATTCCATATAACTTGTATTATCATCTACAATTATGATGAGTATTTCTGTTGAATGATGTGGCTATGCAAAATCACTTGATGTTTTTGGAACAAGTGAATCTAACGCGCCAATGTAAACTCAGATTTTTTATATAAATATTAACTTTATCAAACAAAACATGCATGTATTGTCTAACGTGAAGTCCTATGAGTGTCATCTGATGAAGATAATTCAAAGTTAGTGATTTAATTTGATCTTTATTTCTGTTTTTTGTGAATGCTATATTTTGCTGGAAAATGATTGTAGTTTGGTGGAGACCTAACAATCGTTTGTAGTGCTTTCACGGAAAAGCCTATTTGAAATCGGACACTTTGGTGGGATTGACACTGAGAATAGCTTTAAAATGATATAAGACACGTGTATGTTTTTAGGAACTGTAATTATGAGATTTCTGTGGTTTGAATCTGGCGCCCTCTATTTTCACTGGTAGTTGTCAAATCAATCCCAGTATCGGGATTGCAGCCATAACAGGTTAACCCAACTGTTGACCAGGCTATGTTAGAGCTGTCATCTGACCTTGTTACCTTACAGAAAGCCCTGGTTGGTTTACAACTTGTACTTAATGTGGGCAAGACCTAAATACATGTTGTTCTCTAGTTCTAGCAAGAATGTTTCAGATGAACTACATATTTATTCTCCCATTGATCAGGTTCCCGCCTATAAATGTCTGGGCATTTGGATTGACAAAGAGTTATTGTTTAAAAAACTTACAGTATGTACTAGCTAGTTAAAAAGCAAAGATTTTCTTATGTACAGTACCAGTCAAATGTTTAGACACATGTACTCATTCAAGGGTTTTTCTTTATTTAAAATAATGTCTACATTGTAGACTAATAGTGAAGACATCAAAACTATGAAATAAAACATATGGAATCCTGTAGTAACCAAAAAAGTGTTTAACAAATTAAAATATATTTTAGATTCTTAAAAGTAGCCGCCCTTTTCCTTGATGACAGCTTTGCACACTCTCAACCAGCTTCACCTGGATTGCTTTTCCAACCGTCTTGAAGGAGTTCCCACATATGCTGAGCACTTGTTGGCTGCGTTTCCGTCACTCTGGTCCAACTCATCCCAAACCATCTCAATTGGGTTGAGGTCGGGTGATTGTGAAGGTCAGGTGATTGTGGAGGCCAGGTCATCTGATGCAGCACTCCATCACTCTCCTTCTTGATTGTTTCTTGAATTCTAAATAAATCACAGACAGTGTCGCAAGCAAAGAACCCCGACACCATCACACCTTCTCCTCCGTGCTTCACGGTGGGAACCACACATGCAGAGATCATCCGTTCACCTACTATGCATCTCACAAAGACAATCTAATCAGACCAAAGGACAGCTTTCCAGCGGTCTAATGTCCATTGCTTGTGTTTCTTGTCCCAAGCAAGTCTATTCTTATTATTGGTGTCCTTTAGTAGTGGTTCCTTTGCAGCAATTTAACCATGAAGGCCTGATTCACGCAGTCTCCGCTGAACAGTTGATGTTGAGATGTCTGTTACTTGAACTCTGAAGGATTTATTTGGGCTGTAATCTCAAGCTGGAAACTCCAATGAACTTATCCTCTGCAGCAGAGGTAAATTTGGGTCTTCCTTTCCTGTGGCGGTCCTCGTGAGAGCTTTCATCAGTGTTTGATGGTTTTTGTGACTGAAGAAACCTTCAAAGTTGTTGATAAAGGTTCATGTTAATAAAGATTCACCTAGGAACCAAGATGTGACAGAAGAGAGCACGTAAAGTAATGTATTGGCCCAGAATTAACTAAGATGTGACAGACAAAGTATCAAACTGTAGTACATGTCTGAAATACCAAGCAAGCAATCCTGCAGAGCCATTAAAACCCCACCCTGCACCTGAGAGACCAGACCAAAAGCAACAAAACATCATGACACAGACACTGTTGAAGAGGCTCTGGCAGCAGCCCAGCTTGAAGAACAAACCATCAGCACACAGACACTGTTGAAGAGGCTGAAAGCACAGCTCTGACAGCAGCAGTCCAGCATAAAGAACAAACCAGCAGACGATCCACACGGCAGTGAAATACTTATTAAGTGTTATTAAGGACTCTAAGGACAATTCAAATAATAACCCTAACAACGCTACATTACGGTGTATCCATTGAACCCTAACAACGCTACATTACGGTGTATCCATTGAACCCTAACAACGCTACATTACGGTGCATCCTTTGAACCCTGACAACGCTACATTACGGTGTATCCATTGAACCCTAACACTTCTACAAGTGGAGCTCTGTACACATACACCAACACTGACTAGACTGCTTACATGGATCAAGGGTGTTTAATAGCATCAACAGATGGAGTCTTTTGCCTTTCTGTTGTGTTGTCTGCAAACAGAGCTAAATGGCAAGATTATTCAAGGACACGGGTCACAGGGAGCCTGTCAAGGACACGGGTCACAGGGAGCCTGTCAAGGACACGGGTCACAGGGAGCCTGTCAAGGACACGGGTCACAGGGAGCCTGTCAAGGACACGGGTCACAGGGAGCCTGTCAAGGACACGGGTCACAGGGAGCCTGTCAAGGACACGGGTCACAGGGAGCCTGTCAAGGACACGGGTCACAATCACTATCATCACAAATATTACAAGTCTGCTTGTGTGTGAGGGGCAAGGAGCCTGTCAAGGACACGGGTCACAGGGAGCCTGTCAAGGACACGGGTCACAGGGAGCCTGTCAAGGACACGGGTCACAGGGAGCCTGTCAAGGACACGGGTCACAGGGAGCCTGTCAAGGACACGGGTCACAGGGAGCCTGTCAAGGACACGGGTCACAGGGAGCCTGTCAAGGACACGGGTCACAGGGAGCCTGTCAAGGACACTGGTCACAGGGAGCCTGTCAAGGACACTGGTCACAGGGAGCCTGTCAAGGACACGGGTCACGGCCTCCCGAGTGGCGCGGTGGTCTAAGGCACTACTGTCATGACTCTCATGTGAGGATCCAAAGGATCAGGTTACAGTGCATCAGCTCTACAAGTGGGGGGAGAGGGATGGATGTGGGAGTTTTTATGACACCTCACTCGATCGTAAACCATAGGCAGCAGACGATTCCCTTTGGTGCCTAGTTTGGGTGATCGGAATGTCTGTGTGCCTTTTGAAGAGTGTACCGCCCAAGAACTTCAACATCAAATAATGGACACCGGGACAACATATTTCATCCTCCGAATGTTGGTAATGATGAGACATGGAATATGGGAAATTGTCTATTTTGTGATGTCATTAAAAGTTGCATGAAGATGTTATAACAAAAACATTGTAATTTGAAGAGTTTTCATACGGTGTATATCATGTTAACCTCACTATGGGGCTAGCGTCCCACCTGGCCAACATCCAGTGAAATGATGCGATAAATAGCAGTCATCACATTTAATGATAGTCATGTCACGACATCGTGCACGACCCATAAGACCCTGTTCAAAAGACATGCACTCGGGTTCCATTTGAGACGTAACCTGAGACTCCTCAGTGTCTAGTGTCAGACTGGGACATAACCTGAGGCTGGGACATGAGGCGTCCCTCAGCTGTTTTAGTGCCTAATGGTCCGATCAAACATCAATCAAACAGCTGAAGCACAGCCTTACACATAGATTTACATTCATGTCTCTGAGCTGAAGTAGTAGCTATCTGTTTTATTTTTGGCCAGATATCTCCTCTTTATGTGGACACACAACCAAACAAAGGCCCTCACAGAGTGTTGCTCGCAGCTCCCTGTCCCTCTGCCCCTTTGTGAAGTGCATCTATAGTCAGTCTCAGGATGAGGTCGCTCTTCCGTTGAGAACTAACGACAAGCTTCCCTTCCTTACATATTTTTGCAGCACCATTGTGTGCTTTATGGTGTGTGGTTGGGCGGAATCACCATGGCAGCCTGTTGTTGACCCTGGGATCTTACAGTGTACACACACACACACACACACACACACACACACACACACACACACACACACACAGTTCTGGAATATGATGATGATGATGACTGGTGCATGATAGAAATATCAACATCAGAACTGTGTTGAAATACTATTCTAAATAATTTAAGGACAGGCTGGAGCAAACTAACGAACAGGTCTGATATCCTAGTCTCTCTGTTCCTGTCTGATGTCTCATGTCCACTCACAGTGGAACAGCGCTGGCCCTGGCTTCCCCCGGCTGGCCCTGGCTTCCCCCGGTTGGCCCTGGCTTCCCCCGGTTGGGCCCCGGCTTCCCCCGGTTGAGCCCCCGGCTTCCCCCGGTTGGGCCCCCGGCTTCCCCCGGTCGGGCCCCCAGCTTCCCCCCGGCTTCCTCCGGTTGGCCCCCGGCTTCCCCCGCTTGGCCCCTGGTTGGCCTCTGGTCTCCCCTGGCTTCCCCTGGCTTCCCCTGGTCTCCCCTGGCTTCCTCTGGTCTCCCCTGGCTTCCTCTGGTTGGCCCTGGCTTCCCCCGGCTGGCCCTGGCTGGCCCCCGGCTTCCCCTGGCCGGCCCCCGGCTTCCCCTGGCCGGCCCCCGGCTTCCCCTGGCCGGCCCCCGGCTTCCCCTGGCCGGCCTTGGTCTCCCCTGGCTTGCCCTGGTCTCCCCTGGCTGGCCCTGGTTTCCCCTGGCTTCCCCTGGTCTCCCCTGGCTGGCCCTGGCTGTTTGGTTGGATTTAATAAAATAACCCTTTGATAAATGTACAAGCATAGAAAACAAAACACTTGTATTCTAGCCATAATGTTCTCCCATTAACTATAAACATTTTTATAGTGCACTTTTAATGTTTATTATAAATATGTGTATTGTACTGGGAGACTATACAATTAAAAGAACAATGAAGCTCTTTCTCATTCAAATACGTTTTATAATCCTGTTTACATGAGCATGAAATATACCTATAAACATTTTTATTTTCTTGTGACCAAGTCAATTAAATTGCATATCAACGTGAAGGTATAAGCAGTTATGTAGCAGTTAAGCATTTAAGCAGTTATTATTGCAGCAGTTAATAACTACATTAGCACGGTGGGCAGGTGGGACAATCAGAATACAATCATTTGCTAAACTGTTTTAAGGGGATACATTCACTGAAAGTGAAACGTGGCAATTACCATTATAATGAAGTCACAGGAGGTTGGGGAGGACAGGCTCGTGGTAATGTCTGGAGTGGAATTATGGAATGGGATTCCATTTGCTCGGTTCCAGCCATTATTATGAGCCCTCCTCCCCTCAGCAGTCTCCTGTGAATGAAGTGTCAGAGTCATCATGATGGCTTCTCCTAGTTACAGAAACTAGCCTGATTGATCTCCTGATATAAACTACAGGAGGTATTGATTAGAAACAGCCTGATTGATCCTCTGATGTAAACTACAGGAGGTATTGATTAGAAACAGCCTGATTGGTCCTCTGATATAACCTACAGGAGGTATTGATTAGAAACAGCCTGATTGATCCCCTGATATAAACTACAGGAGGTATTGATTAGAAACAGCCTGATTGATCCCCTGATATAAACTACAGGAGGTATTGATTAGAAACAGCCTGATTGATCCCCTGATATAACCTACAGGAGGTATTGATTAGAAACAGCCTGATTGATCCTCTGATAGATAGATAGATGGTGGAGGGCTGGCCAACGGACACAGAGACACACACGGACACAGGAAGGTTGTTATTGAGGGAAGGTGCTGTCCTGGTGATTAAGAATTAAAACCATTAGACTGGCCTGTCAGGCCCTCTGATCATAAACTGCCACTCACATAGAAAGCCCATTTTAAATGTGGTGGACACAGGGAATGTCAAAGTAAGAGAATGTGAAAACATTACAAAACGGTGGATCTAATCCAATTGTAATCTATACCAGTTATAGAAATGGAAGATAATGCGTACTTCTGTTTCTTTTTCAGACAGATTACTGATACAGTAACCTCTCTTAGCCTTCGATTCACAGACATACAAATGAAAGACCATGGATATATCTTATCTAATTAAGACAAACTGTATGGTAGTTGTAGGAGACAGCCTCTCCCTCTCTCCCTCAGTCTCCTCCTCCGAAAGATGGTAAACAGTAGCAGAAGCGTATGTGATGAGACAAAGTTAGTGCAAAAAGGGGTCAATGCAGATAGTTAGTTAAATAGTTATTTAGCAGTCTTAAGGCATTGGGTAGAAGCTGTTCCAGAATTGCTACATCAGTACCGCTTGCAGTGCAGTAGCAGAGAGAACAGTCTATGACTTGATTGGCTGGAGTATTTGACCATTTTTAGGGCCTCCCTCTGACACCGCCTGGTATAGAGGTTCTGGATGGCAGGGAGCTCGGCCCCAGTGATGTACTGGGCCATACTCACCACCCTCTGTATCGCCTTGCAGTTGCCATACCAAGCAGTGATGCAGGCCATCATTGAAAATAATAATTTGTTCTTAACTGATTGCCTAGTTAAATAAAGGTAAAAAAATAATAATAATTGAAATAACCTCTTCATGACTGTGTTGGTGTGTGTGGACCATGATAGATCCTTAGTGATGTGGACACCAAGGAACTTGAAACTCTCGTCCCACTCGACTACAGCCCCGTTGTTGTGAATGGGGGCATACTCGGCCCTCCGTTTCTTGTAGTCCACGATCAGCTCCTTTGTCTTGCTGACGCTGAGAGAGAGGTTGTTGTCCTGGCACAACACTGCTGCCTCATCGTTGTCAGTGATCAGTCCTATCACCGTTGTATCATCAGCAGACTTAATGGTGTTTGAGTCGTGGCCACACAGTGGAGAACCGGGAGGAGCCCCCCCCCCCCCCCCATGTTGATGGTCAGCATGGCGGACGTGTTGTTGCCTACCCTCACTGCCTGGGGGCGGTCTGTCAGGAAGTCTGGGATCCAGTTGCAGAGGGAGGTGTTCAGTCCTAGGGTCCTAAACTTGGTGATGAGCTTGGAGGGGACTATGGTGTTGAATGCTGAGCTGTAGTCATTCTTACATGGGTGTTCCTTTTGTCCAGGTTGGTGAGAGCATTGTGGAGTGCAATAGAGAGAGCGTTATCTGTGGATCTGTTGGGGCGGTACTGTATGTGAATTTGAGTGTGTCTGGGATGATGGTGAGCATTTTATGGCTATAGATGTGAGTGCTACACGGCAATAGTCATTTAGGAAGGTTTCCTTGCAGTTCTTGAGCACAGGGACTATGGTGATCTGCTTGAAACATGTAGGTATAGCTGACTGGGTCAGGGAGAGGTTGAAAATGTCAGTGAAGACACTTGTCAGCTCATGCTCTGAGTACGTATACTAGTATTCAGTGTGACCCCGTGGCCTCTCGAATGTTAACCTGTTTGAAGGTCTTACTCACATCAGCTACAGAGAGCGAGATCCCACAGTCGTCTGGAACAGCTGGTGTTCTAATGCATGGTTCATTGTTGCTGCCTCGAAGCAAGCATACAGTGCCTTGCGAAAGTATTCGGCCCCCTTGAACTTTGGGACCTTTTGCCACATTTCAGGCTTCAAACATAAAACTGTATTTTTTTGTGAAGAATCAACAACAAGTGGGACACAATCATGAAGTGGAACGACATTTATTGGATATTTCAAACTTTTTTAACAAATCCAAAACTGAAAAATTGGGCGTGCAAAATTATTCAGCCCCCTTAAGTTAATACTTTGTAGCGCCACCTTTTGCTGCGATTACAGCTGTAAGTCGCTTGGGGTATGTCTCTATCAGTTTTGCACATCGAGAGACTGACATTTTTTCCCATTCCTCCTTGCAAAACAGCTCGAGCTCAGTGAGGTTGGATGGAGAGCATTTGTGAACAGCAGTTTTCAGTTCTTTCCACAGATTCTCGATTGGATTCAGGTCTGGACTTTGACTTGGCCATTCTAACACCTGGATATGTTTATTTTTGAACCATTACATTGTAGATTTTGCTTTATGTTTTGGATCATTGTCTTGTTGGAAGACAAATCTCCGTCCCAGTCGCAGGTCTTTTGCAGACTCCATCAGGTTTTCTTCCAGAATGGTCCTGTATTTGGCTCCATCCATCTTCCCATCAATTTTAACCATCTTCCCTTTCCCTGCTGAAGAAAAGCAGGCCCAAACCATGATGCTGCCACCACCATGTTTGACAGTGGGGATGGTGTGTTCAGCTGTGTTGCTTTTACGCCAAACATAACGTTTTGCATTGTTGCCAAAAAGTTCAATTTTGGTTTCATCTGACCAGAGCACCTTCTTCCACATGTTTGGTGTGTCTCCCAGGTGGCTTGTGGCAAACTTTAAACAACACTTTTTATGGATATCTTTAAGAAATGGCTTTCTTCTTGCCACTCTTCCATAAAGGTCAGATTTGTGCAATATACGACTGATTGTTGTCCTATGGACAGAGTCTCCCAAAGTAAAGGGGCTGAATAATTTTGCACGCCCAATTTTTCAGTTTTTGATTTGTTAAAAAAGTTTGAAATATCCAATAAATGTCGTTCCACTTCATGATTGTGTCCCACTTGTTGTTGATTCTTCACAAAAAAATACAGTTTAATATCTTTATGTTTGAAGCCTGAAATGTGGCAAAAGGTCGCAAAGTTCAAGGGGGCCGAATACTTTCGCAAGGCACTGTAGAAAGCATTTATTTTGTCTGGTAGGCTTGTGTTGCAGGGAAGTTCGGTTTTGGGTTTCCCTTTGTAATCTGTGATAGTTTGCAAGCTGCTCATCAACAGTAATGTTGGCCCCAGGGTTGTAAAACAGGGGAAGGTGGTCCACCCACATGTCCCACATGGACCTGATTGCAGCTAGCTTGTCTCTCTGCCGCGGATAATCCTGGAAATAATGTGGAAGTTTTCCAGCGACATTGTTGCACGGAAAAGTTCTCTGCCAGTTTCTGCATCCCACAGGGATTCTGTGGATTCTCCATTGGATCTGAAAACACTAGCAAGGATAAGAACCCCAAAGTATGCATGTAAATGAGTTTGGTCCATCTCCTTCCATCTCACTCCAAAAACACGCCTTCCCTCCAAATTAGTGCAGTCCAGAATGATTTTCTGGATGGTGTCTGGGATGAACAGTTCAGAAGAAGACTGTCCTGTTCATGAGTAACCATCCGTGTTAGCCCTTGAGGAAGTCTTGGTGGTTCCAAAATTCTTCCATTTTAAAATGATGGAGGCCATTGTGTTCTTGGTGACCTTCAATGCTCCAGACATCAAGTTGCAGAAACATCTCAAGGATGATCAATGGGAAACAGGATGCACCTGAGCTCAATTTTGAGTCAAAGGGTCTGAATACTTATGTAAATAAGGTATTCTGTTTATTTATATAAAAATTGCTTTGTCATTATGGGCTAGTGTGTGTAGATCGATGAAGATTTAAATAAAAAAATATATTAGAATAAGGCTTTAATGCAACAAAATGTAGAAAAATAGGAAGGGGTCTGAATACTTGCCAAATCACTGTACAAGTATAAAAAATAACATGTTTCCTGATATCTCTCCGATATACGACCGACACTTCAGAACAAAGTTCATTTTGATAATTATTTTTATACTTCAAATGGTCTTAAATTCAATGTCAAATAGCAATCCTTGGTATGACCTTCTTAAAACAACTCCATATAGTTCAGTAGAATCCCCGGCTTCGACAGGGTTCAGACCGTTGTGGGTTAAATATATATCATGGAATATTATCCATCTGTCTCAATGAGGTCCACCCACGTTGGTCCATGCAGACAGACAGGGTTTATTTATGAACACAACTGGGCCCTGTTTCAGAAAGGGGGCTTAATGAAAACCCATAGCTCTGAGTTGAAGGAAACTCAGGGTTTTCGGGTATCACAAAGCCAGTTCAGCTTAACTGTTACAACTGTATGGCGACATACTCTGTGAAGCTAACCTGCTCGCTGGCAGGTTTTGTTCAACTAACTCTGAGTTTCTCCTCTTTAGCTGAAGCCTGCAGACTGAAGGAGGTGTCAGATGGCGTGTCCTTTTCTTGAAGAGCCAGTTGATATTGAAGGACGAATACTCAGGTCGGGAAGAGGGTGATCAGACCCCACTTGGATGTTTTAACCCTGATGATTATGAGTTTGAGCGTTTCTGCACAACCGATCATTCATCTGAACAATCTTCTCAGCCCTCATATCGTTCATATGACACATTGTGGACATGCTCTCATTTACCATTTCTGATTGACCATTACCTCCCCAGTGTCAAATAAAGACAATATGTTACCATTTCTGATTGACCCGTCACCTCCCCAGTGTCAAATAAAGACAATATGTTACCATCATTTCTGATTGACCCGTCACCTCCCCAGTGTCAAATAAAGACAATATGTTACCATCATTTCTGATTGACCCGTCACCTCCCCAGTGTCAAATAAAGACAATATGTTACCATCATTTCTGATTGACCCGTCACCTCCCCAGTGTCAAATAAAGACAATATGTTACCATCATTTCTGATTGACCCGTCACCTCCCCAGTG
Source organism: Oncorhynchus mykiss (assembly GCF_057628025.1). Lineage (NCBI taxonomy): Eukaryota > Metazoa > Chordata > Actinopteri > Salmoniformes > Salmonidae > Oncorhynchus > Oncorhynchus mykiss. The sequence goes on along the minus strand of NC_143023.1, from coordinate 103,407,297 downwards.
TCAAATAAAGACAATATGTTACCATCATTTCTGATTGACCCATCACCTCCCCAGTGTCAAATAAAGACTATGTTACCATCATTTCTGATTGACCCGTCACCTCCCCAGTGTCAAATAAAGACAATATGTTACCATCATTTCTGATTGACCCGTCACCTCCCCAGTGTCAAATAAAGACTATGTTACCATCATTTCTGATTGACCCGTCACCTCCCCAGTGTCAAATAAAGACAATATGTTACCATCACTTCTGATTGACCCGTCACCTCCCCAGTGTCAAATAAAGACTATGTTACCATCATTTCTGATTGACCCGTCACCTCCCCAGTGTCAAATAAAGACAATATGTTACCATCATTTCTGATTGACCCGTCACCTCCCCAGTGTCAAATAAAGACAATTTGTTACCATCATTTCTGATTGACCCGTCACCTCCCCAGTGTCAAATAAAGACAATATGCTACCATCATTTCTGATTGACCCGTCACCTCCCCAGTGTCAAATAAAGACAATATGTTACCATCATTTCTGATTGACCCGTCACCTCCCCAGTGTCAAATAAAGACTATGTTACCATCATTTCTGATTGACCCGTCACCTCCCCAGTGTCAAATAAAGACAATATGTTACCATTTCTGATTGACCCGTCACCTCCCCAGTGTCAAATAAAGACAATATGTTACCATCATTTCTGATTGACCCGTCACCTCCCCAGTGTCAAATAAAGACAATATGCTACCATCATTTCTGATTGACCCGTCACCTCCCCAGTGTCAAATAAAGACAATATGCTACCATCATTTCTGATTGACCCGTCACCTCCCCAGTGTCAAATAAAGACTATGTTACCATCATTTCTGATTGACCCGTCACCTCCCCAGTGTCAAATAAAGACAATATGTTACCATCACTTCTGATTGACCCGTCACCTCCCCAGTGTCAAATAAAGACAATATGCTACCATCATTTCTGATTGACCATCACCTCCCCAGTGTCAAATAAAGACAATATGTTACCATCATTTCTGATTTGACCCGTCACCTCCCCAGTGTCAAATAAAGACAATATGTTACCATCATTTCTGATTGACCTGTCACCTCCCCAGTGTCAAATAAAGACAATATGCTACCATCATTTCTGATTGACCCGTCACCTCCCCAGTGTCAAATAAAGACAATATGCCACCATCATTTCTGATTGACCCGTCACCTCCCCAGTGTCAAATAAAGACAATATGCTACCATCATTTCTGACTGACCCGTCACCTCCCCAGTGTCAAATAAAGACAATATGCTACCATCATTTCTGATTGACCCGTCACCTCCCCAGTGTCAAATAAAGACAATATGCTACCATCATTTCTGATTGACCATCACCTCCCCAGTGTCAAATAAAAACAATATTGTCATGCCCGCTCCCCCTCCCGGGCACTCGAAGGCGCCAGGTTCCCAGCATTACGTACTCCTGCCACCATCATTACGCACACCTGCCTTTCCCCGTTACGCACATCAGAGATTATTGGACTCACCTGGACTCAATCACATCTGTCATTACCTCCCCCTATATCTCTCTGCTCCCAAACTCTGGTCCCCGCTTCAGGATGAATGTATACCCGGTTCTGACACTGTCCTGGTTGATGTCTGTTCCCTGTCAGGATGAATGTATACCCGGTTCTGACACTGTCCTGGTTGATGTCTGTTCCCTGTCAGGATGAATGTATACCCGGTTCTGACACTGTCCTGGTTGATGTCTGTTCCCTGTCAGGATGAATGTATACCCGGTTCTGACACTGTCCTGGTTGATGTCTGTTCCCTGTCAGGATGAATGTATACCCGGTTCTGACACTGTCCTGGTTGATGTCTGTTCCCTGTCAGGATGAATGTATACCCGGTTCTGACACTGTCCTGGTTGATGTCTGTTCCCTGTCAGGATGAATGTATACCCGGTTCTGACACTGTCCTGGTTGATGTCTGTTCCCTGTCAGGATGAATGTATACCCGGTTCTGACACTGTCCTGGTTGATGTCTGTTCCATATTAAATGTTCTACACCCCGTACCTGCTTCTCTTCTCCAGCATCGGTCCTTACAAATAGGTCTTCCTTTTTATGAAGTCTTCTTTATTTCCTGCAAGTACAGATGCAGTACAGTAGGTCATATTTTTGATGTTGTTCAAACAAGTAAAATCACCCCCCTGTGGTCACCTCACCGACCTTTAACAAACTCTGAATTTAAACCTGAACTCTGGTTTAACTAACTCTGAGCTGTCAAACTCAGAGTTTTCGGTTTCAGAACAGGTGATAACTCAGAGTTGATTGAACTAATTGTTAAGTTAACCACTTGCATGAGGAGATAAAAAGCCCTCATCAATGGAACACAGATAACATGATTCATCATGGCAACAGGAGAAAAGGGCTCGAGCCTCCGACTCCTCCCCAGTGGAGTTAGAAATATGAATGAATGTGTATGTAGAATATGAGTATATTTATGAAAAAAAGCAATATAGTAGCAGCAGCAAATGAACGTGAGCTGACCGAGACAATGAGTGAGTATTAATTGTTTTATCTCGAGTGTTCAACTTATTCAACATTTGTGTGTGTGTTATATTTATGCAGGTGCAACCCAACAGGCACAAAACATTCTTGGCAGCAACTGAAGATGAAGTATAAAAATATACTTCAAAACAAGGTATAATTTCATTACAAGCTATTGTGATGTTGTTTAGCTTACCCTACCTAATTAAACAACATTCAGTGGCTACATTCAACATGTGATATATTTAAGTCGTTTGTGAAATTTTCGAGGCAAAAAAGAAAAGTACATTTTTCAGCCATCCCAACACTGGCATTATATAATATTGTCTATTGGAAAGTAACACCTTGCCTTTATACAGTGGCTTGCAAAAGTATTTTCCCTATTCTGTTGCCTTACAACCTGGAATTAAAATAGATTTTTCATTGGGGGGGGTGTTGTATCATTTGATTTACACAGTATGCCTACCACTTTGAAGATGCAAAATATGTTTTATTGTGAAACAAACACGAAATAAGACAAAAAAACAACTTGAGTGTACATAATTATCCCCCCCCCCCCCCCCCCCCCCCAAAGTCAATACTTTGTAGAGCCACCTTTTGCAGCAATTACAGCTGCAAGTCTCTTGGGGTATGTCTCTATAAGCTTGGCACATCTAGCCACTGGGATCTTTTCCCATTCTTCAAGGCAAAACTTCTCCAGCTCCTTCAAGTTGGATGGGTTCCTCTGGTGTACAGCAATCTTTAAGTCATACCACAGATTCTCAATTGGATTGAGGTCTGGGCTTTGACTATGACATTTAAATATTTCCCCTTAAACCACTCGAGGGTTGCTTTAGCAGTATGCTTAGTGTCATTGTCCTGCAGTAAAGTGGACCTCTGTCCAAGTCTCAAATCTCTGGAAGACTGAAACCGGTTTCCCTCAATAATTTCCCTGTATTCAGCGCCATCCATCTTTCCTTCAATTCTGATCAGTTTCCCAGTCCCTGCCGATGAAAAACATATCCATAGCATGATTCTGCCACCCCCATGCTTCACTGTGGGGATGGTGTTCTCAGGGTGATGTGAGGTGTTGGGTTTGCGCCAGACATAGCATTTTCCTTGATGGCCAAAAAGCTAAATTTTAGTCTAATCTGACCAGAGTACCTTCTTCCATATGTTTGGGGAGTCTCCCACATGCCCTTTGGCGAACACCAAACGTGTTTGTAATTTTTCTTCCTTTTAACTTCTTTCAGATCAGTGGGACGCTAGCGTCAGCTACTATAAATATTTAACTTATGGCTGGGGGCAGTATTGAGTGGCTTGGATGAATAAGGTACCCAGAGTAAACTGCCTGCTCCCCAGTCCCAGTCCCAGTTGCTAATATATGCACAGTATTATTATATTTGGATAGAAAACACTCTGAAGTTTCTAAAACTGTTTGAATGATGTCTGTGAGTATAACAGAACTCATGTGGCTGGCAAAAACCTGAGAAGAAAATCCAACCAGGAAGTGGGAAATCTGAGGTCGGTCGATTTTTAACTCAGCCCCTATTGAAGATACGGTGGGATATTGGTCATGTTGCACTTCCTAAGGCTTCCACTAGATGTGGAAGAGGCTTCTACTGTGAAGGGGGGCTGAATGAGAGGGGAATGAGTCAGAGGTCTGCCAGCAGCCACGAGCTGGTCACGCGCATTCACATGAGGTAGCTCCCGTTCCATTGCTTTTCTGAAGACAAAGGAATTCTCCGGTTGGAACCTTGTTGAAGATTTATGTTAAAAACATCCTAAAGATTGATTTTATACATCATTTGACATGTTTCTACGGACTGTAACGGAACGTTTTGACATTTTGTCTACAACTAGTGAACGCGCTTCGTGAGATGATTTGTTTACCAAACGCGCTAACAAAAGTAGCTAAATTGACATTATTGACTAAATCAAACATTTATTGTGGAACTGGGATTCCTGGGAGTGCATTCTGATGATCATCAACGGTAAGTGAATATTTATAATGTTATTTCTGACTTCTGTTGACTGCACAATATGGTGGATATCTTTTTGGCATGTTGGGTCTCTGAGCGCCGTACTCAGATTATTGCATGGTTTGCTTTTTCCGTAAAGCTTTTTTGAAATCTGACACAGCGGTTGCATTAAGGAGAAGTGTGTCTAGATTTCCATGTATAACACTTGTATTTTCATCAACATTTATAATGAGTATTTCTCTAAATTGATGTGGCTCTCTGCAAAATCACTGGATGTTTTTGTAACTACTGAACATAACGCGTCAATGTACACTGAGATTTTTTTATATAAATGTGAACTTTATCGAACAAAACATACATGTATTGTGTAACATGAAGTCTGATGAAGATCATCAAAGGTTAGTGATTAATTCTCTCTCTATTTCTGATTTTTGTGACTCCACTCTTTGGCTGGAAAAATGGCTGGGTTTTTCTGTGACTTGGCTCTGACCTAACAATTGTTTGTGGTGCTTTCGCTGTAAAGTCTATTTGAAATTGGACACTGTGGTGGGATTAACAACAAGATTACCTTTAAAATGGTATAAGATACTTGTATGTTTGAGGAATTTTAATTATGAGATTTCTGATGTTTTGAATTTGGCGCCCTGCACTTTCACTGGCTGTCATATCGATCCCGTTAACGGGATTTCAGCCCTATGAAATTACTATAAATATTTAACTTTCATAAAATCCCCAGTGCAAAATCAAAATAAAGTTGAACTTCTTGTTAATCCAGCCGCCGTGTCAGATTTCAAAAAGCATTTATGGCGAAAGCAAACCATGCGATTATCTGAGGCCCCGCATATCAACACATAAAAAACATTTCAACCAGGCAGGTGCGGCACAAAAGTCAGAAATAGTGACATAATTGTCGCGGATGTCTGAAGAAGTGGACCAAAGCGCAGCGTGGTGAGCGTACATTTTATTTTATTTTGTAAAATGTCGCCAACAAAACAAGAAACAAAGAAACGACCGTGAAGCTTACGAGGGCTATAGTGCCACTAACAAAAATAATTACCCACAAATACCAAAAGGAAAAAAGTCTGCCCCATCAGAGACAATGATAGACAGCTGTCCCTGATTTGAGAACCATACCCGGCCAAAACATAGAAACATAAAACATAGAAATCAGAACATAGATTGCCCACCCATATCACCCAAATCACACCCTGACCAAACCAAATAGAGACATCAAAAGGCTCTCTAAGGTCAGGACGTGACAATAATAAATGCCTTACCTTTGAAAATCTTCTTTTGTTGGCACTCAAATGTCCCAGAAACATCAAATGGTCCTTTTGTTCGATAAATTCTTTCTTTATATCCCCAAAATGTCAATTTATTTGGTGCGTTTGATTCAGAAATACACCGGTTCCAACTCGCCCAACAAAGTATCTAATAAGTCACCTGTAAACTTGGTCCAAACATTTCAAACAACTTTACTAATCCAACCTTAGATATCCTAAAACGTAAATAATCGATAAAATTTAAGACTGAATATACTGTGTTCAATAACGGATAAAAACAACGTGGAGCAAGCTCACACAGTCCACTTGGCTTGACACTCACAATGAACAGCCCTAGTTCTTCATTTCTCAAAGGAAAAACATCAACCAATTTCTAAAGACTGTTGACATCTAGTGGAAGCCATAGGAACTGCAACCAGGTGCTTCATGAATATAGTTTCCCATAGAAAACCAATTTAAAAACAGTGACCTCAAATTAATTTTTTTCCTGGATGGTTTGTCCTCAGAGTTTCGCCTGCCAAATAAGTTCTGTCACAGACATAATCTTAACAGTTGTAGAACACACTCTAAAGTTTCTATCTAAATCTACCAATTATATGCATATCCTAGCTTCTGGGCCTGAGAAACAGGCAGTTTACTTTGGGCACGCTTTTCATCCGGAATGAAAATACTGCCCCCTATCCCCCTATGCTCTGTGGGTTGTTCAAAGTTTTTGATATTTTTATTTAACCCAACCATGATCTATACTTCTCCACAACTCTGTCCCTGACCTGTTTGGAGAGCTCCTTGGTCTTCATGGTGCAGCTTGGTGGTGTTGCAGACTTTGGGGTCTTTCAGAACAGGTGTGTGTGTGTGTATGTATGTATGTATGTATGTGTGTGTGTGTGTGTGTGTGTGTGTGTGTGTGTGTACTGAGATCATGTGACACTTAGATTACACACAGGTGGACTTTATTTAACTAATTATGTGACTTCTGAAGGTAATTGGTTGCACCAGATATTATTTGAGGGCTTCATAGTGGTGTGTGCATATGTATTTCCCTCAGTCAAATACATATGCGCACACCACTTTTCCGTTTACATTATTTCAAACATTTTGAAACAAGTAATTTTTTTCATTTCATCAATTTGAACTATTTTGTGTATGTCCATTAAGTGAAATACAAATAAAAATCCATTTAAATTACATGTTGTAATGCAACAAAATAGGAAAAACGCCAAGGGGGATGAATACTTCTGTAAGGCACTGTACATACAAGTTTCCAAATTTGACCTCCATTATAGCGAATAGAAAAAAAATCTGAGGACCACAGAGGCTGAAGAGATGTCCCTCAGTCAAAACACGTGGGGGTCCACCACAACCACCACAACTCACAGAGGCTGAAGAGATGGCCCTCAGTCAAAACAGGTGGTCAACCTATTGCTGAAGGCATCTCTTTTGCCAGTGGTACCTCAGTGACGCCCCCACCCATCCTTCTTAGACACAGCTTGGCACACAAATTTTCAGATTCTTAGTTGTCTTTCAGACATCATAATCTATTTTAAGTTGACTAAGAGTTATATATTTGAAAAATTGGGATTTGGCCTGCACACTGTTGTAAAAACAAAATTCAAATGAGGTGGGGCACTTTTCTGGGTGAAGTTATGATTTAACTGTCTAATCTTCTTCCTCTTCTACCAGTTAGTGATGGTGTAAATCTGTCTGGTGGAGCCTTCTACCAGTTACTGATGGTGTCATCTGTCTGGTGGAGCCTTCTGCCAGTTACTGATGGTGTCACCTGTCTGGTGGAGCCTTCTGCCATAACAGACCTCCATGCAGTTATAAGTACTCTTAATACTCCACAGATGTTTCATAATGGGTTGGAGTTCAACATTGTTCATTTTCATTACAGGAGGATGAAGACAGTCAGCTGCCACAGAGAGGGAAGCTGCAGAGAGGGAAGCTGCAGAGAGGCCTATTGAGGTTTACACCTTAAAAATAACATCTAACTGTTGATGATAGTGTTGTACCATAATAAAACGTGCACCTTCCTTTTCTCTAACAGAGCAATGTTGGAAATTACAATGAGGAAGAGGGTCCATCCACCTCCACAACTTACCTCAGTAAGATGTTGTTCAGCATTGGCCCATGACTTACAATGAAACTAAGTAGACCTGGCACTGAAATTCAATGTCATTTTGTGTTCCTATAGCTCCACGTGAAACAGCTGTACAAGGTGTACTTAGAGAAACAAATTGAAAATGTAATTTAGAAATTGACCACAGAGCAGTTTACACTCTCTATTAGAGCCGACAGAGCAGTTTACACTCTCTATTAGAGCCGACAGAGCAGTTTACACTCTCTATTAGAGCCGACAGAGCAGTTTACACTCTCTATTAGAGCCGACAGAGCAGTTTACACTCTCTATTAGAGCCGACAGAGCAGTTTACACTCTCTATTAGAGCCCACAGAGCAGTTTACACTCTCTATTAGAGCCGACAGAGCAGTTTACACTCTCTATTAGAGCCGACAGAGCAGTTTACACTCTCTATTAGAGCCGACAGAGCAGTTTACACTCTCTATTAGAGCCGACAGAGCAGTTTACACTCTCTATTAGAGCCCACAGAGCAGTTTACACTCTCTATTAGAGCCGACAGAGCAGTTTACACTCAGTAATCCGCAACTGCTGTTATTATATTAAACATTCATTTACATTCATAGTGTGTGTGTGCAGCAGCACAGCATTTTATCTCATACTAGTCGCTCCACAGCGTGATGATGTCTGTAGAACTGGCCCGTCATTAGAGACCGCTGGATATTACAAACAATTAAATCTCTGCTGGACAGACAGTCTTTTGAACACAATAAAAGTCTGTCTTTGATTATTGTTGTGTGAGGAGTTTGAGGAGACGGGCTCTGACAAGTGGAAGCACACGGCCATCACAACGAGTTCTGATCTTAAACTGGGTCTGAAGCACACGGACTTATATGCTGCTGCCTGTGTTCTGTTAGCTGGCCACGACCCTGCTGCTGCCTGTGTTCTGCTAGCTGGCTCACGACCCTGCTGCTGCCTGTGTTCTGCTAGCTGGCTCACGACCCTGCTGCTGCCCGTGTTCTGCTAGCTGGCTCACGACCCTGCTGCTGCCTGTGTTCTGCTAGCTGGCCCACGACCCTGCTGCTGCCTGTGTTCTGCTAGCTGGCCCATGACCCTGCTGTCTATGTTTGGGTAGCTGGCCCTCGACCCTGCGTCTGTTCTGCTAGCTGGCCCTCAACCCTACTGCTGCTGCCTGTGTTTACCGCAGAGTCACGCTTGTATCTGGCACCAATTAATTATGGAAGGCCCAACAGTTAACCCACATGCCCCTGCTACCCAGTGCTCATTATGTTCACGAAACCCACATAGCCCCTAAAACACCCTTATTACAATCCCACATTGTATTACTTACACAACTAATATAAGGACATGACATGAGACGGGAGTAGAAACTAACATGGGCATTGTTTAATGCGTTTTACAGGAAAAACATTCCAATGTATGTAAGCAGGGGGATGTTACAGGTGCCCTAAAGGGACAAACTAGAATATCAATACGCAACATACAGTCCCTAAACACCATTATTACAATCCCACATAGTCCCCAAACACCGTTATTTGTCACGCGGAGCGGAACAAGTGAACGCAAGAGCAGACTCAGATGAGGAGACTGGGATGAGGTAACCAATATATTTATTGAAACACAGGGGTATGATGGGGTGCAGGCCAGGGGAAGCTCGGGTGGGTTGCATGAAGCCCGGTGCAGATGCTGAGGCTGGTGCGAGGGGAGTTGGGACTGGGCTAGCAGGTCCAGAGGCTGAGGCTGGAGCGAGGGGAGTTGGGACTGGGCTAGCAGGTCCAGAGGCTGAGGCTGGAGCGAGGGGAGTTGTGACTGGGCAAGCAGGTCCAGAGGCTGAGGCTGGAGCGAGGGGAGTTGGGACTGGGCAAGCAGGTCCAGAGGCTGAGGCTGGAGCGAGGGGAGTTGGGACTGGGCTAGCAGGTCCAGAGGCTGAGGCTGGAGCGAGGGGAGTTGGGACTGGGCAAGCAGGTCCAGAGGCTGAGGCTGGAGCGAGGGGAGTTGTGACTGGGCAAGCAGGTCCAGAGGCTGAGGCTGGAGCGAGGGGAGTTGGGACTGGGCAAGCAGGTCCAGAGGCTGAGGCTGGAGCGAGGGGAGTTGGGACTGGGCTAGCAGGTCCAGAGGCTGAGGCTGGAGCGAGGGGAGTTGGGACTGGGCTAGCAGGTCCAGAGGCTGAGGCTGGAGCGAGGGGAGTTGGGACTGGGCTAGCAGGTCCAGAGGCTGAGGCTGGAGCGAGGGGAGTTGGGACTGGGCAAGCGGGTCCGGATAGGAATCCAAGGACGCAGTGGAGTTGGCGGGGTTCAGGACAGAGTAGCAGGACTGACGAGATGTGGGACTGGAGACAGGCCAAAGTCAGAGCGGGCAGAACTGTAGTGGACAGGACAACAAGCGTCAGGCAAAGGAAAACAGGCATAACACAAAAACAAGATCTAAGCAGGAACAAAAGGCAGCAACAACAAAAACAGACTGCCTGAGCAGCAGTTACGATCTGGCAGCGTGGAAGTGGCAGGGCTGAGTATTTGTAGAGGCCTTGATTATGAAACAGGTTGCAGCTGGTGGGGATCTGCTCTGCCTCCAGCACACCTGTCTCCAATCACACAATCAGATGCACCCACACAGAGGGAGAGAGCACTGGTGGATTAGCTAACACAGCGTGCCATTGGAACACAGGAGTGATGGTTGCTGATAATAGGCCTTTGTACGCTTACAATTGGCTCATTCATCCCCCTCCTCTGCCCTCTAACTATTCCCCAGGTCGTTGCTGTAAATGAGAACGTATTCTCCATCTACTTGCTTGGTGAAATAAAACAATTTATGTAGATATTCCATAAAAAATCTGCTGTTTCCAGCTACAATAGTCATTTACAACATGAACAATGTCTACACTGTATTTCTGATCAATTTGATGTTATTTTAATGGACAAAATAAGGACATTTCTAAGTGACCACAAACTTTTGAACAGTAGTGTATCTAAGTGGTCACTTGACAGAATTTGTTTTTTTGAATTGTAATTTTCTTCCTGGAGGTGTATATGAACAGATTTCGTGTTTCTAAAATTGTGTCAGTTCCACTTTAAGGTACGCTTTTAATGAGCTAACAATCTCAAAAAGAAGTTACAGCCAATGTGTGGTGTTATGATATTAGGGTCCTATTATGACTTGATGAACAACTTAACAGTGAAGTGAATGTTCAGTGTATTCCTGAGTTATGAAGCTGTATCCACCGCAGGACCAGATTAGGGACATAGATGTGTTGGGAATTACATTCCAGAAAAAAGCGCAGGGACCAGGGAATGACAGTCCATAATAAAGCCCAGGGACCAGGGAATGACAGTCCATAATAAAGCCCAGGGACCAGGGAATGACAGTCCAGAATAAAGCCCAGGGACCTGGGAATGAAAGTCCAGAATAAAGCCCAGGGAATAACAGTCCAGAATAAAGCCCAGGGAATGACAGTCCATAATAAAGCTCAGGGACCAGGGAATGACAGTCCAGAATAAAGCCCAGGGAATGACAGTCCATAATAAAGCCCAGGGACCAGGGAATGATAGTCCATAATAAAGCCCAGGGAATGACAGTCCATAATAAAGCCCAGGGACCAGGGAATGACAGTCCAGAATAAAGCCCAGGGACCAGGGAATGACAGTCCATAATAAAGCCCAGGGACCAGGGAATGACAGTCCAGAATAAAGCCCAGGGACCAGGGAATGACAGTCCATAATAAAGCCCAGGGACCAGGGAATGACAGTCCAGAATAAAGCCCAGGGACCAGGGAATGACAGTCCAGAATAAAGCCCAGGGACCAGGGAATGACAGTCCAGAATAAAGCTCAGGGAATGACAGTCCAGAATAAAGCCCAGGGACCAGGGAATGACAGTCCAGAATAAAGCCCAGGGAATAACAGTCCAGAATAAAGCCCAGGGAATGACAGTCCATAATAAAGCTCAGGGACCAGGGAATGACAATCCAGAATAAAGCCCAGGGACCAGGGAATGACAGTCCAGAATAAAGCCCAGGGACTGACAGTCCATAATAAAGCCCAGGGACCAGGGGATGATAGTCCATAATAAAGCCCAGGGAATGACAGTCCATAATAAAGCCCAGGGACCAGGGAATGATAGTCCATAATAAAGCCCAGGGAATGACAGTCCATAATAAAGCCCAGGGAATGACAGTCCATAATAAAGCCCAGGGACCAGGGAATGACAGTCCAGAATAAAGCCCAGGGACCAGGGAATGACAGTCCATAATAAAGCCCAGGGACCAGGGAATGACAGTCCATAATAAAGCCCAGGGACCAGGGAATGACAGTCCATAATAAAGCCCAGGGACCAGGGAATGACAGTCTATAATAAAGCCCAGGGACCAGGGAATGACAGTCCATAATAAAGCCCAGGGAATGACAGTCAATAATAAAGCCCAGGGACCAGGGAATGACAGTCCATAATAAAGCCCAGGGAATGACAGTCCATAATAAACCTCAGGGACCAGGGAATGACAGTCCATAAAAAAGCCCAGGGACCAGGGAATGACAGTCCAGAATAAAGCTCAGGGAATGACAGTCCAGAATAAAGCCCAGGGACCAGGGAATGACAGTCCATAATAAAGCCCAGGGACCAGGGAATGACAGTCCATAATAATGCCCAGGGAACAGGGAATGAGAGTCCATAATAAAGCCCAGGGAATGACAGTCCATAATAAAGCCCAGGGACCAGGGAATGACAGTCCATAATAAAGCCCAGGGACCAGGGAATGACAGTCCATAATAAAGCTCAGGGACCAGGGAATCACAGTCCATAATAAAGACCAGGGACCAAGGAATGACAGTCCAGAATAAAGCTCAGGGAATGAGAGTCCAGAATAAAGCCCAGGGACCAGGGCATGACAGTCCAGAATAAAGCCCAGGGACCAGGGAATGAGAGTCCATAATAAAGCCCAGGTAATGACATTCCAGAATAAAGACCAGGGACCAGGGAATGACAGTCCAGAATAAAGCCCAGGGACCAGGGAATGACAGTCCAGAATAAAGCCCAGGGACCAGGGAATGAGAGTCCATAATAAAGCCCAGGGAATGACATTCCAGAATAAAGCCCAGGGACCAGGGAATGACAGTCCAGAATAAAGCCCAGGGACCAGGGAATGACAGTCCAGAATAAAGCCCAGGGACCAGGGAATGACAGTCCAGAATTAAGCTCAGGGAATGACAGTCCAGAATAAAGCCCAGGGACCAGGGAATGACAGTCCAGAATAAAGCCCAGGGAATGACAGTCCATAATAAAGCCCAGGGACCAGGGAATGACAGTCCATAATAAAGCCCAGGGAACAGGGAATGACAGTCCATAATAAAGCCCAGGGAATGACAGTCCATAATAAAGCCCAGGGACCAGGGAATGACAGTCCAGAATAAAGCCCAGGGACCAGGGAATGACAGTCCATAATAAAGCCCAGGGACCAGGGAATGAGAGTCCAGAATGAAGCCCAGGGACCAGGGAATGACAGTCCATAATAAAGCCCAGGGACCAGGGAATGACAGTCCATAATAAAGCCCAGGGACCAGGGAATGACAGTCCAGAATAAAGCCCAGGGACCTGGGAATGACAGTCCATAATAAAGCCCAGAGACCAGGGAATGACAGTCTATAATACAGCTCAGGCACCAGGAAATGACAGTCCATAATAAAGCCCAGGGACCAGGGAATGACAGTCCAGAATAAAGCTCAGGGAATGACAGTCCAGAATAAAGCCCAGGGACCAGGGAATGACAGTCCAGAATAAAGCCCAGGGAATGACAGTCCAGAATAAAGCCCAGGGAATGACAGTCCAGAATGAAGCTCAGGGACCAGGGAATGACAGTCCAGAATAAAGCCCAGGGACCAGGGAATGACAGTCCATAAAAAAGCCCAAGGAATGACATTCCAGAATAAAGACCAGGGACCAGGGAATGAGAGTCCATAATAAAGCCAAGGGAATGACATTCCAGAATAAAGCCCAGGGACCAGGGAATGACAGTCCATAATAAAGCCCAGGGACCAGGGAATGACAGTCCAGAATAAAGCCCAGGGACCAGGGAATGACAGTCCATAATAAAGCCCAGGGACCAGGGAATGAGAGTCCAGAATAAAGCCCAGGGACCAGGGAATGACAGTCCATAATAAAGCCCAGGGACCAGGGAATGACAGTCCATAATAAAGCCCAGGGACCAGGGAATGACAGTCCAGAATAAAGCCCAGGGACCTGGGAATGACAGTCCATAATAAAGCCCAGAGACCAGGGAATGACAGTCTATAATAAAGCTCAGGCACCAGGAAATGACAGTCCATAAAGCCCAGGGACCAGGGAATGACAGTCCAGAATAAAGCCCAGGGACCAGGGAATGACAGTCCAGAATAAAGCCCAGGGACCAGGGAATGACAGTCCAGAATAAAGCCCAGGGACCAGGGAATGACAGTCCATAAAAAAGCCCAAGGAATGACATTCCAGAAAAAAGCCCAGGGACCAGGGAATGACAGTCCATAATAAAGCCCAGGGACCAGGGAATGACAGTCCAGAATAAAGCCCAGGGAATGACAGTCCAGAATAAAGCCCAGGGAATGACAGTCCAGAATAAAGCTCAGGGACCAGGGAATGACAGTCCAGAATAAAGCCCAGGGACCAGGGAATGACAGTCCATAAAAAAGCCCAAGGAATGACATTCCAGAAAAAAGCCCAGGGACCAGGGAATGACAGTCCATAATAAAGCCCAGGGACCAGGGAATGACAGTCCATAATAAAGCTCAGGGACCAGGGAATGACAGTCCATAAAAAAGCCCAAGGAATGACATTCCAGAAAAAAGCCCAGGGACCAGGGAATGACAGTCTATAATAAAGCCCAGGGACCAGGGAATGACAGTCCATAATAAAGCCCAGGGAATGACAGTCAATAATAAAGCCCAGGGACCAGGGAATGACAGTCCATAATAAAGCCCAGGGAATGACAGTCCATAATAAACCTCAGGGACCAGGGAATGACAGTCCATAAAAAAGCCCAGGGACCAGGGAATGACAGTCCAGAATAAAGCTCAGGGAATGACAGTCCAGAATAAAGCCCAGGGACCAGGGAATGACAGTCCAGAATAAAGCCCAGGGAATGACAGTCCATAATAAAGCCCAGGGACCAGGGAATGACAGTCCATAATAAAGCCCAGGGAACAGGGAATGACAGTCCATAATAAAGCCCAGGGAATGACAGTCCATAATAAAGCCCAGGGACCAGGGAATGACAGTCCAGAATAAAGCCCAGGGACCAGGGAATGACAGTCCATAATAAAGCCCAGGGACCAGGGAATGAGAGTCCAGAATAAAGCCCAGGGACCAGGGAATGACAGTCCATAATAAAGCCCAGGGACCAGGGAATGACAGTCCATAATAAAGCCCAGGGACCAGGGAATGACAGTCCAGAATAAAGCCCAGGGACCTGGGAATGACAGTCCATAATAAAGCCCAAGGAATGACATTCCAGAAAAAAGCCCTGGGACCAGGGAATGACAGTCCATAATAAAGCCCAGGGACCAGGGAATGACAGTCCATAATAAAGCTCAGGGACCAGGGAATGACAGTCCATAAAAAAGCCCAAGGAATGACATTCCAGAAAAAAGCCCAGGGACCAGGGAATGACAGTCTATAATAAAGCCCAGGGACCAGGGAATGACAGTCCATAATAAAGCCCAGGGAATGACAGTCAATAATAAAGCCCAGGGACCAGGGAATGACAGTCCATAATAAAGCCCAGGGAATGACAGTCCATAATAAACCTCAGGGACCAGGGAATGACAGTCCATAAAAAAGCCCAGGGACCAGGGAATGACAGTCCAGAATAAAGCTCAGGGAATGACAGTCCAGAATAAAGCCCAGGGACCAGGGAATGACAGTCCAGAATAAAGCCCAGGGAATGACAGTCCATAATAAAGCCCAGGGACCAGGGAATGACAGTCCATAATAAAGCCCAGGGAACAGGGAATGACAGTCCATAATAAAGCCCAGGGAATGACAGTCCATAATAAAGCCCAGGGACCAGGGAATGACAGTCCAGAATAAAGCCCAGGGACCAGGGAATGACAGTCCATAATAAAGCCCAGGGACCAGGGAATGAGAGTCCAGAATAAAGCCCAGGGACCAGGGAATGACAGTCCATAATAAAGCCCAGGGACCAGGGAATGACAGTCCATAATAAAGCCCAGGGACCAGGGAATGACAGTCCAGAATAAAGCCCAGGGACCTGGGAATGACAGTCCATAATAAAGCCCAGAGACCAGGGAATGACAGTCTATAATAAAGCTCAGGCACCAGGAAATGACAGTCCATAATAAAGCCCAGGGACCAGGGAATGACAGTCCAGAATAAAGCTCAGGGAATGACAGTCCAGAATAAAGCCCAGGGACCAGGGAATGACAGTCCAGAATAAAGCCCAGGGAATGACAGTCCAGAATAAAGCCCAGGGAATGACAGTCCAGAATGAAGCTCAGGGACCAGGGAATGACAGTCCAGAATAAAGCCCAGGGACCAGGGAATGACAGTCCATAAAAAAGCCCAAGGAATGACATTCCAGAACAAAGACCAGGGACCAGGGAATGAGAGTCCATAATAAAGCCAAGGGAATGACATTCCAGAATAAAGCCCAGGGACCAGGGAATGACAGTCCAGAATCAAGCCCAGGGACCAGGGAATGACAGTCCAGAATAAAGCCCAGGGACCAGGGAATGACAGTCCAGAATTAAGCTCAGGGAATGACAGTCCAGAATAAAGCCCAGGGCCCAGGGAATGACAGTCCAGAATAAAGCCCAGGGAATGACAGTCCATAATAAAGCCCAGGGACCAGGGAATGACAGTCCATAATAAAGCCCAGGGAACAGGGAATGACAGTCCATAATAAAGCCCAGGGAATGACAGTCCATAATAAAGCCCAGGGACCAGGGAATGACAGTCCATAATAAAGCCCAGGGACCAGGGAATGACAGTCCATAATAAAGCCCAGGGACAAGGGAATGAGAGTCCAGAATAAAGCCCAGGGACCAGGGAATGACAGTCCATAATAAAGCCCAGGGACCAGGGAATGACAGTCCATAATAAAGCCAGGGACCAGGGAATGACAGTCCAGAATAAAGCCCTGGGACCTGGGAATGACAGTCCATAATAAAGCCCAGAGACCAGGGAATGACAGTCTATAATAAAGCTCAGGGACCAGGAAATGACAGTCCATAATAAAGCCCAGGGACCAGGGAATGACAGTCCAGAATAAAGCCCAGGGAATGACAGTCCATAATAAAGCCCAGGGACCAGGGAATGACAGTCCATAATAAAGCCCAGGGAACAGGGAATGACAGTCCATAAAAAAGCCCAAGGAATGACAGTCCAGAATAAAGCTCAGGGACCAGGGAATGACAGTCCAGAATAAAGCCCAGGGAATGACAGTCCAGAATAAAGCCCAGGGAATGACAGTCCAGAATAAAGCTCAGGGATCAGGGAATGACAGTCCAGAATAAAGCCCAGGGACCAGGGAATGACAGTCCATAAAAAAGCCCAAGGAATGACATTCCAGAAAAAAGCCCAGGGACCAGGGAATGACAGTCCATAATAAAGCCCAGGGACCAGGGAATGACAGTCCAGAATAAAGCCCAGGGAATGACAGTCCAGAATAAAGCCCAGGGAATGACAGTCCAGAATAAAGCTCAGGGACCAGGGAATGACAGTCCAGAATAAAGCCCAGGGACCAGGGAATGACAGTCCATAAAAAAGCCCAAGGAATGACATTCCAGAAAAAAGCCCAGGGACCAGGGAATGACAGTCCATAATAAAGCCCAGGGACCAGGGAATGACAGTCCATAATAAAGCTCAGGGACCAGGGAATGACAGTCCATAATAAAGCCCAGGGACCAGGGAATGACAGTCCAGAATAAAGCTCAGGGAATGACAGTCCAGAATAAAGCCCAGGGACCAGGACATGACAGTCCAGAATAAAGCCCAGGGACCAGGGAATGAGAGTCCATAATAAAGCCCAGGTAATGACATTCAAGAATAAACACCAGGGACCAGGGAATGAGAGTCCATAATAAAGCCCAGGGAATGACATTCCAGAATAAAGACCAGGGACCAGGGAATGACAGTCCATAATAAAGCCCAGGGACCCAATGAGAGTCCAGAATAAAGCCCAGGGACCAGGGAATGACAGTCCATAATAAAGCACAGGGACCAGGGAATGACAGTCCATAATAAAGCTCAGGGACCAGGAAATGACAGTCTATAATAAAGCCCAGGGACCAGGGAATGACAGTCCAGAATAAAGCTCAGGGAATGAGAGTCCATAATAAAGCCCAGGGAATGACATTCCAGAATAAAGACCAGGGACCAGGGAATGACAGTCCATAATAAAGCCCAGGGACCCAATGAGAGTCCAGAATAAAACCCAGGGACCAGGGAATGACAGTCCATAATAAAGCCCAGGGACCAGGGAATGACAGTCCATAATAAAGCTCAGGGACCAGGAAATGACAGTCCAGAATAAAGCCCAGGGACCAGGGAATGACAGTCCAGAATAAAGCCCAGGGAATAACAGTCCAGAATAAAGCCCAGGGAATGACAGTCCATAATAAAGCTCAGGGACCAGGGAATGACAGTCCATAATAAAGCCCAGGGACCAGGGAATGACAGTCCAGAATAAAGCTCAGGGAATGACAGTCCAGAACAAAGCCCAGGGACCAGGGCATGACAGTCCAGAATAAAGCCCAGGGACCAGGGAATGAGAGTCCATAATAAAGCCCAGGTAATGACATTCAAGAATAAAGACCAGGGACCAGGGAATGAGAGTCCATAATAAAGCCCAGGGAATGACATTCCAGAATAAAGACCAGGGACCAGGGAATGACAGTCCATAATAAAGCCCAGGGACCAGGGAATGACAGTCCATAATAAAGCCCAGGGACCAGGGAATGACAGTCCATAATAAAGCCCAGGGACCAGGGAATGACAGTCCAGAATAAAGCTCAGGGAATGACAGTCCAGAATAAAGCCCAGGGACCAGGACATGACAGTCCAGAATAAAGCCCAGGGACCAGGGAATGAGAGTCTATAATAAAGCCCAGGTAATGACATTCAAGAATAAAGACCAGGGACCAAGGAATGACAGTCCATAATAAAGCCCAGGGACCAGGGAATGACAGTCCATAATAAAGCTCAGGGACCAGGGAATGACAGTCCATAATAAAGACCAGGGAATGACAGTCCATAATAAAGCCCAGGGACGAGGGAATGACAGTCCAGAATAAAGCTGAGGGACCAGGGAATGACAGTCCATAATAAAGCCCAGGGACCAGGGAATGACAGTCCAGAATAAAGCCCAGGGACCAGGGCATGACAGTCCAGATAAAGCCCAGGGACCAGGGAATGAGAGTCCATAATAAAGCCCAGGTAATGACATTCCAGAATAAAGACCAGGGACCAGGGAATGAGAGTCCATAATAAAGCCCAGGGAATGACATTCCAGAATAAAGACCAGGGACCAGGGAATGACAGTCCATAATAAAGCACAGGGACCAGGGAATGACAGTCCATAATAAAGCCCAGGGACCAGGGAATGACAGTCCAGAATAAAGCCCAGGGACCAGGGAATGACAGTCCAGAATAAAGCCCAGGGACCAGGGAATGACAGTCCAGAATAAAGCCCAGGGACCAGGGAATGACAGTCCAGAATAAAGCTCAGGGAATGACAGTCCAGAATAAAGCCCAGGGACCAGGGAATGACAGTCCAGAATAAAGCCCAGGGAATAACAGTCCAGAATAAAGCCCAGGGAATGACAGTCCATAATAAAGCTCAGGGACCAGGGAATGACAGTCCAGAATAAAGCCCAGGGAATGACAGTCCAGAAAAAAGCCCAGGGAATGACAGCCCATAATAAAGCCCAGGGACCAGGGAATGACAGTCCATAATAAAGCCCAGGGACCAGGGAATGACAGTCCATAATAAAGCCCAGGGAATGACAGTCCAAAATAAAGCCCAGGGACCAGGGAATGACAGTCCAGAATAAAGCTCAGGGAATGACAGTCCAGAATAAATCCCAGAGACCAGGGAATGACAGTCCAGAATAAAGCCCAGGGAATGACAGTCCAGAATAAAGCCCAGGGAATGACAGTCCAGAATAAAGCTCAGGGACCAGGGAATGACAGTCCAGAATAAAGCCCAGGGACCAGGTAATGACAGTCCAGAATAAAGCTCAGGGACCAGGGAATGACATTCCAGAAAAAAGCCCAGGGACCAGGGAATGAGAGTCCATAATAAAGCCCAGGGAATGACAGTCCATAATAAAGCCCAGGGACCAGGGAATGACAGTCCATAATAAAGCTCAGGGACCAGGGAATGACAGTCCATAATAAAGCCCAGGGACCAGGGAATGAGAGTCCATAATAAAGCCCAAGGAATGACATTCCAGAATAAAGACCAGGGACCAGGGAATGACAGTCCAGAATAAAGCCCAGGGACCAGGGAATGACAGTCCATAATAAAGCCCAGGGACCAGGGAATGACAGTCCAGAATAAAGCTCAGGGAATGACAGTCCATAATAAAGCCCAGGGACCAGGGAATGACAGTCCAGAATAAAACCCAGGGAATGACAGTCCATAATAAAGCCCAGGGACCAGGGAATGACAGCCCATAATAAAGACCAGGGAATGACAGTCCAGAATAAAGACCAGGGACCAGGGAATGACAGTCCATAATAAAGCCCCGGGACCAGGGAATGACAGTCCATAATAAAGCCCAGGGACCAGGGAATGACAGTCCAGAATAAAGCCCAGGGACCAGGACATGACAGTCCAGAATAAAGCCCAGGGACCAGGGAATGAGAATCCATAATAAAGCCTAGGTAATGACATTCAAGAATAAAGACCAGGGACCAAGGAATGACAGTCCATAATAAAGCCCAGGGACCAGGGAATGACAGTCCATAATAAAGCTCAGGGACCAGGGAATGACAGTCCATAATAAAGACCAGGGAATGACAGTCCATAATAAAGCCCAGGGACCAGGGAATGACAGTCCATAATAAAGCTCAGGGACCAGGGAATGACAGTCCATAATAAAGCCCAGGGACCAGGGAATGACAGTCCAGAATAAAGCCCAGGGACCAGGGCATGACAGTCCAGATAAAGCCCAGGGACCAGGGAATGAGAGTCCATAATAAAGCCCAGGTAATGACATTCCAGAATAAAGACCAGGGACCAGGGAATGAGAGTCCATAATAAAGCCCAGGGAATAACATTCCAGAATAAAGACCAGGGACCAGGGAATGACAGTCCATAATAAAGCCCAGGGACCAGGGAATGACAGTCCATAATAAAGCCCAGGGACCAGGGAATGACAGTCCAGAATAAAGCCCAGGGACCAGGGAATGACAGTCCAGAATAAAGCCCAGGGACCAGGGAATGACAGTCCAGAATAAAGCCCAGGGACCAGGGAATGACAGTCAAGAATAAAGCTCAGGGACCCAATGAGAGTCCAGAATAAAACCCAGGGACCAGGGAATGACAGTCCATAATAAAGCCCAGGGACCCAATGAGAGTCCAGAATAAAGCCCAGGGACCAGGGAATGACAGTCCATAATAAAGCCCAGGGACCAGGGAATGACAGTCCATAATAAAGCTCAGGGACCAGGAAATGACAGTCCAGAATAAAGCCCAGGGACCAGGGAATGACAGTCCAGAATAAAGCCAAGGGAATAACAGTCCAGAATAAAGCCCAGGGAATGACAGTCCATAATAAAGCTCAGGGACCAGGGAATGACAGTCCATAATAAAGCCCAGGGACCAGGGAATGACAGTCCAGAATAAAGCTCAGGGAATGACAGTCCAGAACAAATTCCAGGGACCAGGGCATGACAGTCCAGAATAAAGCCCAGGGACCAGGGAATGAGAGTCCATAATAAAGCCCAGGTAATGACATTCAAGAATAAAGACCAGGGACCAGGGAATGAGAGTCCATAATAAAGCCCAGGGAATGACATTCCAGAATAAAGACCAGGGACCAGGGAATGACAGTCCATAATAAAGCCCAGGGACCAGGGAATGACAGTCCATAATAAAGCCCAGGGACCAGGGAATGACAGTCCATAATAAAGCCCAGGGACCAGGGAATGACAGTCCAGAATAAAGCTCAGGGAATGACAGTCCAGAATAAAGCCCAGGGACCAGGACATGACAGTCCAGAATAAAGCCCAGGGACCAGGGAATGAGAGTCCATAATAAAGCCCAGGTAATGACATTCAAGAATAAAGACCAGGGACCAAGGAATGACAGTCCATAATAAAGCCCAGGAACCAGGGAATGACAGTCCATAATAAAGCTCAGGGACCAGGGAATGACAGTCCATAATAAAGACCAGGGAATGACAGTCCATAATAAAGCCCAGGGACGAGGGAATGACAGTCCATAATAAAGCTGAGGGACCAGGGAATGACAGTCCATAATAAAGCCCAGGGACCAGGGAATGACAGTCCAGAATAAAGCCCAGGGACCAGGGCATGACAGTCCAGATAAAGCCCAGGGACCAGGGAATGAGAGTCCATAATAAAGCCCAGGTAATGACATTCCAGAATAAAGACCAGGGACCAGGGAATGAGAGTCCATAATAAAGCCCAGGGAATGACATTCCAGAATAAAGACCAGGGACCAGGGAATGACAGTCCATAATAAAGCCCAGGGACCAGGGAATGACAGTCCATAATAAAGCCCAGTGACCAGGGAATGACAGTCCAGAATAAAGCCCAGGGACCAGGGAATGACAGTCCAGAATAAAGCCCAGGGACCAGGGAATGACAGTCCAGAATAAAGCCCAGGGACCAGGGAATGACAGTCCATAATAAAGACCAGGGAATGACAGTCCATAATAAAGCCCAGGGACCAGGGAATGACAGTCCATAATAAAGCTCAGGGACCAGGGAATGACAGTCCATAATAAAGCCCAGGGACCAGGGAATGACAGTCCAGAATAAAGCCCAGGGACCAGGGCATGACAGTCCAGATAAAGCCCAGGGACCAGGGAATGAGAGTCCATAATAAAGCCCAGGTAATGACATTCCAGAATAAAGACCAGGGACCAGGGAATGAGAGTCCATAATAAAGCCCAGGGAATAACATTCCAGAATAAAGACCAGGGACCAGGGAATGACAGTCCATAATAAAGCCCAGGGACCAGGGAATGACAGTCCATAATAAAGCCCAGGGACCAGGGAATGACAGTCCAGAATAAAGCCCAGGGACCAGGGAATGACAGTCCAGAATAAAGCCCAGGGACCAGGGAATGACAGTCCAGAATAAAGCCCAGGGACCAGGGAATGACAGTCAAGAATAAAGCTCAGGGACCCAATGAGAGTCCAGAATAAAACCCAGGGACCAGGGAATGACAGTCCATAATAAAGCCCAGGGACCCAATGAGAGTCCAGAATAAAGCCCAGGGACCAGGGAATGACAGTCCATAATAAAGCCCAGGGACCAGGGAATGACAGTCCATAATAAAGCTCAGGGACCAGGAAATGACAGTCCAGAATAAAGCCCAGGGACCAGGGAATGACAGTCCAGAATAAAGCCCAGGGAATAACAGTCCAGAATAAAGCCCAGGGAATGACAGTCCATAATAAAGCTCAGGGACCAGGGAATGACAGTCCATAATAAAGCCCAGGGACCAGGGAATGACAGTCCAGAATAAAGCTCAGGGAATGACAGTCCAGAACAAATTCCAGGGACCAGGGCATGACAGTCCAGAATAAAGCCCAGGGACCAGGGAATGAGAGTCCATAATAAAGCCCAGGTAATGACATTCAAGAATAAAGACCAGGGACCAGGGAATGAGAGTCCATAATAAAGCCCAGGGAATGACATTCCAGAATAAAGACCAGGGACCAGGGAATGACAGTCCATAATAAAGCCCAGGGACCAGGGAATGACAGTCCATAATAAAGCCCAGGGACCAGGGAATGACAGTCCATAATAAAGCCCAGGGACCAGGGAATGACAGTCCAGAATAAAGCTCAGGGAATGACAGTCCAGAATAAAGCCCAGGGACCAGGACATGACAGTCCAGAAAAAAGCCCAGGGACCAGGGAATGAGAGTCCATAATAAAGCCCAGGTAATGACATTCAAGAATAAAGACCAGGGACCAAGGAATGACAGTCCATAATAAAGCCCAGGAACCAGGGAATGACAGTCCATAATAAAGCTCAGGGACCAGGGAATGACAGTCCATAATAAAGCACAGGGACCAGGGAATGACAGTCCATAATAAAGCCCAGGGACCAGGGAATGACAGTCCAGAATAAAGCCCAGGGACCAGGGAATGACAGTCCAGAATAAAGCCCAGGGACCAGGGAATGACAGTCCAGAATAAAGCCCAGGGACCAGGGAATGACAGTCCAGAATAAAGCTCAGGGAATGACAGTCCAGAATAAAGCCCAGGGACCAGGGAATGACAGTCCAGAATAAAGCCCAGGGAATAACAGTCCAGAATAAAGCCCAGGGAATGACAGTCCATAATAAAGCTCAGGGACCAGGGAATGACAGTCCAGAATAAAGCCCAGGGAATGACAGTCCAGAAAAAAGCCCAGGGAATGACAGCCCATAATAAAGCCCAGGGACCAGGGAATGACAGTCCATAATAAAGCCCAGGGACCAGGGAATGACAGTCCATAATAAAGCCCAGGGAATGACAGTCCAAAATAAAGCCCAGGGACCAGGGAATGACAGTCCAGAATAAAGCTCAGGGAATGACAGTCCAGAATAAATCCCAGAGACCAGGGAATGACAGTCCAGAATAAAGCCCAGGGAATGACAGTCCAGAATAAAGCCCAGGGAATGACAGTCCAGAATAAAGCTCAGGGACCAGGGAATGACAGTCCAGAATAAAGCCCAGGGACCAGGTAATGACAGTCCAGAATAAAGCTCAGGGACCAGGGAATGACATTCCAGAAAAAAGCCCAGGGACCAGGGAATGAGAGTCCATAATAAAGCCCAGGGAATGACAGTCCATAATAAAGCCCAGGGACCAGGGAATGACAGTCCATAATAAAGCTCAGGGACCAGGGAATGACAGTCCATAATAAAGCCCAGGGACCAGGGAATGAGAGTCCATAATAAAGCCCAAGGAATGACATTCCAGAATAAAGACCAGGGACCAGGGAATGACAGTCCAGAATAAAGCCCAGGGACCAGGGAATGACAGTCCATAATAAAGCCCAGGGACCAGGGAATGACAGTCCAGAATAAAGCTCAGGGAATGACAGTCCATAATAAAGCCCAGGGACCAGGGAATGACAGTCCAGAATAAAACCCAGGGAATGACAGTCCATAATAAAGCCCAGGGACCAGGGAATGACAGCCCATAATAAAGACCAGGGAATGACAGTCCAGAATAAAGACCAGGGACCAGGGAATGACAGTCCATAATAAAGCCCCGGGACCAGGGAATGACAGTCCATAATAAAGCCCAGGGACCAGGGAATGACAGTCCAGAATAAAGCCCAGGGACCAGGACATGACAGTCCAGAATAAAGCCCAGGGACCAGGGAATGAGAATCCATAATAAAGCCTAGGTAATGACATTCAAGAATAAAGACCAGGGACCAAGGAATGACAGTCCATAATAAAGCCCAGGGACCAGGGAATGACAGTCCATAATAAAGCTCAGGGACCAGGGAATGACAGTCCATAATAAAGACCAGGGAATGACAGTCCATAATAAAGCCCAGGGACCAGGGAATGACAGTCCATAATAAAGCTCAGGGACCAGGGAATGACAGTCCATAATAAAGCCCAGGGACCAGGGAATGACAGTCCAGAATAAAGCCCAGGGACCAGGGCATGACAGTCCAGATAAAGCCCAGGGACCAGGGAATGAGAGTCCATAATAAAGCCCAGGTAATGACATTCCAGAATAAAGACCAGGGACCAGGGAATGAGAGTCCATAATAAAGCCCAGGGAATAACATTCCAGAATAAAGACCAGGGACCAGGGAATGACAGTCCATAATAAAGCCCAGGGACCAGGGAATGACAGTCCATAATAAAGCCCAGGGACCAGGGAATGACAGTCCAGAATAAAGCCCAGGGACCAGGGAATGACAGTCCAGAATAAAGCCCAGGGACCAGGGAATGACAGTCCAGAATAAAGCCCAGGGACCAGGGAATGACAGTCAAGAATAAAGCTCAGGGACCCAATGAGAGTCCAGAATAAAACCCAGGGACCAGGGAATGACAGTCCATAATAAAGCCCAGGGACCCAATGAGAGTCCAGAATAAAGCCCAGGGACCAGGGAATGACAGTCCATAATAAAGCCCAGGGACCAGGGAATGACAGTCCATAATAAAGCTCAGGGACCAGGAAATGACAGTCCAGAATAAAGCCCAGGGACCAGGGAATGACAGTCCAGAATAAAGCCAAGGGAATAACAGTCCAGAATAAAGCCCAGGGAATGACAGTCCATAATAAAGCTCAGGGACCAGGGAATGACAGTCCATAATAAAGCCCAGGGACCAGGGAATGACAGTCCAGAATAAAGCTCAGGGAATGACAGTCCAGAACAAATTCCAGGGACCAGGGCATGACAGTCCAGAATAAAGCCCAGGGACCAGGGAATGAGAGTCCATAATAAAGCCCAGGTAATGACATTCAAGAATAAAGACCAGGGACCAGGGAATGAGAGTCCATAATAAAGCCCAGGGAATGACATTCCAGAATAAAGACCAGGGACCAGGGAATGACAGTCCATAATAAAGCCCAGGGACCAGGGAATGACAGTCCATAATAAAGCCCAGGGACCAGGGAATGACAGTCCATAATAAAGCCCAGGGACCAGGGAATGACAGTCCAGAATAAAGCTCAGGGAATGACAGTCCAGAATAAAGCCCAGGGACCAGGACATGACAGTCCAGAATAAAGCCCAGGGACCAGGGAATGAGAGTCCATAATAAAGCCCAGGTAATGACATTCAAGAATAAAGACCAGGGACCAAGGAATGACAGTCCATAATAAAGCCCAGGAACCAGGGAATGACAGTCCATAATAAAGCTCAGGGACCAGGGAATGACAGTCCATAATAAAGACCAGGGAATGACAGTCCATAATAAAGCCCAGGGACGAGGGAATGACAGTCCATAATAAAGCTGAGGGACCAGGGAATGACAGTCCATAATAAAGCCCAGGGACCAGGGAATGACAGTCCAGAATAAAGCCCAGGGACCAGGGCATGACAGTCCAGATAAAGCCCAGGGACCAGGGAATGAGAGTCCATAATAAAGCCCAGGTAATGACATTCCAGAATAAAGACCAGGGACCAGGGAATGAGAGTCCATAATAAAGCCCAGGGAATGACATTCCAGAATAAAGACCAGGGACCAGGGAATGAGAGTCCATAATAAAGCCCAGGGACCAGGGAATGACAGTCCATAATAAAGCCCAGTGACCAGGGAATGACAGTCCAGAATAAAGCCCAGGGACCAGGGAATGACAGTCCAGAATAAAGCCCAGGGACCAGGGAATGACAGTCCAGAATAAAGCCCAGGGACCAGGGAATGACAGTCCATAATAAAGACCAGGGAATGACAGTCCATAATAAAGCCCAGGGACCAGGGAATGACAGTCCATAATAAAGCTCAGGGACCAGGGAATGACAGTCCATAATAAAGCCCAGGGACCAGGGAATGACAGTCCAGAATAAAGCCCAGGGACCAGGGCATGACAGTCCAGATAAAGCCCAGGGACCAGGGAATGAGAGTCCATAATAAAGCCCAGGTAATGACATTCCAGAATAAAGACCAGGGACCAGGGAATGAGAGTCCATAATAAAGCCCAGGGAATAACATTCCAGAATAAAGACCAGGGACCAGGGAATGACAGTCCATAATAAAGCCCAGGGACCAGGGAATGACAGTCCATAATAAAGCCCAGGGACCAGGGAATGACAGTCCAGAATAAAGCCCAGGGACCAGGGAATGACAGTCCAGAATAAAGCCCAGGGACCAGGGAATGACAGTCCAGAATAAAGCCCAGGGACCAGGGAATGACAGTCAAGAATAAAGCTCAGGGACCCAATGAGAGTCCAGAATAAAACCCAGGGACCAGGGAATGACAGTCCATAATAAAGCCCAGGGACCCAATGAGAGTCCAGAATAAAGCCCAGGGACCAGGGAATGACAGTCCATAATAAAGCCCAGGGACCAGGGAATGACAGTCCATAATAAAGCTCAGGGACCAGGAAATGACAGTCCAGAATAAAGCCCAGGGACCAGGGAATGACAGTCCAGAATAAAGCCCAGGGAATAACAGTCCAGAATAAAGCCCAGGGAATGACAGTCCATAATAAAGCTCAGGGACCAGGGAATGACAGTCCATAATAAAGCCCAGGGACCAGGGAATGACAGTCCAGAATAAAGCTCAGGGAATGACAGTCCAGAACAAATTCCAGGGACCAGGGAATGACAGTCCATAATAAAGCCCAGGGACCAGGGAATGACAGTCCAGAATAAAGCCCAGGGACCAGGGAATGACAGTCCAGAATAAAGCCCAGGGACCAGGGAATGACAGTCCAGAATAAAGCCCAGGGACCAGGGAATGACAGTCAAGAATAAAGCTCAGGGACCCAATGAGAGTCCAGAATAAAACCCAGGGACCAGGGAATGACAGTCCATAATAAAGCCCAGGGACCCAATGAGAGTCCAGAATAAAGCCCAGGGACCAGGGAATGACAGTCCATAATAAAGCCCAGGGACCAGGGAATGACAGTCCATAATAAAGCTCAGGGACCAGGAAATGACAGTCCAGAATAAAGCCCAGGGACCAGGGAATGACAGTCCAGAATAAAGCCCAGGGAATAACAGTCCAGAATAAAGCCCAGGGAATGACAGTCCATAATAAAGCTCAGGGACCAGGGAATGACAGTCCATAATAAAGCCCAGGGACCAGGGAATGACAGTCCAGAATAAAGCTCAGGGAATGACAGTCCAGAACAAATTCCAGGGACCAGGGCATGACAGTCCAGAATAAAGCCCAGGGACCAGGGAATGAGAGTCCATAATAAAGCCCAGGTAATGACATTCAAGAATAAAGACCAGGGACCAGGGAATGAGAGTCCATAATAAAGCCCAGGGAATGACATTCCAGAATAAAGACCAGGGACCAGGGAATGACAGTCCATAATAAAGCCCAGGGACCAGGGAATGACAGTCCATAATAAAGCCCAGGGACCAGGGAATGACAGTCCATAATAAAGCCCAGGGACCAGGGAATGACAGTCCAGAATAAAGCTCAGGGAATGACAGTCCAGAATAAAGCCCAGGGACCAGGACATGACAGTCCAGAAAAAAGCCCAGGGACCAGGGAATGAGAGTCCATAATAAAGCCCAGGTAATGACATTCAAGAATAAAGACCAGGGACCAAGGAATGACAGTCCATAATAAAGCCCAGGAACCAGGGAATGACAGTCCATAATAAAGCTCAGGGACCAGGGAATGACAGTCCATAATAAAGACCAGGGAATGACAGTCCATAATAAAGCCCAGGGACGAGGGAATGACAGTCCATAATAAAGCTGAGGGACCAGGGAATGACAGTCCATAATAAAGCCCAGGG
This sequence comes from Oncorhynchus mykiss, assembly GCF_057628025.1. NCBI lineage: Eukaryota > Metazoa > Chordata > Actinopteri > Salmoniformes > Salmonidae > Oncorhynchus > Oncorhynchus mykiss. The sequence continues at coordinate 103,377,791 of NC_143023.1, read as the reverse complement.
ACCAGGGAATGACAGTCCAGAATAAAGCCCAGGGACCAGGGCATGACAGTCCAGATAAAGCCCAGGGACCAGGGAATGAGAGTCCATAATAAAGCCCAGGTAATGACATTCCAGAATAAAGACCAGGGACCAGGGAATGAGAGTCCATAATAAAGCCCAGGGAATGACATTCCAGAATAAAGACCAGGGACCAGGGAATGACAGTCCATAATAAAGCCCAGTGACCAGGGAATGACAGTCCAGAATAAAGCCCAGGGACCAGGGAATGACAGTCCAGAATAAAGCCCAGGGACCAGGGAATGACAGTCCAGAATAAAGCCCAGGGACCAGGGAATGACAGTCCAGAATAAAGCTCAGGGAATGACAGTCCAGAATAAAGCCCAGGGACCAGGGAATGACAGTCCAAAATGAAGCCCAGGGAATAACAGTCCAGAATAAAGCCCAGGGAATGACAGTCCATAATAAAGCTCAGGGACCAGGGAATGACAGTCCAGAATAAAGCCCAGGGAATGACAGTCCAGAAAAAAGCCCAGGGAATGACAGCCCATAATAAAGCCCAGGGACCAGGGAATGACAGTCCATAATAAAGCCCAGGGACCAGGGAATGACAGTCCATAATAAAGCCCAGGGAATGACAGTCCAAAATAAAGCCCAGGGACCAGGGAATGACAGTCCAGAATAAAGCTCAGGGAATGACAGTCCAGAATAAAGCCCAGAGACCAGGGAATGACAGTCCATAATAAAGCCCAGGGAATGACAGTCCAGAATAAAGCCCAGGGAATGACAGTCCAGAATAAAGCTCAGGGACCAGGGAATGACAGTCCAGAATAAAGCCCAGGGACCAGGTAATGACAGTCCAGAATAAAGCTCAGGGACCAGGGAATGACATTCCAGAAAAAAGCCCAGGGACCAGGGAATGAGAGTCCATAATAAAGCCCAGGGAATGACAGTCCATAATAAAGCCCAGGGACCAGGGAATGACAGTCCATAATAAAGCTCAGGGACCAGGGAATGACAGTCCATAATAAAGCCCAGGGACCAGGGAATGAGAGTCCATAATAAAGCCCAAGGAATGACATTCCAGAATAAAGACCAGGGACCAGGGAATGACAGTCCAGAATAAAGCCCAGGGACCAGGGAATGACAGTCCATAATAAAGCCCAGGGACCAGGGAATGACAGTCCAGAATAAAGCTCAGGGAATGACAGTCCATAATAAAGCCCAGGGACCAGGGAATGACAGTCCAGAATAAAACCCAGGGAATGACAGTCCATAATAAAGCCCAGGGACCAGGGAATGACAGCCCATAATAAAGACCAGGGAATGACAGTCCAGAATAAAGACCAGGGACCAGGGAATGACAGTCCATAATAAAGCCCAGGGACCAGGGAATGACAGTCCATAATAAAGCCCAGGGACCAGGGAATGACAGTCCAGAATAAAGCCCAGGGACCAGGACATGACAGTCCAGAATAAAGCCCAGGGACCAGGGAATGAGTATCCATAATAAAGCCCAGGTAATGACATTCAAGAACAAAGACCAGGGACCAAGGAATGACAGTCCATAATAAAGCCCAGGGACCAGGGAATGACAGTCCATAATAAAGCTCAGGGACCAGGGAATGACAGTCCATAATAAAGACCAGGGAATGACAGTCCATAATAAAGCCCAGGGACCAGGGAATGACAGTCCATAATAAAGCTCAGGGACCAGGGAATGACAGTCCATAATAAAGCCCAGGGACCAGGGAATGACAGTCCAGAATAAAGCCCAGGGACCAGGGCATGACAGTCCAGATAAAGCCCAGGGACCAGGGAATGAGAGTCCATAATAAAGCCCAGGTAATGACATTCCAGAATAAAGACCAGGGACCAGGGAATGAGAGTCCATAATAAAGCCCAGGGAATGACATTCCAGAATAAAGACCAGGGACCAGGGAATGACAGTCCATAATAAAGCCCAGGGACCAGGGAATGACAGTCCAGAATAAAGCCCAGGGACCAGGGAATGACAGTCCAGAATAAAGCCCAGGGACCAGGGAATGACAGTCCAGAATAAAGCCCAGGGACCAGGGAATGACAGTCCAGAATAAAGCTCAGGGAATGACAGTCCAGAATAAAGCCCAGGGACCAGGGAATGACAGTCCAGAATAAAGCCCAGGGAATAACAGTCCAGAATAAAGCCCAGGGAATGACAGTCCATAATAAAGCTCAGGGACCAGGGAATGACAGTCCAGAATAAAGCCCAGGGAATGACAGTCCAGAAAAAAGCCCAGGGAATGACAGCCCATAATAAAGCCCAGGGACCAGGGAATGACAGTCCATAATAAAGCCCAGGGACCAGGGAATGACAGTCCATAATAAAGCCCAGGGAATGACAGTCCAAAATAAAGCCCAGGGACCAGGGAATGACAGTCCAGAATAAAGCTCAGGGAATGACAGTCCAGAATAAAGCCCAGAGACCAGGGAATGACAGTCCAGAATAAAGCCCAGGGAATGACAGTCCAGAATAAAGCCCAGGGAATGACAGTCCAGAAAAAAGCCCAGGGAATGACAGTCCAAAATAAAGCCCAGGGACCAGGGAATGACAGTCCATAATAAAGCCCAGGGACCAGGGAATGACAGTCCAGAATAAAGCCCAGGGACCAGGACATGACAGTCCAGAATAAAGCCCAGGGACCAGGGAATGAGTATCCATAATAAAGCCCAGGTAATGACATTCAAGAATAAAGACCAGGGACCAAGGAATGACAGTCCATAATAAAGCCCAGGGACCAGGGAATGACAGTCCATAATAAAGCTCAGGGACCAGGGAATGACAGTCCATAATAAAGACCAGGGAATGACAGTCCATAATAAAGCCCAGGAACCAGGGAATGACAGTCCATAATAAAGCTCAGGGACCAGGGAATGACAGTCCATAATAAAGCCCAGGGACCAGGGAATGACAGTCCAGAATAAAGCCCAGGGACCAGGGCATGACAGTCCAGATAAAGCCCAGGGACCAGGGAATGAGAGTCCATAATAAAGCCCAGGTAATGACATTCCAGAATAAAGACCAGGGAATGACATTCCAGAATAAAGACCAGGGACCAGGGAATGACAGTCCAGAATAAAGCTCAGGGAATGACAGTCCAGAATAAAGCCCAGAGACCAGGGAATGACAGTCCATAATAAAGCCCAGGGAATGACAGTCCAGAATAAAGCCCAGGGAATGACAGTCCATAATAAAGCTCAGGGACCAGGGAATGACAGTCCAGAATAAAGCCCAGGGAATGACAGTCCAGAAAAAAGCCCAGGGAATGACAGCCCATAATAAAGCCCAGGGACCAGGGAATGACAGTCCATAATAAAGCCCAGGGACCAGGGAATGACAGTCCATAATAAAGCCCAGGGAATGACAGTCCAAAATAAAGCCCAGGGACCAGGGAATGACAGTCCAGAATAAAGCTCAGGGAATGACAGTCCAGAATAAAGCCCAGAGACCAGGGAATGACAGTCCATAATAAAGCCCAGGGAATGACAGTCCAGAATAAAGCCCAGGGAATGACAGTCCAGAATAAAGCTCAGGGACCAGGGAATGACAGTCCAGAATAAAGCCCAGGGACCAGGTAATGACAGTCCAGAATAAAGCTCAGGGACCAGGGAATGACATTCCAGAAAAAAGCCCAGGGACCAGGGAATGAGAGTCCATAATAAAGCCCAGGGAATGACAGTCCATAATAAAGCCCAGGGACCAGGGAATGACAGTCCATAATAAAGCTCAGGGACCAGGGAATGACAGTCCATAATAAAGCCCAGGGACCAGGGAATGAGAGTCCATAATAAAGCCCAAGGAATGACATTCCAGAATAAAGACCAGGGACCAGGGAATGACAGTCCAGAATAAAGCCCAGGGACCAGGGAATGACAGTCCATAATAAAGCCCAGGGACCAGGGAATGACAGTCCAGAATAAAGCTCAGGGAATGACAGTCCATAATAAAGCCCAGGGACCAGGGAATGACAGTCCAGAATAAAACCCAGGGAATGACAGTCCATAATAAAGCCCAGGGACCAGGGAATGACAGCCCATAATAAAGACCAGGGAATGACAGTCCAGAATAAAGACCAGGGACCAGGGAATGACAGTCCATAATAAAGCCCAGGGACCAGGGAATGACAGTCCATAATAAAGCCCAGGGACCAGGGAATGACAGTCCAGAATAAAGCCCAGGGACCAGGACATGACAGTCCAGAATAAAGCCCAGGGACCAGGGAATGAGTATCCATAATAAAGCCCAGGTAATGACATTCAAGAACAAAGACCAGGGACCAAGGAATGACAGTCCATAATAAAGCCCAGGGACCAGGGAATGACAGTCCATAATAAAGCTCAGGGACCAGGGAATGACAGTCCATAATAAAGACCAGGGAATGACAGTCCATAATAAAGCCCAGGGACCAGGGAATGACAGTCCATAATAAAGCTCAGGGACCAGGGAATGACAGTCCATAATAAAGCCCAGGGACCAGGGAATGACAGTCCAGAATAAAGCCCAGGGACCAGGGCATGACAGTCCAGATAAAGCCCAGGGACCAGGGAATGAGAGTCCATAATAAAGCCCAGGTAATGACATTCCAGAATAAAGACCAGGGACCAGGGAATGAGAGTCCATAATAAAGCCCAGGGAATGACATTCCAGAATAAAGACCAGGGACCAGGGAATGACAGTCCATAATAAAGCCCAGGGACCAGGGAATGACAGTCCAGAATAAAGCCCAGGGACCAGGGAATGACAGTCCAGAATAAAGCCCAGGGACCAGGGAATGACAGTCCAGAATAAAGCCCAGGGACCAGGGAATGACAGTCCAGAATAAAGCTCAGGGAATGACAGTCCAGAATAAAGCCCAGGGACCAGGGAATGACAGTCCAGAATAAAGCCCAGGGAATAACAGTCCAGAATAAAGCCCAGGGAATGACAGTCCATAATAAAGCTCAGGGACCAGGGAATGACAGTCCAGAATAAAGCCCAGGGAATGACAGTCCAGAAAAAAGCCCAGGGAATGACAGCCCATAATAAAGCCCAGGGACCAGGGAATGACAGTCCATAATAAAGCCCAGGGACCAGGGAATGACAGTCCATAATAAAGCCCAGGGAATGACAGTCCAAAATAAAGCCCAGGGACCAGGGAATGACAGTCCAGAATAAAGCTCAGGGAATGACAGTCCAGAATAAAGCCCAGAGACCAGGGAATGACAGTCCAGAATAAAGCCCAGGGAATGACAGTCCAGAATAAAGCCCAGGGAATGACAGTCCAGAAAAAAGCCCAGGGAATGACAGTCCAAAATAAAGCCCAGGGACCAGGGAATGACAGTCCATAATAAAGCCCAGGGACCAGGGAATGACAGTCCAGAATAAAGCCCAGGGACCAGGACATGACAGTCCAGAATAAAGCCCAGGGACCAGGGAATGAGTATCCATAATAAAGCCCAGGTAATGACATTCAAGAATAAAGACCAGGGACCAAGGAATGACAGTCCATAATAAAGCCCAGGGACCAGGGAATGACAGTCCATAATAAAGCTCAGGGACCAGGGAATGACAGTCCATAATAAAGACCAGGGAATGACAGTCCATAATAAAGCCCAGGAACCAGGGAATGACAGTCCATAATAAAGCTCAGGGACCAGGGAATGACAGTCCATAATAAAGCCCAGGGACCAGGGAATGACAGTCCAGAATAAAGCCCAGGGACCAGGGCATGACAGTCCAGATAAAGCCCAGGGACCAGGGAATGAGAGTCCATAATAAAGCCCAGGTAATGACATTCCAGAATAAAGACCAGGGAATGACATTCCAGAATAAAGACCAGGGACCAGGGAATGACAGTCCATAATAAAGCCCAGGGACCAGGGAATGACAGTCCAGAATAAAGCCCAGGGACCAGGGAATGACAGTCCAGAATAAAGCCCAGGGACCAGGGAATGACAGTCCAGAATAAAGCCCAGGGACCAGGGAATGACAGTCCAGAATAAAGCTCAGGGAATGACAGTCCAGAATAAAGCCCAGGGACCAGGGAATGACAGTCCAGAATAAAGCCCAGGGAATAACAGTCCAGAATAAAGCCCAGGGAATGACAGTCCATAATAAAGCTCAGGGACCAGGGAATGACAGTCCAGAATAAAGCCCAGGGAATGACAGTCCAGAAAAAAGCCCAGGGAATGACAGCCCATAATAAAGCCCAGGGACCAGGGAATGACAGTCCATAATAAAGCCCAGGGACCAGGGAATGACAGTCCATAATAAAGCCCAGGGAATGACAGTCCAAAATAAAGCCCAGGGACCAGGGAATGACAGTCCAGAATAAAGCTCAGGGAATGACAGTCCAGAATAAAGCCCAGAGACCAGGGAATGACAGTCCAGAATAAAGCCCAGGGAATGACAGTCCAGAATAAAGCCCAGGGAATGACAGTCCAGAATAAAGCTCAGGGACCAGGGAATGACAGTCCAGAATAAAGCCCAGGGACCAGGTAATGACAGTCCAGAATAAAGCTCAGGGACCAGGGAATGACATTCCAGAAAAAAGCCCAGGGACCAGGGAATGACAGTCCATAATAAAGCCCAGGGAATGACAGTCCATAATAAAGCCCAGGGACCAGGGAATGACAGTCCATAATAAAGCTCAGGGACCAGGGAATGACAGTCCATAATAAAGCCCAGGGACCAGGGAATGAGAGTCCATAATAAAGCCCAAGGAATGACATTCCAGAATAAAGACCAGGGACCAGGGAATGACAGTCCAGAATAAAGCCCAGGGACCAGGGAATGACAGTCCATAATAAAGCCCAGGGACCAGGGAATGACAGTCCAGAATAAAGCTCAGGGAATGACAGTCCATAATAAAGCCCAGGGACCAGGGAATGACAGTCCAGAATAAAACCCAGGGAATGACAGTCCATAATAAAGCCCAGGGACCAGGGAATGACAGCCCATAATAAAGACCAGGGAATGACAGTCCATAATAAAGCCCAGGGACCAGGGAATGACAGTCCATAATAAAGCTCAGGGACCAGGGAATGACAGTCCATAATAAAGCCCAGGGACCAGGGAATGACAGTCCAGAATAAAGCTCAGGGAATGACAGTCCAGAATAAAGCCCAGGGACCAGGGCATGACAGTCCAGAATAAAGCCCAGGGACCAGGGAATGAGAGTCCATAATAAAGCCCAGGTAATGACATTCCAGAATAAAGACCAGGGACCAGGGAATGAGAGTCCACAATAAAGCCCAGGGAATGACATTCCAGAATAAAGACCAGGGACCTGGGAATGACAGTCCATAATAAAGCCCAGGGACCAGGGAATGACAGTCCATAATCAAGCTCAGGGACCAGGGAATGACAGTCCATAAAGCCCAGAGACCAGGGAATGACATTCCAGAATAAAGCCCAGGGACCAGGGAATGACAGTCCATAATCAAGCTCAGGGACCAGGGAATGACAGTCCATAAAGCCCAGAGACCAGGGAATGACATTCCAGAATAAAGCCCAGGGACCAGGGATGGTATACCTTACCTTCCAGAGGTTGTAGCTACATTGTATAGTGTGTTACTGTGTGATTATGTTTAGGCTTTTTAAATGTAACCTTTATTTAACTAGGCAAGTCAGCTAGAACAAATTATTACCTACAATGACGGCCTACCGCGGAACAGTGCTGCCTTGTTCAGGGGCAGAATGATAGATTTTACCATTTCAGCTCGGGATTCGACCCAGCAACCTTTTGGTTACTAACCCAACGCTCTCACCACTCGGCTACAGTATGAAATATCTACCTGTATTTATTTAGAACAACTCAAGTTATTAAGAAGATACAAACGTTATTATAGATTAAAATATACATTTAATGTAAAGAGCGATCTATTTAGATCACCATGGGGGAAAGCGCAGCCTTCAGCTAGGAACTACAGTTTGATGTGCTGCGTTGCTAGACGAACGGAACACGTTTCCGGTTTAGTTACGACGGTGAGTTAAAAGTTGATCGATAAAAAGGTTTGAAGGAACAACAATGCACTTGAGATGACATTTTATGGAGCATGCTGTCTTGCGCTTAAGAGGAGACTGTTTGCCAAATAATACACAGATCTGTTCGGCTCGTACTCCTGTGTTGAACTCTAACAGAGCTAGATAACTAGTTGGCGTGGTGGTCTTTACAGCTAGCTTCATAGCTAGCAAGTGACATTGCTTATAAAACATGACATTAATGAATAAGACACAAATTAGAAGTTATTCGTGCTTTGAACAACGACCACACTTTATCCCCTCTGCACTAACATTATACTGGTGTCATAAGCTATCCATTTTACTGGTAAAACCACCTGCCAATCAATAAGCTATGATCCATAGCATGAAAGAAGTACTCCGGCGGATACACAACATATTCCTCAAAGTCGCTCTGTTTCCGAGCGCACTGCGGAGGAAAGGAAGGCCGCGTCCCGCAGCTTCGGAGGTGTTGACATGTCACCTGCTACAGCGGAACCTCCCTCCCTGGACCTCCTTCTGTGTCCGCTACAGCGTCGTCAATAACGACCAGTTCGGGAGGTCCAACTTCAACTGGACGGTACAGGGAGCCAATTACCAGATACTGAGGACGGGGTGTTTCCCCTTTATCAAGTACCACTGTTCCAAAGCACCAGCACAGAACTTAGACTACGAAGACACGTTTTTCAGCATGTTAAAAGTCATCAATCTAGGTCAGTGGGAAAAAAGGCAAGGGGAGACTAGTATTTAATAGTGTCTCTTGAACCTCAACCTGGCCTTCACATGATTCACATTGATTTAGTAGACAGTTAACTAGTTGTTAACTTCTTATTCTCATCATGTATGTTTTTTTTTTGTCCCAGAATTGTACATGTCATGAACCGTAATCATGTCACACTATAGACCTTAAACTGTACATTCTACTGCAAGCAGAGTGCAACACAAAACACATTTAATTGTTCCATGTTTTCTTCCCCTGTCTTGCAGGTATCCCGTGTTTCGCCTATGGCATGGGCTGTCTGATGGTAATAACAGCTACAGAGACTGTACAGACTAGTGCTGGACCTGTCACTGTATATTTTGCCTTCAAAGAGAAAGACACACACTATTAAAACAATCTATTTATGTGCTTGGAAGCTAGTTTATTTTCAGTGTTAGTATCGTGCACTGAATTGAGACATTTGAACTGTCCTGTTTAGATTGAACTGTGCCTGTGGTGACAACAAGCAAATCCTAATACGACCTGATATTTCAGCACCACAGGGCAGTGGACAGCTGTAAGACGCCTGAAGGGGAATGCTCCTCAAGACTGTTCAGCCATATTGATTTCAATCCCTTAAAATTGTAAATATTAGGGAATAAATCTGCAAATAATTGAAGTAGTCGTCTCCAGTGATGATTTGTTATACTGCATCAACTCTGCTCCCGATGAACTTGTCTTCTGTCTTCTGTTCAGCTTTAATATTGCATATAGATTGTGGCGTCCATCCATGTAATTGTCGTCTGTAGAATTTCCAATCCCCTATTAAAAAAAAAAGTGTAAATATACAGTACCAGTCAAAAGTTTGGGGACACCTACTCATTCAAGGATTTTTCTTTATTTTTACTCCTTTCTACATTGTAGAATAATAGTGAAGACATCAAAACTATGAAATAACACATATGGAATCATGTAGTAACTAAAAAAAGTGTTAAACAAATCAAAATATATTTTATAGCCACCCTTTGCCTTGATGACAGCTTTGCACACAACCAGCTTCACCTGGAATGCTTTTCCAACAGTTTTGAAGTAGTTCCCACATATGCTGGGCACTTGTTGGCTGCTTTTCCTTCACTCTGCGGTCCCACTCATCCCAAACCATCTCAATTGGATTGAGGTCGGGTGATTGTGGAGGCCAGGTCATCTGACGCAGCACTCCCATCACTATCCTTCTTGGTCAAATAGTCCTTACACAGCCTGGAGGTGTGTTGGGTCATTGTCCTGTTGAAAAACAAATGATAAGTGCAAACCAGATAGGATGGTGTATCACTGCAGAATGCTGTGTTAGCCATGCTGGTTAAGTGTGCCTTTAATTCTAAATAAATCAGTGTCACCAGCAGAGCACCATCACACCTCTTCCTCCATGCTTCACGGTGCGAACCACACATGCGGAGATCATCCGTTCACCTACTCTGCGTCTCACAAAGACACGGCGGTTGGAACCAAAAATCGCAAATTTGGACTCATCAGACCAAAGGACAGAATTCCACCGGACTAAAGTCCATTTCTTGTGTTTCTTGGCCCTAGCAAGTCTCTTCTTATTATTGGTGTCCTTTAGTAGTGGTTTCTTTGCAGCAATTTGACCATGGAGGCCTGATTCACGCAGTCTCCTCTGAAGAGTTGATGTTGAGATGCAATGTTACATAGATGGAAAAAAAGCTTTCTGTCAAAAGAGAGATCAGGGTCCAGAGTAACGCCGAGGTCCTTCACAGTTTTATTTGAGACGACTGTACAACCATCAAGATTAATTGTCAGATCCAACAGTAGACATCTTTGTTTCTTGGGACCTAGAACTAGAACCTCTGTTTTGTCCGAGTTTAAAAGTAAAACATTTACCTCGATCCACGTCCTTATGCCTAAAACAAAGGCTTCCAGGGTAGACAATTTTGAGGACAGATACAGAGCAGAACAGTCCGAAGCCATTAAAAGGTAATTCACCACCTTCATGAGTGCAGTCTCAGTGCTATGATGGGGTCTAAAACCAGACTTTTTAAAACATATTTTACCTTTATTTAACCAGGTAGGCCAGTTGAGAACAAGTTCTCATTTACAACTGCGACCTGGCCAAGATAAAGCAAAGCAGTGCGACAAAAACAACACAGAGTTACACATGGAATAAACAAACGTACAGTCAATAACACAATAGAAAATCTTTATACAGTGTGTGCACATTAAGTAAGGAGATAAGGCAATAAATAGGCCATAGTGGCGAAGTAATTACAATTTAGCAATTAACATGGAGTGATAGATGTGCAGATGAGGATGTGCAAGTAGAAATACTGCTGTGCAAAGAGCAGAAAAAACAAATATGAGGATGAGGTAGGTAGTTGGTTGGATGGGCTATTTACAGATGGGCTGTGCACAGGTACATCGATCGGTAAGCTGCTCTGACAGCCGATGCTTGAAGTTAGTGAGGGAGATATAAGTCTCCAACTTCAGTGATTTTTGCAATTCGTTCCAGTCATTGGCAGCAGAGAACTGGAAGGAAAGGCGGCCAAAGGAGGTGTTGGCTTTGGGGATGACCAGTGAAATATACCTGCTGGAGCGCGTGCTATGGGCGGGTGTTGCTATGGTGACCAGTGAGCTGAGATAAGGCGGAGCTTTACCTAGCAAAGACTTATATATGACCTGGAGCTAGTGGGTTTGGAGGCAAATATGTAGCGAGGACCAGCCAACAAGCGCATACAGGTCGCAGTGGTGGGTCGTATATTTGATGCTTTGGTGGCAAAACGGATGGCACTGTGATAGACTGCATCCGATTTGCTGAGTAGAATGCACCTCAGGTGCTGAACAGTTGAAACTGGAGCAACAGCACGGTCAGGTGGACTGGGGACAGCAAGGAGTCCTCATGCCAGGTAGTCCTGAGGCATGGTCCTAGGGCTCAGGTCCTCCGAGAGAGAGAAAGAGAGAATTAGAGAGAGCATACTTAAATTCACACAGGACACCGGATAAGACAGGAGAAGTACTCCAGATATAACAGACTGACCCTAGCCCCCCGACACATAAACTACTGCAGCATAAATACTGGAGGCTGAGACAGTAGGGGTCGGGAGATGCTTAATATGACTGAAGCATTTCGTATACATTCCATTATTTGCTGCACAACAGCTTTTGACATTTTTTTTGAGAGGAATGGAAGATTTGATATAGGGCGATAGTTTTTTATTTATTTTCCGGGTCAAGGTTTGGCTTTTTTAGTAGAGGCATTATTGCTGCCACTTTTAGTGAGTTTGGTTCACATCCCGAGGATAGGGAGCCATTTATTATGTTCAAAATAGGAGGTCCAAGCACAGGAAGTAGCTCTTCCAGTAGTTTAGTTGGAATTGGGTCCAGTATGCAGCTTGAAGGTTTAGAGGCCATGATTATTTTCATGAATGTGTCAAGAGATATAGTACTACAAAACTTGAGTGTCTCCATTGATTCTAGGTCCTGGCAGTTCTGTGCAGACTCAGAACAACTGAGCTTTGGAGAAATATGCAGATTTAAAGTGGTCTGTAATTTGCTTTCTAATGATCATGTTACGGGCTCCTAACCAATTTAGCTATTTTGTGTGTTTTTTCGCATTGTTAGTAAGTCATTTTGTACATAATGTTGATGCTACAGCCTCTTATGACCGAAAAGAGCTACTGGACATCAGAACAGTTATTACTCACGTCAAATTGGACGAAGATTTTTCTTTAATGAGTCTGACAGGAAGGATTTGATGCTGCTCCCAGACAAGACCCAAATCCCCGTCATTCACATGAAGAAAAGAAGGAGATTCAGGGGGCGCAGATCAAGGGTGTCTTGTGAGATTTCGTTGGCGAGTGGGTAACCCGCCTCTACCATCCGTTCTATTGGCCAACGTGCAATCACTGGAAAATAAACTGGATGTGTCATGTATTGTCATGTTGTGTCTTGTTTCTGTCCTTTCTCTTCACCCTGTCTCCCTCTGCTGGTCGTTTTAGGTTACCTTTTCTCCCCCTCTTTCCCCCAGCTGTTCCTTGTCTCCTCCTAACTACCTCGTCACCCCTTTTCCCACCTGTTCCCTTTTTCCCTCTGATTAGTCCTCTATATCTCTCTCTGTTTTTGTTTCTGTCTTTGTCGGATTCTCGTTTGTGTTACTCATGCCTGAACCAGACTATCGTCGTGTTTGCTGCAACCTTGTCCTGTCCTGTCGGAATCTGCATGTTCATCTAACCTTGTCCTGTCCTGTCGGAATCTGCCTGTCCATCTGAGCCTACGTGTGTTTCGTCATTAAAGAAACTCTGTTTTGTTAATTCGCTTTTGGGTCCTCATTCACGCACCTGACAGAAGAATCCGACCAAGAATGGACCCAGCGACTTCGGATCCTCTCCACTCAGCCGTCGAGATCCAGGGAGCGATGCTAGGCAGACACGAGCAGGAATTGTCTGCTGCTCGACATGCCGTTGAGACCCTGGCCACCCAAGTCTCCAACCTCACAGAACAGGTTCACCATCTCCGCCTCGATCCACCGGCCACTTCCAGGGCTTTCGAATCTCCAGAGCCCAGAATCAATAACCCGCCGTGTTACTCTGGGGAGCCCACTGAATGCCGCTCGTTCCTCACCCAGTGTGATATTGTGTTTTCTCTCCAGCCCAACACTTACTCCAGGAGCACTGCTCGTGTCGCCTACGTCATATCTCTCCTTACTGGACGGGCTCGTGAGTGGGGCACGGCAATCTGGGAGGCAAGGGCTGAGTGTACTAACCAGTATCAGGACTTTAAGGAGGAGATGATACGGGTTTTTGATCGATCTGTTTTTGGGGAGGAGGCTTCCAGGGCCCTGTCTTCCCTATGTCAAGGTAATCGATCCATAACAGACTACTCTATTGAGTTTCGCACTCTTGCTGCCTCCAGTGGCTGGAACGAGCCGGCTTTGCTCGCTCGTTTTCTGGAGGGTCTCCGCGCAGAGGTAAAGGATGAGATTCTCTCCCGGGAGGTTCCTTCCAGCGTGGATTCCTTGATTGAACTCGCTATTCGCATTGAGCGACGGGTTGATCTTCGTCACCGAGCTCGTGGAAAGGAGCTCGCGTTCTCCGTTGCCCCCCTCTCCGCATCACTACCATCTTCCTCTGCCGGCTCGGGTGCTGAGCCTATGCAGCTGGGAGGTATCCGCATCTCGACTAAGGAGAGGGAACGGAGAATCACCAACCGCCTCTGTCTCTATTGCGGTTCTGCTGGTCATTTTGTCACTTCATGTCCAGTAAAAGCCAGAGCTCATCAGTAAGCGGAGGGCTACTGGTGAGCGCTACTACTCCTGTCTCTCCTTCAAGATCCTGCACTACCTTGTCGGTCCATCTACGCTGGACCGGTTCGTCAGCTTCCTGCAGTGCCTTAATAGACTCTGGGGCGGAGGGCTGTTTTATGGACGAGACCTGGGCTCGGGAACATGACATTCCTCTCAGACAGTTAAGGGAGTCCACGGCCTTGTTCGCCCTGGATGGTAGTCCTCTCCCCAGGATTCAGCGTGAGACGCTACCTTTAACCCTCACTGTTTCTGGTAATCATAGCGAAACCATTTATTTTTTAATTTTTCGTTCACCTTTTACACCTGTTGTTTTGGGCCATCCCTGGCTAGTTTGTCATAATCCTTCCATTAATTGGTCTAGTAATTCTATCCTCTCCTGGAACGTCTCTTGTCATGTGAAATGTTTAATGTCTGCTATCCCTCCTGTTTCCTCTGTCTCTTCTTCACAGGAGGAGCCTGGTGATTTGACAGGGGTGCCGGAGGAATATCACGATCTGCGCACGGTGTTCAGTCGGTCCAGGGCCACCTCTCTTCCTCCACACCGGTCGTATGATTGTAGTATTGATCTCCTTCCGGGAACCACTCCCCCCCGGGGTAGACTATACTCTCTGTCGGCTCCCGAACGTAAGGCTCTCGAAGATTATTTGTCTGTAGCTCTTGCCGCCGGTACCATAGTCCCCTCCTCCTCTCCCGCCGGAGCGGGGTTTTTTTTTGTTAAGAAGAAGGACGGGTCCCTGCGCCCCTGCATAGATTATCGAGGGCTGAATGACATAACAGTGAAGAATCGTTATCCGCTTCCTCTTATGTCTTCAGCCTTCGAGATCCTGCAGGGAGCCAGGTTTTTCACTAAGTTGGACCTTCGTAACGCTTACCATCTCGTGGAAGACGGCGTTTAACACTCCGTTAGGGCACTTTGAATACCGGGTTCTTCCTTTCGGCCTCGCTAACGCTCCAGCTGTCTTTCAGGCATTAGTCAATGATGTCCTGAGAGACATGCTGAACATCTTTGTTTTCGTTTACCTTGACGATATCCTGATTTTTTCACCGTCACTCCAGATTCATGTTCAGCACGTTCGACGTGTCCTCCAGCGCCTTTTAGAGAATTGTCTTTTTGTGAAGGCTGAGAAGTGCTCTTTTCACGCCTCCTCCGTCACATTTCTCGGTTCTGTTATTTCCGCTGAAGGCATTAAGATGGATCCCGCTAAGGTCCAAGCTGTCATTGATTGGCCCGTCCCTAAGTCACGCGTCGAGCTGCAGCGCTTTCTCGGCTTCGCGAACTTCTATCGTCGTTTCATCCGTAATTTCGGTCAGGTGGCAGCTCCTCTCACAGCCCTTACTTCTGTCAAGACGTGCTTTAAGTGGTCCGTTTCCGCCCAGGGAGCTTTTGATCTCCTCAAGAATCGTTTTACATCCGCACCTATCCTTGTTACACCTGACGTCACTAGACAGTTCGTTGTCGAGGTTGACGCGTCAGAGGTGGGCGTGGGAGCCATTCTTTCTCAGCGCTCCCTCTCTGACGACAAGGTCCACCCTTGCGCGTATTTTTGTCATCGCCTGTCGCCGTCGGAACGTAACTATGATGTGGGAAACCGCGAACTGCTCGCCATCCGCTTAGCCCTAGGCGAATGGCGACAGTGGTTGGAGGGGGCGAACGTTCCTTTTGTCGTTTGGACTGACCATAGGAACCTTGAGTACATCCGTTCTGCCAAACGACTTAATGCGCGTCAGGCGCGCTGGGCGCTGTTTTTCGCTCGTTTCGAGTTCGTGATTTCTTATCGTCCGGGCTCTAAGAACACCAAGCCTGATGCTTTATCTCGTCTCTTCAGTTCTTCAGTAGCCTCCACTGACCCCGAGGGGATTCTCCCTGAGGGGCGTGTTGTCGGGTTGACTGTCTGGGGAATTGAGAGGCAGGTAAAGCAAGCACTCACTCAAACTCCGTCGCCGCGCGCTTGTCCTAGGAACCTTCTTTTCGTTCCCGTTCCTACTCGTCTGGCCGCTCTTCAGTGGGCTCACTCTGCCAAGTTAGCCGGCCACCCTGGCGTTCGGGGTACGCTTGCTTCCATTCGCCAGCGTTTTTGGTGGCCCACCCGGGAGCATGACACGCGTCGCTTCGTGGCTGCTTGTTCGGTCTGCGCGCAGACTAAGTCCGGTAACTCCCCTCCTGCCGGCCGTCTCAGGCCGCTTCCCATTCCCTCTCGACCGTGGTCTCACATCGCCTTAGATTTTGTCACCGGACTGCCTTCGTCAGCGGGGAAGACTGTTATTCTTACGGTTGTCGACAGGTTCTCTAAGGCGGCTCATTTTATTCCCCTTGCTAAGCTTCCTTCTGCTAAAGAGACGGCACAAATCATCATCGAGAATGTTTTCAGAATTCATGGCCTTCCGTCAGACGTCGTTTCGGACAGAGGTCCGCAATTCACGTCTCAATTTTGGAGAGAGTTTTGCCGTTTGATTGGGGCTTCCGTCAGTCTCTCTTCCGGCTTTCACCCCCAGTCTAACGGTCAAGCAGAACGGGCCAATCAGACTATTGGTCGCATCTTACGCAGTCTTTCTTTTCGCAACCCTGCGTCTTGGTCAGAACAGCTCCCCTGGGCAGAATACGCCCACAACTCGCTTCCTTCGTCTGCGACCGGGCTATCTCCTTTTCAGAGTAGCCTCGGGTACCAGCCTCCGCTGTTCTCATCTCAGTTCGCCGAGTCCAGCGTCCCCTCCGCTCAGGCTTTTGTCCAACGTTGCGAGCGCACCTGGAAGAGGGTCAGGTCTGCACTTTGCCGTTATAGGGCGCAGACTGTGAGAGCTGCTAATAAGCGTAGAACTAAGAGTCCTAGATATTGTCGCGGTCAGAGAGTTTGGCTCTCCACTCAGAACCTTCCCCTCAAGACCGCTTCTCGCAAGTTGACCCCGCGGTTCATTGGTCCTTTCCGTATTTCTCAGATCATTAATCCTGTCGCAGTGCGACTTCTTCTTCCGCGATATCTTCGTCGCGTCCACCCAGTCTTCCATGTCTCCTGTGTCAAGCCCGTTCTTCGCGCCCCCGCTCGTCTTCCCCCCCCCCCATCCTTGTCGAGGGCGCACCCATCTACAGGGTCCGTAGGATTTTGGACATGCGTCCTCGGGGCCGTGGTCATCAGTACCTAGTAGATTGGGAGGGGTACGGTCCTGAGGAGAGGAGTTGGGTTCCCTCTCGGGACGTGCTAGACCGTGCGCTGATCGATGATTTCCTCCGTTGCCGCCAGGTTTCCTCCTCGAGTGCGCCAGGAGGCGCTCGGTGAGTGGGGGGGTACTGTCATGTATTGTCATGTTGTGTCTTGTTTCTGTCCTTTCTCTTCACCCTGTCTCCCTCTGCTGGTCGTTTTAGGTTACCTTTTCTCCCCCTCTTTCCCCCAGCTGTTCCTTGTCTCCTCCTAACTACCTCGTCACCCCTTTTCCCACCTGTTCCCTTTTTCCCTCTGATTAGTCCTCTATATCTCTCTCTGTTTTTGTTTCTGTCTTTGTCGGATTCTCGTTTGTGTTACTCATGCCTGAACCAGACTATCGTCGTGTTTGCTGCAACCTTGTCCTGTCCTGTCGGAATCTGCATGTTCATCTAACCTTGTCCTGTCCTGTCGGAATCTGCCTGTCCATCTGAGCCTACGTGTGTTTCGTCATTAAAGAAACTCTGTTTTGTTAATTCGCTTTTGGGTCCTCATTCACGCACCTGACAGGATGAGCTCTGATTGAGACTATCCTACCAAAGGGACAATAAAAACGGTAATATTTTGTTTCACCGAGTCGTGCCTGAAGAACGACCGGATAATATACAGTTGGCTAGGACACAACAGCTACATCAGGTAAGACGAGGGGTGGGGATGTCTGTCTATTTGTCAATAACAGCAGGTGCACAATGTCTAATATTAAGGTAGGTCGAGGTATTGCTCGCCTGAAGTAGAGTACCTCATGATAAGCTGTAGACCACACTATCTACGAAGAGAGTGTTCATCTACAAGTAAAAACTAAAGCAGGAAGTACCAGTGACTCGCTCAATACGGAAGTGGTCAGATGACGCGGATGCTACGCTACAGGACTGTTTGGCTAGCACAGACTGGAAAATGTTCCGAGATTCATCCAATGGCATTTGGAAAAACACTACCACAATCAGCGGCTTCATCAATAAGTGCATCGACGACATCGTCCCCACACTGACCGTACGTACGTATCCCAAAAAAGAAGCCTTGGATTACAGGCAACATCCTCACAGAGCTAAAGGCTAGAGCTGCTGCTTTCAATGAGCGGGACACTAATCCGGACACTTATAAGGAATCCCATAAAGCCCTCAGACAAACCGCCAAACCCTGTTCAATACCGGACTAAGATTGAATCCTACTACACCGGCTCTGACGCTCGTCGGATGTGGCAGGGCTTGAAAACTATTACGAACTACAAAGGGAAACCCAGCCGCGAGCTGCTTCAGTGATGCGAGCCTACCAGACGAGCTAAATGCCTTTCATGCCCGCTTCGGGGCAAGCAACGCTGAAGCATGCATTAGAGCACCAGCTGTTCCGGACGACTGTGTGATAACGCTCTCCGTAGCCGATGTGAGCAAGACCTTTAAAAAGGTCAACATTCACAAAGCCGCGAGGCCAGACGGATTACCAGGATGTGTGCTCAGAGCATGCACGGATCAACTGGCAAGTGTCTTCACTGACATTTTCAACCTCTTCCTGACCGAGTCTGTAATAACATGTTTCAAGCAGACCACCATAGTCCCTGTGCTCAAGAACACCAAGGAAACCTGCCTAAATGACTACCGCCCCATAGCACTTACATCAGTAGCCATGAAGTGCTTTGAAAGGCTGGTCATGGCTTATATCAACTCCATCATCCCAGAAACCCTAGACCCACTCCAATTCACATACCGCCCCAACAGATCAACAGATGATGCAATCTCAATTGCACGCCACACTGCCCTTTTCCCCTGGACAAAAGGAACACATACTGTATGTGACAAGTTCATTGACAACAGCTCAGCGTTCAATGCCAATGTGCCCACAAAGCTCATCACTAAGCTAAGGACCCTGGACTAAACACCTCCCTCTGCAACTGGATCCTGGACTTCCTTGACGGGCCACCCCCAAGTGGTAAGGGTAGGCAACAACAGATCTGCAACGCTGATCATCAACACGGGGGCCCCTCACGAATGCGTGCTCAGTCCACTCTTGTACTCCCTGTTCACAACTCCAACACCATTATTAAGTTTGCTGATGACACGACTGTGCTAGGCCTGATCACCGACAACGATGAGACAGCCTATAGGGAGGAGGTCAGAGACCTGGCAGTGTGGTGACCGGATAACAACCTCTCCCTCAACGTGAGCAAGACAAAAGGAGCTGATTGTGGACTACAGGAAAAGGAGGGCCGAATACACATCGACAGGACTGTAGTGAAGTGGGTCTAGAGTTTCAAATTCCTTAGAGTCCACAAACTATCATGGTCCAAACACACCAAGAATGTTGTGAAGAGGGCACAACAATGCCTTTTCCCCCTCAGGAGACTGAAACGATTTGGCATGGTTCCCCAGATCCTCAAAAAGTTCTACAGCTGCACCAGCGAGAGCATCCTGGCCGGTTGCATCACCGCCTGGTATGGCAACTGCTTGGCATCCGACCGTAAGGTACTACAGAGTGTGGTGCGTACAGCCTAGTACATCACTGGGGACAAGCTTCCTGCCATCCAGGACCCTTATACCAGGCGGTGTCAGAGGAAGGCCAAAACATTCTCAGACTCCAGTCACCAAAGTCATAGACTGTTCTCTCTGCTACTGCACGGCAAGGGGTATCGGAGCACCAAGTCTAGGTCCAATAGGCTCCTAAACAGCTTCTACCCCCAAGCCATAAGACTCCTGAATGGCCACCCGGACTGAAATGGCCACCCGGACTATTGACATTGACACCCCCGCGTTGTTTTTACACTGCTGCTACTCGCTGTTTATTATCTATGCATAGTCACCCCTACCTACATGAACAAATTACCTCAATTAACCTGTACCCCTGTCACGGCTTTCTTCGGTAGAAGGAGAGTCGGACCAAAATGCGGCGTGGTAAGTGTCCATGGTAAATCTTTAATAAAGAAAGTACTGACACTGCATACAAAACAATAAACAAATGAAGACCGTGAAGCTATAAATTAGACCTGTGCTGAACACAAGCCACTAACATAGACAATCACCCACAAACAAACAGTGTAACCCAGGCTACCTAAGTATGATTCTCAATCAGAGACAACTAATGACACCTGCCTCTGATTGAGAACCATACTAGGCCGAAACATAGAAATAGACAAACTAGACATGTAACATAGAATGCCCACCCAGCTCACACCCTGACCAACCAAAACATAGAAACATACAAAGCAAACTATGGTCAGGGTGTGACAACCCCCGCACATTGACTCGGTACCGGTACTGCCTGTATACAGCCTCCACATTGACTCGGTACCGGTACCGCCTGTATACAGCCTCCACATTGACTCGGTACCGGTACTGCCTGTATACAGCCTCCACATTGACTCGGTACCGGTACCGCCTGTATACAGCCTCCACATTGACTCGGTACCGGTACTGCCTGTATACAGCCTCCACATTGACTCGGTACCGGTACCGCCTGTATACAGCCACCACATTGACTCGGTACCGGTACCGCCTGTATACAGCCACCACATTGACTCGGTACCGGTACTGCCTGTATATAGCCACCACATTGACTCGGTACCTGTACCCCCTGTATATAGCCTCCACATTGACTCTGTACCGGTACCGCCTGTATACAGCCTCCACATTGACTCGGTACCGGTACCCCCTGTATACAGCCTCCACATTGACTCGGTACCGGTACCGCCTGTATACAGCCTCCACATTGACTCGGTACCGGTACCCCCTGTATACAGCCTCCACATTGACTCGGTACCGGTACTGCCTGTATACAGCCTCCACATTGACTCGGTACCGGTACCCCCTGTATACAGCCTCCACATTGACTCGGTACCGGTACTGCCTGTATACAGCCTCCACATTGACTCGGTACCGGTACTGCCTGTATATAGCCTCCACATTGACTCGGTACCGGTACCGCCTGTATACAGCCTCCACATTGACTCGGTACCGGTACCGCCTGTATACAGCCTCCACATTGACTCGGTACCGGTACCGCCTGTATACAGCCTCCACATTGACTCGGTATCGGTACCGGCTGTATATAGCCTCCACATTGATTCGGTACCGGTACTGCCTGTATATAGCCTCCACATTGACTCGGTACCGGTACCGCCTGTATACAGCCTCCACATTGATTCGGTACCGGTACTGCCTGTATATAGCCTCCACATTGACTCGGTACCGGTACCGCCTGTATACAGCCTCCACATTGACTCGGTACCGGTACTGCCTGTATACAGCCTCCACATTGACTCTGTACCGGTACTGCCTGTATATAACCTCCACATTGACTCGGTACCGGTACTGCCTGTATACAGCCTCCACATTGACTCTGTACCGGTACTGCCTGTATACAGCCTCCACATTGACTCTGTACCGGTACTGCCTGTATACAGCCTCCACATTGACTCTGTACCGGTACTGCCTGTATACAGCCTCCACATTGACTCTGTACCGGTACCGCCTGTATACAGCCTCCACATTGACTCGGTACCGGTACCGCCTGTATACAGCCTCCACATTGACTCTGTACCGGTACTGCCTGTATACAGCCTCCACATTGACTCGGTACCGGTACTGCCTGTATACAGCCTCCACATTGACTCGGTACCGGTACTGCCTGTATACAGCCTCCACATTGACTCGGTACCGGTACTGCCTGTATACAGCCTCCACATTGACTCGGTACCGGTACTGCCTGTATACAGCCTCCACATTGACTCTGTACCGGTACTGCCTGTATACAGCCTCCACATTGACTCGGTACCGGTACTGCCTGTATACAGCCTCCACATTGACTCGGTACCGGTACTGCCTGTATACAGCCTCCACATTGACTCTGTACCGGTACTGCCTGTATACAGCCTCCACATTGACTCGGTACCGGTACTGCCTGTATACAGCCTCCACATTGACTCGGTACCGGTACTGCCTGTATACAGCCTCCACATTGACTCGGTACCGGTACTGCCTGTATACAGCCTCCACATTGACTCTGTACCGGTACTGCCTGTATACAGCCTCCACATTGACTCGGTACCGGTACTGCCTGTATACAGCCTCCACATTGACTCGGTACCGGTACTGCCTGTATACAGCCTCCACATTGACTCTGTACCGGTACTGCCTGTATACAGCCTCCACATTGACTCGGTACCGGTACCCCCTGTATACAGCCTCCACATTGACTCGGTACCGGTACTGCCTGTATACAGCCTCCACATTGACTCTGTACCGGTACTGCCTGTATACAGCCTCCACATTGACTCGGTACCGGTACCGCCTGTATACAGCCTCCACATTGACTCGGTACCGGTACTGCCTGTATACAGCCTCCACATTGACTCTGTACCGGTACTGCCTGTATACAGCCTCCACATTGACTCGGTACCGGTACCCCCTGTATACAGCCTCCACATTGACTCGGTACCGGTACTGCCTGTATACAGCCTCCACATTGACTCGGTACCGGTACCCCCTGTATATAGCCTCCACATTGACTCTGTACCAGTACCCCCTGTATACAGCCTCCACATTGACTCGGTACCGGTACTGCCTGTATACAGCCTCCACATTGACTCTGTACCGGTACCCCCTGTATACAGCCTCCACATTGACTCGGTACCGGTACTGCCTGTATACAGCCTCCACATTGACTCGGTACCGGTACCCCCTGTATATAGCCTCCACATTGACTCTGTACCAGTACCCCCTGTATACAGCCTCCACATTGACTCGGTACCGGTACTGCCTGTATACAGCCTCCACATTGACTCTGTACCGGTACCCCCTGTATATAGCCTCCACATTGACTCTGTACCAGTACCCCCTGTATACAGCCTCCACATTGACTCGGTACCGGTACCGCCTGTATACAGCCTCCACATTGACTCTGTACCGGTACCCCCTGTATACAGCCTCCACATTGACTCGGTACCGGTACTGCCTGTATACAGCCTCCACATTGACTCGGTACCGGTACTGCCTGTATACAGCCTCCACATTGACTCTGTACCGGTACTGCCTGTATACAGCCTCCACATTGACTCGGTACCGGTACCCCCTGTATACAGCCTCCACATTGACTCGGTACCGGTACTGCCTGTATACAGCCTCCACATTGACTCGGTACCGGTACCCCCTGTATATAGCCTCCACATTGACTCTGTACCAGTACCCCCTGTATACAGCCTCCACATTGACTCTGTACCGGTACTGCCTGTATACAGCCTCCACATTGACTCGGTACCGGTACCCCCTGTATATAGCCTCCACATTGACTCTGTACCAGTACCCCCTGTATACAGCCTCCACATTGACTCGGTACCGGTACCCCCTGTATACAGCCTCCACATTGACTCGGTACCGGTACTGCCTGTATACAGCCTCCACATTGACTCTGTACCAGTACCCCCTGTATACAGCCTCCACATTGACTCTGTACCGGTACTGCCTGTATACAGCCTCCACATTGACTCGGTACCGGTACCGCCTGTATATAGCCTCCACATTGACTCTGTACCAGTACCCCCTGTATATAGCCTCCACATTGACTCGGTACCGGTACCGCCTGTATACAGCCTCCACATTGACTCGGTACCGGTACTGCCTGTATATAGCCTCCACATTGACTCTGTACCAGTACCCCCTGTATACAGCCTCCACATTGACTCTGTACCGTAATACCCTGTATATAGCCTCCACATTGACTCTGTACTGGTACCCCCTGTATATAGCCTCCACATTGACTCTGTACCAGTACCCCCTGTATATAGCCTCCACATTGACTCGGTACCGGTACCGCCTGTATACAGCCTCCACATTGCCTCTGTACCGGTACTGCCTGTATATAGCCTCCACATTGACTCTGTACCAGTACCCCCTGTATACAGCCTCCACATTGACTCTGTACCGTAATACCCTGTATATAGCCTCCACATTGACTCTGTACCGTAATACCCTGTATATAGCCTCCACATTGACTCTGTACCGTAATACCCTGTATATAGCCTCCACATTGACTCTGTACTGTAATACCCTGTATATAGCCTCCACATTGACTCTGTACCGTAATACCCTGTATATAGCCTCCACATTGACTCTGTACTGTAATACCCTGTATATAGTCTCCACATTGACTCTGTACCGTAATACCCTGTATATAGCCTCCACATTGACTCTGTACCGTAATACCCTGTATATAGCCTCCACATTGACTCTGTACCGTAATACCCTGTATATAGCCTCCACATTGACTCTGTACCGTAATACCCTGTATATAGCCTCCACATTGACTCTGTACTGTAATACCCTGTATATAGTCTCCACATTGACTCTGTACCGTAATACCCTGTATATAGCCTCCACATTGACTCTGTACCGGTACCCCCTGTATATAGCCTCCACATTGACTCTGTACCGTAATACCCTGTATATAGCCTCCACATTGACTCTGTACCGTAATACCCTGTATATAGCCTCCACATTGACTCTGTACCGTAATACCCTGTATATAGCCTCCACATTGACTCTGTACCGTAATACCCTGTATATAGCCTCCACATTGACTCTGTACCGTAATACCCTGTATATAGCCTCCACATTGACTCTGTACCGTAATACCCTGTATACAGCCTCATTATTATTTATTGTGTGACTTTTCTTTTTTTACTTTTTGTAAAAATATTTAGGAAATATTTTCTTAAAACTGCATTGTTTGTTAAGGACTTGTAAGTCAGCATTTCACTGTATGGTCCAGTTGTATTCGGCGCATGTGACAAATACAATTTGATTTGATTTGAATCAAAGCCTTTACTTATGCTTAATTTTTAAGATGGGAAACGGTTGAAAAATGTATCTATGCCTTTATTTCCCCAAAAAAGGTCAGTGGTGCAATCTAGCATGCTGTCCGTAATCGAGTCACGATATTACCCCACATGTCAACACATGATTAAATACTTGTTTTAGCCACTTTAATTGCATTGCTTGCTGGTGATAAGTTGTTCCAAGGTGAAATCTTTAAATACTATTTATGTTTTAGGTAAGTAAAGGGAGTCTGTTGCTAGAGATCTGTTGATGTAAAACCATTCAAATTACAATTAACTAGTAAGGTCTTATAATTGTCTTGTAATTAGTGGTTAATAAGGTCTATATTTCCTCTGTATAACTCAGTATATTTAAATTGAGAATGTCCAACTCATTTCTACAGCATAACCTAGTTTGTGCCAATTGAATTCTTGGAGAAAAAGGAAACGTCTGTATAATAATATATAACTAGATGTCAGCTTCATTGACTAGGTGGTGGTTTATGTATGCAGGCAATCAGTCCTAGTCTGTCTTATCAAATCTATTATTTAGGAGGAAAAATCACATTAATTTCCCTCTGACACAGAGATGTATGGTGTTGGCAGAAACAATTATTGTATGAACGACCTTCGCAGCTAGACGTGGGGTTTTGGTCACTGAGACAGGGTCACAAATGACACCCTATTCCCTACTTTTAACTTCTTAACAGCCTCTAACTAGGCTCTACACAGATCCACCACCAGGCAGAACACCTATATCTACCAGCTCTGAACAGCTAGACAGCAGGGCTCTGGAGACCACTGGCTGGAAGGCCGGAGAACTGCGTAGTTATTTCTGATGGGACAGAAAGACAACATGTCTTGTGGAGTAGTGGTAGGCATGTTTGAACTAAAACAGCTACATATTATGACTTCTCATTGCAGAAATGTACTGAGTATACAGAACACTAGGAACACCTTCCTAATATTGAGTTGGACCCCTTTTGTTGTCAGAACAGCCTCAATTCGTTGGGGTGTGGACTCGACAAGGTGTCAAAAGCATTTCACATGGATGCTGGCCCATGTTGACTCCAATGATTCCCACAGATGTGTCAAGTTTAATTTGTCATGAATGTCAAGTTGAAGTTGGCTGAATGTCAAGTTTAAGTTGTCTGAATGCCAAGTTGAAGTTGGCTGAATGTCAAGTTTATGTTGTCTGAATGTCAAGTTGAAGTTGGCTGGATGTCCTTTGGGTGGTGGACCATTCTTGATACACACAGGAAACGTTTGAGCGTGAAAAACCCAGCAGCATTGTAGTTCTTGACACACTCAAACCGGTGCCCCTGTCATCTACTACCATACCCTGTACAAAATGTGTTGTCTTGCCCATTCACCCTCTGAAGGGTACACATAGGCAATCCATGTCTCAAATATCTCAAGGCTTAAAAATCCTTCTTTAACCTGTCTCCTCCCCTTCATCTACACTGATAGAAGTGACATCAATATCTCAAGGCTTAAAAATCCTTCTTTAACCTGTCTCCTCCCCTTCATCTACACTGATAGAAGTGACATCAATAAGGGATCATAGCGTTCAACTGGATTAACCTGGTTAGTCTATGTTGTGGAAAGAGCTGATGTACCTAATGTTTTGTAGACTCAGTGTAGTTTAGTAATAGTTAGGTAGGATTTGGATGTGTTGATATCCTTAGGTTATGTGCATAATGATGAGACGAAATGCCCTACAGTTTATTTAAAGGAATAAAATGGAAAACTGTCTTGGACAATAAATGGACTGTTAAAAGGCTGTAATGGTCACGCTGTTCCCCCTGTCGTCATCACCCCCCACCCCAATGGTCATGCTGTTCCCCCTGTCGTCATCACCCCCCACACCAATGGTCACGCTGTTCCCCCTGTCGTCATCACCCCCCACCCCAATGGTCACGCTGTTCCCCCTGTCGTCATCACCCCCACCCCAATGGTCATGCTGTTCCCCCTATCGTCATCATCCCCCCTCAATGGTCATGCTGTTCCACCTATCGTCATACCCCCCCCCCCCCCACCACCCCCTCAATGGACACGCTGTACCACTATATACACCATATCACCTGTACCACTATATGCACCATACCACCTGTACCACTATATACACCATATCATGGTGTATATAGTGGTACAGGTGGTATGGTGTATATAGTGGTACAGGTGATATGGTGTATATAGTGGTACAGGTGATATGGTGTATATAGTGGTACAGGTGGTATGGTGTATATAGTGGTACAGGTGGTATGGTGTATATAGTGGAACAGGTGATATGGTGTATATAGTGGTACAGGTGATATGGTGTATATAGTGGTACAGGTGATATGGTGTATATAGTGGTACAGGTGATATGGTGTATATAGTGGTATAAGTGATATGGTGTATATAGTGGTACAGGTGGTATGGTGTATATAGTGGTACAGGTGATATGGTGTATATAGTGGTACAGGTGGTATGGTGTATATAGTGGTACAGGTGATATGGTGTATATAGTGGTACAGGTGATATGGTGTATATAGTGGTACAGGTGGTATGGTGTATATAGTGGTACAGGTGATATGGTGTATATAGTGGTACAGGTGATATGGTGTATATAGTGGTACAGGTGATATGGTGTATATAGTGGTACAGGTGATATGGTGTATATAGTGGTACAGGTGATATGGTGTATATAGTGGTATAAGTGTATATATTGGTACAGGTGGTATGGTGTATATAATGGTACAGGTGTATATATTGGTACAGGTCATATGGTGTATATAGTGTATTTATTCATCACTACTACAGTTGTTATGATGTATATATTGGTACAGGTCATATGGTGTATATAGTGTATTTATTCATCACTACTACAGTTGTTATGATGTATATATTGGTACAGGTCATATGGTGTATATAGTGTATTTATTCATCACTACTACAGTTGTTATGATGTATATATTGGTACAGGTCATATGGTGTATATAGTGTATTTATTCATCACTACTACAGTTGTTATGATGTATATATTGGTACAGGTCATATGGTGTATATAGTGTATTTATTCATCACTACTACAGTTGTTATGATGTATATATTGGTACAGGTCATATGGTGTATATAGTGTATTTATTCATCACTACTACAGTTGTTATGATGTATATATTGGTACAGGTCATATGGTGTATATAGTGTATTTATTCATCACTACTACAGTTGTTATGATGTATATATTGGTACAGGTCATATGGTGTATATAGTGTATTTATTCATCACTACTACAGTTGTTATGATGTATATATTGGTACAGGTCATATGGTGTATATAGTGTATTTATTCATCACTACTACAGTTGTTATGATGTATATATTGGTACAGGTCATATGGTGTATATAGTGTATTTATTCATCACTACTACAGTTGTTATGATGTATATATTGGTACAGGTCATATGGTGTATATAGTGTATTTATTCATCACTACTACAGTTGTTATGATGTATATATTGGTACAGGTCATATGGTGTATATAGTGTATTTATTAATCACTACTACAGTTGTTATGATGTATATATTGGTACAGGTCATATGGTGTATATAGTGGTACAGGTCATATGGTGTATATAGTGTATTTATTCATCACTACTACAGTTGTTATGATGTATATATTGGTACAGGTCATATGGTGTATATAGTGTATTTATTCATCACTACTACAGTTGTTATGATGTATATATTGGTACAGGTCATATGGTGTATATAGTGTATTTATTAATCACTACTACAGTTGTTATGATGTATATATTGGTACAGGTCATATGGTGTATATAGTGGTACAGGTCATATGGTGTATATAGTGTATTTATTCATCACTACTACAGTTGTTATGATGTATATATTGGTACAGGTCATATGGTGTATATAGTGTATTTATTCATCACTACTACAGTTGTTATGATGTATATATTGGTACAGGTCATATGGTGTATATAGTGTATTTATTCATCACTACTACAGTTGTTATGATGTATATATTGGTACAGGTCATATGGTGTATATAGTGGTACAGGTGATATGGTGTATATAGTGGTACAGGTCATATGGTGTATATAGTGGTACAGGTCATATGGTGTATATAGTGGTACAGGTGATATGGTGTATATAGTGGTACAGGTGATATGGTGTATATAGTGGTACAGGTGATATGGTGTATATAGTGGTACAGGTGATATGGTGTATATAGTGTATTTATTCATCACTACTACAGTTGTTATGATGTATATATTGGTACAGGTCATATGGTGTATATAGTGTATTTATTAATCACTACTACAGTTGTTATGATGTATATATTGGTACAGGTCATATGGTGTATATAGTGGTACAGGTCATATGGTGTATATAGTGTATTTATTCATCACTACTACAGTTGTTATGATGTATATATTGGTACAGGTCATATGGTGTATATAGTGTATTTATTCATCACTACTACAGTTGTTATGATGTATATATTGGTACAGGTCATATGGTGTATATAGTGTATTTATTAATCACTACTACAGTTGTTATGATGTATATATTGGTACAGGTCATATGGTGTATATAGTGGTACAGGTGGTATGGTGTATATAGTGTATTTATTCATCACTACTACAGTTGTTATGATGTATATATTGGTACAGGTCATATGGTGTATATAGTGTATTTATTAATCACTACTACAGTTGTTATGATGTATATATTGGTACAGGTCATATGGTGTATATAGTGGTACAGGTGGTATGGTGTATATAGTGTATTTATTCATCACTACTACAGTTGTTATGATGTATATATTGGTACAGGTCATATGGTGTATATAGTGTATTTATTAATCACTACTACAGTTGTTATGATGTATATATTGGTACAGGTCATATGGTGTATATAGTGGTACAGGTGGTATGGTGTATATAGTGTATTTATTCATCACTACTACAGTTGTTATGATGTATATATTGGTACAGGTCATATGGTGTATATAGTGTATTTATTCATCACTACTACAGTTGTTATGATGTATATATTGGTACAGGTCATATGGTGTATATAGTGTATTTATTAATCACTACTACAGTTGTTATGATGTATATAGTGCTATATATACTACTATTATTTTAATACCATTGCAATTATTTTATTTCACTTAGTCCTGTGTGTTGGAGATCGAAGACTATGATTTGCACTGTACACTGTAATCACCCCTGTAACCCAGTACATGGAACTATTAAACACTGTACACTGTAATCACCCCTGTAACCCAGTACATGGGACTATTAAACACTGTAATCACCCATGTAACCCAGTACATGGGACTATTAAACACTGTAATCACCCCTGTAACCCAGTACATGGGACTATTAAACACTGTAATCACCCATGTAACCCAGTACATGGGACTATTAAACACTGTAATCACCCATGTAACCCAGTACATGGGACTATTAAACACTGTAATCACCCATGTAACCCAGTACATGGGACTATTAAACACTGTAATCACCCATGTAACCCAGTACATGGGACTATTAAACACTGTAATCACCCATGTAACCCAGTACATGGGACTATTAAACACTGTAATCACCCATGTAACCCAGTACATGGGACTATTAAACACTGTAATCACCCATGTAACCCAGTACATGGGACTATTACTCTGAATCTCTGTCTTTCTTGTTTTTTCTGTTATTTTTTGGGAACGGCCAACTGAGGGACTACAGCAGCCCCGCTGTGCCAATCAGGGTTGCCACGGCTACAGACAGTGGGTGGTTGAAGTGCCTGTCAATTATGTTCTACACACTGTAGACTAGACATATAATATTAATGGCATTATTATATTATTGTTATATTTATCAATAAACTTTATAATCTTTGATTATTATAAACATGCATACCATTTATATAATTTCAATCATGTTTTACATACTGTAGAGATACAGTACATATGTTCTACTGCAGAGATACAGTACAGATACAGTACATATGTTCTACTGTAGAGATACAGTACAGATACAGTGCATATGTTATACTGTAGAGATACAGTACATATGTTCTACTGTAGAGATACAGTACACATGTTCTA
The DNA here is from genome assembly GCF_057628025.1 of Oncorhynchus mykiss. Taxonomy (NCBI): domain Eukaryota; kingdom Metazoa; phylum Chordata; class Actinopteri; order Salmoniformes; family Salmonidae; genus Oncorhynchus; species Oncorhynchus mykiss. Next base: position 103,346,648 of record NC_143023.1, on the reverse strand, counting down.
CTGTAGAAATACAGTACAGATACAGTACATATGTTCTACTGTAGAGATACAGTACAGATACAGTACATATGTTCTACTGTAGAGATACAGTACAGATACAGTACATATGTTATACTGTAGAGATACAGTACAGATACAGTACATATGTTCTACTGTAGAGATACAGTACATATGTTATACTGTATAGATACAGTACAGATACAGTACATATGTTCTACTGTAGAGATACAGTACAGATACAGTACATATGTTCTACTGTAGAGATACAGTACATATGTTCTACTGTAGAGATACAGTACATATGTTCTACTGTAGAGATACAGTACAGATACAGTACATATGTTCTACTGTAGAGATACAGTACAGATACAGTACATATGTTCTACTGTAGAGATACAGTACAGATACAGTACATATGTTCTACTGTAGAGATACAGTACATATGTTATACTGTATAGATACAGTACAGATACAGTACATATGTTCTACTGTAGAGATACAGTACAGATACAGTACATATGTTCTACTGTAGAGATACAGTACAGATACAGTACATATGTTCTACTGTAGAGATACAGTACAGATACAGTACATATGTTCTACTGTAGAGATACAGTACATATGTTCTACTGTAGAGATACAGTACAGTTACAGTACATATGTTCTACTGTAGAGATACAGTACAGATACAGTACATATGTTCTACTGTAGAGATACAGTACATATGTTCTACTGTAGAGATACAGTACAGATACAGTACATATGTTCTACTGTAGAGATACAGTACATATGTTCTACTGTAGAGATACAGTACATATGTTCTACTGTAGAGATACAGTACAGATACAGTACATATGTTCTACTGTAGAGATACAGTACAGATACAGTACATATGTTCTACTGTAGAGATACAGTACATATGTTCTACTGTAGAGATACAGTACAGATACAGTACATATGTTCTACTGTAGAGATACAGTACATATGTTCTACTGTGGAGATACAGTACAGATACAGTACATATGTTCTACTGTAGAGATACAGTACAGATACAGTACATATGTTCTACTGTAGAGATACAGTACATATGTTCTACTGTAGAGATACAGTACATATGTTCTACTGTAGAGATACAGTACATATGTTCTACTGTAGAGATACAGTACATATGTTCTACTGTAGAGATACAGTACATATGTTCTACTGTAGAGATACAGTACAGATACAGTACATATGTTCTACTGTAGAGATACAGTACAGATACAGTACATATGTTCTACTGTAGAGATACAGTACAGATACAGTACATATGTTCTACTGTAGAGATACAGTAGAGATACAGTACATATGTTCTACTGTAGAGATACAGTACAGATACAGTACATATGTTCTGCTGTAGAGATACAGTACAGATACAGTACATATGTTCTACTGTAGAGATACAGTACATATGTTCTACTGTATAGATACAGTACAGTTACAGTACATATGTTCTACTGTAGAGATACAGTACATATGTTCTACTGTAGAGATACAGTACATATGTTCTACTGTAGAGATACAGTACAGATACAGTACATATGTTCTACTGTAGAGATACAGTACAGATACAGTACATATGTTCTACTGTAGAGATACAGTACAGATACAGTACATATGTTCTACTGTAGAGATACAGTACATATGTTCTACTGTGGAGATACAGTACAGATACAGTACATATGTTCTACTGTAGAGATACAGTACAGATACAGTACATATGTTCTACTGTAGAGATACAGTACATATGTTCTACTGTAGAGATACAGTACATATGTTCTACTGTAGAGATACAGTACATATGTTCTACTGTAGAGATACAGTACAGATACAGTACATATGTTCTACTGTAGAGATACAGTACAGATACAGTACATATGTTCTACTGTAGAGATACAGTACATATGTTCTACTGTGGAGATACAGTACAGATACAGTACATATGTTCTACTGTAGAGATACAGTACAGATACAGTACATATGTTCTACTGTAGAGATACAGTACATATGTTCTACTGTAGAGATACAGTACATATGTTCTACTGTAGAGATACAGTACATATGTTCTACTGTAGAGATACAGTACAGATACAGTACATATGTTCTACTGTAGAGATACAGTACACATGTTCTACTGTAGAGATACAGTACATATGTTCTACTGTAGAGATACAGTACAGATACAGTACATATGTTCTACTGTAGAGATACAGTACAGATACAGTACATATGTTCTACTGTAGAGATACAGTACAGATACAGTACATATGTTCTACTGTAGAGATACAGTACATCACCACACAACGCTGTTCCTGGAGATACCCTCCTGTAGGTTAACGACAACCTTGTTCCTGGAAAGATTCCCTCCTGTAGGTTTTAACTCCAACCCTGTTCATGGAGAGCTTCCCTCCCACAACCCTAACCCTTTTAGCTAATCCTTCTCCAACCCCAACCTTAACCATTTAAGAAAGCTACCATTAGCCGCCTAGCCAGAATTCGTAATATATCATACATTATGCAAATTCGTAATAGCTAATGCGAATTATAATTGATGACATCTCATACGAAATGGGTGATGGACATCCACAAATTAATACATACCATACGTGTCACGTTGGTATGAAGCATCGGGAGACAGGTGCAGGAATGCGTAATAGGGTTTTTATTATACCCCAAATTACTGCGTGCCGTGAAGGGCACGAGGACAAAGACCAAACAAACACATAACAAAAACACAGGGTTCAAACCCAAAACAAAAGAGCAAGGAGTACCTTGAATAAATAACACACCGCACAATGATTAACACCAGGGACGAGACCCGTAATCTTCTGCACAATTCAAGGGCACGAAAGCCCCAAACACACATGACAGGTACTCACACACACCAACGGACATTGTAACAATAATCGACCTCGCCATGGTGAACAAAGGGCACATAAAAAGAAACACAATCAGTGGGAACAAGGGCCAGGTGTGGGAATAAGGGCCAGGTGTGGGAATAAGGGCCAGGTGTGGGAATAAGGGCCAGGTGTGCACAATGAAAAAGCCAGAGGGATCCGTGACAATACGAAAGAAAACATATCATACTTCAAATGGAGTGACTTGGATTTACGTACAGAATAATATGACATACTCTGAGACCAGGTTGCTTAAATTCATTAGTCACACACATCATTGTTTTGCTAATGAATTTCTCTCAAGTCATTTCAGCTTAGTAGTTAACCTTAAGGCCTAATGCGTCTCTGTTCTTTTATGTGCAACTTGATTATTGTTTTGTTTTTCCCCTTCGGTATTGATGCCATGTGATCCTACTACTTACTGTTGACGATGTTGACATTAAGGCTGTCTCAAACAGCACCCTATTCCCTATGCAGTGCACTACTTTAGACCTTCTGTGTGTCAGAAGTAGTGCTCCACATTGGGAATAGGCTGCCGTTTTGGGACACACACATACGAGTAATGGGTTTTAATGACTTTTCCACGACTTATCGTGAGAGTTAAATGAACTATCCATTTGTTATTAAAAATTATGCAGTATTTAAAGTTTCACCTCATTTAAAAGCAGGCGTCCTCTGTGTGTAACCGGCCCCCCCACCATGCAGCATGCAGAGAGACTTGTCTAGACACACACACACACACTCCTCTAGCCACAGGCCCCTCTTGATCTGTTTCTCTAAAATCTAAATTATAATACTTTGATATATTGATTTATTTGTTAATGTTCTTTTGCTTGAAGAACGTCATTATTTAGCCTTGGCATCAGTGGAGCAGAAAGGGAGGGCTTGAGAGAGACTTGACATGGGTGGAGCTGAATGGGAGGGCTTGAGAGAGCCTTAACATGGGTGGAGCTGAAAGGGAGGACTTGAGAGAGCCTTGACATGGGTGGAGCTGAATGGGAATGCTTGAGAGAGCCTTGACATGGGTGGAGCTGAATGGGAGGGCTTGAGAGAGCCTTGACATGGGTGGAGCTGAATGGGAGGGCTTGAGAGAGCCTTAACATGGGTGGAGCTGAAAGGGAGGACTTGAGAGAGCCTTGACATGGGTGGAGCTGAATGGGAGGGCTTGAGAGATGCTTGACATGGGTGGAGCTGAATGGGAGGGCTTGAGAGAGCCTTGACATGGGTGGAGCTGAATGGGAGGGCTTGAGAGATGCTAACATGGGTGGAGCTGAATGGGAGTGCTTGAGAGAGCCTTGACATGGGTGGAGCTGAAAGGGGGGTCTTGAGAGGGCCTTTGACATGGGTGGAGCTGAATGGGAGGGATTGAGAGAGCCTTGACATGGGTGGAGCTGAATGGGAGTGCTTGAGAGAGCCTAGAAATGGGTGGAGCTGAATGGGAGTGCTTGAGAGAGCCTTGACATGGGTGGAGCTGAATGGGAGGGCTTGAGAGAGCCTTGACATGGGTGGAGCTGAAAGGGAGGGCTTGAGAGAGCCTTGACATGGGTGGAGCTGAAAGAGGGGTCTTGAGAGGGCCTTGACATGGGTGGAGCTGAATGGGAGTGCTTGAGAGAGCCTCGACATGGGTGGAGCTGAAAGGGAGGGCTTGAGAGAGCCTTGACATGGGTGGAGATGAAAGGGAGGGCTTGAGAGAGCCTTGACATGGGTGGAGCTGAAAGGGGGGTCTTGAGAGGGCCTTTGACATGGGTGGAGCTGAATAGGAGGGATTGAGAGAGCCTTGACATGGGTGGAGCTGAATGGGAGTGCTTGAGAGAGCCTAGAAATGGGTGGAGCTGAATGGGAGTGCTTGAGAGAGCCTTGACATGGGTGGAGCTGAATGGGAGGCTTGAGAGAGCCTTGACATGGGTGGAGCTGAAAGGGAGGGCTTGAGAGAGCCTTGACATGGGTGGAGCTGAAAGAGGGGTCTTGAGAGGGCCTTGACATGGGTGGAGCTGAATGGGAGTGCTTGAGAGAGCCTCGACATGGGTGGAGCTGAAAGGGAGGGCTTGAGAGAGCCTTGACATGGGTGGAGATGAAAGGGAGGGCTTGAGAGAGCCTAGACATGGGTGGAGATGAATGGGAGGGCTTGAGAGCCTAGACATGGGTGGAGCTGAAAGGGAGGGCTTGAGAGAGCCTTGACATGGGTGGAGATGAAAGGGAGGGCTTGAGAGAGCCTAGACATGGGTGGAGATGAATGGGAGGGCTTGAGAGAGCCTAGACATGGGTGGATCTGAAAGGGAGGGCTTGAGAGAGCCATGACATGAGTGGAGATGAAAGGGAGGGCTTGAGAGAGCCTTAACATGGGTGGAGCTGAAAGGGAGGACTTGAGAGAGCCTTGACATGGGTGGAGCTGAATGGGAATGCTTGAGAGAGCCTAGACATGGGTGGAGCTGAATGGGAGTGCTTGAGAGAGCCTTGACATGGGTGGAGCTGAATGGGAGTGCTTGAGAGAGCCTAGACATGGGTGGAGCTGAATGGGAGGGCTTGAGAGAGCCTTGACATGGGTGGAACTGAATGGGAGGGCTTGAAAGAGCCTTGACATGGGTGGAGCTGAATGGGAGGGCTTGAGAGAGCCTTGACATGGGTGGAGCTGAATGGGAGGGCTTGAGAGATGCTTGACATGGGTGGAGCTGAATGGGAGGGCTTGAGAGAGCCTTGACATGGGTGGAGCTGAAAGAGGGGTCTTGAGAGGGCCTTGACATGGGTGGAGCTGAATGGGAGGGCTTGAGAGAGCCTAGACATATGTGGAGCTGAAAGGGAGGGCTTGAGAGAGCCTTGACATGGGTGGAGCTGAAAGAGGGGTCTTGAGAGGGCCTTGACATGGGTGGAGCTGAATGGGAGTGCTTGAGAGAGCCTAGATATGGGTGGAGCTGAAAGGGAGTGCTTGAGAGAGCCTTGACATGGGTGGAGATGAAAGGGAGGGCTTGAGAGAGCCTAGACATGGGTGGAGATGAAAGGGAGGGCTTGAGAGAGCCTAGACATGGGTGGAGCTGAAAGGGAGGGCTTGAGAGAGCCTTGACATGGGTGGAGATGAAAGGGAGGGCTTGAGAGATTCTAGACATGGGTGGAGATGAATGGGAGGGCTTGAGAGAGCCTAGACATGGGTGGAGCTGAAAGGGAGGGCTTGAGAGAGCCATGACATGGGTGGAGATGAAAGGGAGGGCTTGAGAGAGCCTTGACATGGGTGGAGATGAATGGGAGGGCTTGAGAGAGCCTAGACATGGGTGGAGCTGAAAGGGAGTGCTTGAGAGAGCCCTGACATGGGTGGAGCTGAAAGGGGGGGCTTGAGAGGGCTTTGACATGGTTGGAGCTGAATGGGAGGGCTTGAGAGAGCCTAGACATGGGTGGAGCTGAATGGGAGGGCTTGAGAGAGCCTTGACATGGGTGGAGCTGAATGGGAGTGCTTGAGAGAGCCTTGACATGGGTGGAGCTGAATGGGAGGGCTTGAGAGAGCCTTGACATGGGTGGAGCTGAATGGGAGGGCTTGAGAGATGCTTGACATGGGTGGAGCTGAATGGGAGGGCTTGAGAGAGCCTTGACATGGGTGGAGCTGAATGGGAGGGCTTGAGATGTGCTTGACATGGGTGGAGCTGAATGGGAGGGCTTGAGAGAGCCTTGACATGGGTGGAGCTGAAAGGGGGGTCTTGAGAGGGCCTTTGACATGGGTGGAGCTGAATGGGAGGGTTTGAGAGAGCCTAGACATGGGTGGAGCTGAATGGGAGGGCTTGAGGGAGCCTTGACATGGGTGGAGCTGAATGGGAGGGCTTGAGAGAGCCTTGACATGGGTGGAGCTGAATGGGAGGGCTTGAGAGAGCCTTGACATGGGTGGAGCTGAAAGGGAGTGCTTGAGAGAGCCTTGACATGGGTGGAGATGAAAGGGAGGGCTTGAGAGAGCCTAGACATGGGTGGAGATGAATGGGAGGGCTTGAGAGAGCCTAGACATGGGTGGAGCTGAAAGGGAGGGCTTGAGAGAGCCATGACATGGGTGGAGATGAAAGGGAGGGCTTGAGAGAGCCTTGACATGGGTGGAGATGAATGGGAGGGCTTGAGAGAGCCTAGACATGGGTGGAGCTGAAAGGGAGTGCTTGAGAGAGCCCTGACATGGGTGGAGCTGAAAGGGGGGGCTTAAGAGGGCTTTGACATGGTTGGAGCTGAATGGGAGGGCTTGAGAGAGCCTAGACATGGGTGGAGCTGAATGGGAGGGCTTGAGAGAGCCTTGACATGGGTGGAGCTGAATGGGAGTGCTTGAGAGAGCCTTGACATGGGTGGAGCTGAATGGGAGGGCTTGAGAGAGCCTTGACATGGGTGGAGCTGAATGGGAGGGCTTGAGAGAGCCTTGACATGGGTGGAGCTGAATGGGAGGGCTTGAGAGAGCCTTGACATGGGTGGAGCTGAATGGGAGGGCTTGAGATGTGCTTGACATGGGTGGAGCTGAATGGGAGGGCTTGAGAGAGCCTTGACATGGGTGGAGCTGAAAGGGGGGTCTTGAGAGGGCCTTTGACATGGGTGGAGCTGAATGGGAGGGTTTGAGAGAGCCTAGACATGGGTGGAGCTGAATGGGAGGGCTTGAGAGAGCCTTGACATGGGTGGAGCTGAATGGGAGGGCTTGAGAGAGCCTTGACATGGGTGGAGCTGAATGGGAGGGCTTGAGAGAGCCTTGACATGGGTGGAGCTGAAAGGGAGTGCTTGAGAGAGCCTTGACATGGGTGGAGCTGAAAGAGGGGTCTTGAGAGGGCCTTGACATGGGTGGAGCTGAATGGGAGGGCTTGAGAGAGCCTTGACATGGGTGGAGCTGAAAGAGGGGTCTTGAGAGGGCCTTGACATGGGTGGAGCTGAATGGGAGTGCTTGAGAGCCTAGACATGGGTGGAGCTGAAAGGGAGGGCTTGAGAGAGCCTTGACATGGGTGGAGATGAAAGGGAGGGCTTGAGAGAGCCTAGACATGGGTGGAGATGAAAGGGAGGGATTGAGAGAGCCTAGACATGGGTGGAGCTGAAAGGGAGGGCTTGAGAGAGCCTTGACATGGGTGGAGATGAAAGGGAGGGCTTGAGAGAGCCTAGACATGGGTGGAGATGAAAGGGAGGGATTGAGAGAGCCTAGACATGGGTGGAGCTGAAAGGGAGGGCTTGAGAGAGCCTTGACATGGGTGGAGATGAAAGGGAGGGCTTGAGAGAGCCTAGACATGGGTGGAGATGAATGGGAGGGCTTGAGAGAGCCTAGACATGGGTGGAGCTGAAAGGGAGGGCTTGAGAGAGCCTTGACATGGGTGGAGCTGAAAGGGAGGGCTTGAGAGAGCCTAGACATGGGTGGAGATGAATGGGAGGGCTTGAGAGAGCCTAAACATGGGTGGAGCTGAAAGGGAGTGCTTGAGAGAGCAATGACATGGGTGGAGATGAATGGGAGGGCTTGAGAGAGCCTTGACATGGGTGGAGATGAATGGGAGGGCTTGAGAGAGCCTAGACAGGGGTGGAGCTGAAAGGGAGGGCTTGAGAGAGCCTAGACATGGGTGGAGCTGAAAGGGAGGGCTTGAGAGAGCCTAGACATGGGTGGAGCTGAATGGGGGGGCTTGAGAGGGCTTTGACTTGGATGCTGTGGGCCTCAGGCCTCTCCGCAGACTAGCCTGGGTACAAGTCTCTCTTGCCAACTCCTTATATAATTGTCATGCCAAACATGAGTTCTAGAATCAGACAGTATCAGACCCTACAAAAACTATGGCTGTTGTGGCTGAGCTGACAGTTTTGTAATCTATGTCTTTGTTGATGTATGTAGAACTGTGGTGTTTGGGGACAGTCCTTCACCATCAGATTAAACACAATATCAACCGGTCAGTACAGACGATGTAGCTGAGAGAGGAGTATTGACAACATGATAATACTGACAGAAAAGGTTAGGTCCCTGTGACTGTTCTTCATGGGACAGCATGGTCTGTCTGCCCAGGTCCTATCTCCTGCTCACAAAAAAGACATGAAATGGCAAAAGGAAGTTATAGGAGTCTGTTTTTCCCAGGTCCCCCCTCTAATCTCTACACCTCCCTGTTTTTCCCAGGTCCCCCGTCTGATCTCTACACCTCCCTGTTTTTCCCATGTCTCCCCTATGATCTCTACACCTCCCTGTTTTTCCCAGGTCCCCCCTCTGATCTCTACACCTCCCTGTTCTTCCCAGGTCTCACCTCTGATCTCTACACCTCCCTGTTTTTCCCAGGTCCCCCGTCTGATCTCTACACCTCCCTGTTTTTCCCAGGTCCCCCCTCTGATCTCTACACCTCCCTGTTTTTCCCAGGTCCCCCCTCTGATCTCTACACCTCCCTGTTTTTCCCAGGTCCCCCCTCTGATCTCTACACCTCCCTGTTTTTCCCAGGTCCCCCCTCTGATCTCTACACCTCCCTGTTTTTCCCAGGTCTCACCTCTGATCTCTACACCTCCCTGTTTTTCCCAGGTCCCCCGTCTGATCTCTACACCTCCCTGTTTTTCCCAGGTCCCCCCTCTGATCTCTACACCTCCCTGTTTTTCCCAGGTCCCCCCTCTGATCTCTACACCTCCCTGTTTTTCCCAGGTCCCCCCTCTGATCTCTACACCTCCCTGTTTTTCCCAGGTCCCCCCTCTGATCTCTACACCTCCCTGTTTTTCCCAGGTCCCCCGTCTGATCTCTACACCTCCCTGTTTTTCCCAGGTCCCCCCTCTGATCTCTACACCTTCCTGGTCTGGAACTAGCAAACACAGCAAAACACCTCTCATCCTTAACGAAGTGCTTATTTATTTGTTCCCCTTAATTCTTATTCATAATATCAACAGCTACAGTGGCTTGCGAAAGTATTCACGCCCCTTGGCATTTTTCCTATTTTGTTTCTGTAATCGACCTGTGTGTAGCTGGTGTGGAGGAGTCAGCTGCAGGACAGCAGATATGAGTAATGAACGTACTTTACTCAAGACTACAAATATATACAACACGATAAACTAGCCCACAATAACGGACCGTATACATACAAACAATCACTCACAAAAAACTCATTGGGGGATGGAAACCAGGTGTGTAAAACATAGACAAAACAAATGGAAAATGAAAAGTGGATCGGCGATGGCTAGAAGGCCGGTGACGTCGACAGCCGAACGCCGCCCGAACAAGGAGAGGGACCGACTTCGGCGGAAGTCGTGACAGTTTCCTTACAACCTGGAATTAAAATGGATTTTTGGGGGGTTTGTATCATTTGATTTACACAATTTGCCTACAACTTTGAAGATGCAAAACATTTTTTCTTGTGAAACAAAAAAAAAAAAAAAAACTTGAGCGTCCATAACTATTCACCCCCCCAAAGTCAATACTTTGTAGAGCCACCTTATGCAGCAATTACAGCTGCAAGTCTCTTGAGGTATGTCTCTATAAGCTTGGCACATCTAGTCACTGGGATTTTTGCCCATTCTTCAAGGTAAAACTGCTCCAGCTCCTTCAAGTTGGATGGGTTCCGTTGGTGTACAGCAATCTTTAAGTCATACCACAGATTCTCAATTGGATTGAGGTCTAGGCTTTGACTAGGCCATTCCAATACATTTACAGTGCCTTGCGAAAGTATTCGGCCCCCTTGAACTTTGCGACCTTTTGCCACATTTCAGGCTTCAAACATAAAGAAATAAAACTGTCTTTTTTTGTGAAGAATCAACAACAAGTGGGACACAATCATGAAGTGGAACGACATTTATTGGATATTTCAAACTTTTTTAACAAATCAAAAACTGAAAAATTGGGCGTGCAAAATTATTCAGCACCTTTACTTTCAGTGCAGCAAACGCTCTCCAGAAGTTCAGTGAGGATCTCTGAATGATCCAATGTTAAACTAAATGACTAATGATGATAAATACAATCCACCTGTGTGTAATCAAGTCTCCGTATAAATGCACCTGCACTGTGATAGTTTCAGAGGTCCGTTAAAAGCGCAGAGAGCATCATGAAGAACAAGGAACACACCAGGCAGGTCCGAGATACTGTTGTGAAGAAGTTTAAAGCCGGAATTGGATACAAAAAGATTTCCCAAGCTTTAAACATCCCAAGGAGCACTGTGCAAGCGATAATATTGAAATGGAAGGAGTATCAGACCACTGCAAATCTACCAAGACCTGGCCGTCCCTCTAAACTTTCAGCTCATACAAGGAGAAGACTGATCAGAGATGCAGCCAAGAGGCCCATGATCACTCTGGATGAACTGCAGAGATCTACAGCTGAGGTGGGAGACTGTCCATAGGACAAGAATCAGTCGTATATTGAACAAATCTGGCCTTTATGGAAGAGTGGCAAGAAGAAAGCCATTTCTTAAAGATATCCATAAAAAGTGTTGTTTAAAGTTTGCCACAAGCCACCTGGGAGACACACCAAACATGTGGAAGAAGGTGCTCTGGTCAGATGAAACCAAAATTGAACTTTTTGGCAACAATGCAAAACGTTATGTTTGGCGTAAAAGCAACACAGCTGAACACACCATCCCCACTGTCAAACATGGTGGTGGCAGCATCATGGTTTGGGCCTGCTTTTCTTCAGCAGGGACAGGGAAGATGGTTAAAATTGATGGGAAGATGGATGGAGCCAAATACAGGACCATTCTGGAAGAAAACCTGATGGAGTCTGCAAAAGACCTGAGACTGGGACGGAGATGTGTCTTCCAACAAGACAATGATCCAAAACATAAAGCAAAATCTACAACGGAATGGTTCAATAATAAACATATCCAGGTGTTGGAATGTCCAAGTCAAAGTCCAGACCTGAATCCAATCGAGAATCTGTGGAAAGAACTGAAAACTGCTGTTCACAAATGCTCTCCATCCAACCTCACTGAGCTCGAGCTGTTTTGCAAGGAGGAATGGGAAAAAATGTCAGTCTCTCGATGTGCAAAACTGATAGAGACATACCCCAAGCGACTTACAGCTGTAATCGTAGCAAAAGGTGGCGCTACAAAGTATTAACTTAAGGGGGCTGAATAATTTTGCACGCCCAATTTTTCAGTTTTTGATTTGTTAAAAAAGTTTGAAATATCCAATAAATGTCGTTCCACTTCATGATTGTGTCCCACTTGTTGTTGATTCTTCACAAAAAAATACAGTTTTATATCTTTATGTTTGTAGCCTGAAATGTGGCACAAGGTCGCAAAGTTCAAGGGGGCCGAATACTTTCGCAAGGCACTGTAAATGTTTCCCCTTAAACCACTCGAGTGTTGCTTTAGCAGTATGCTTCGGATCATTGTCCTGCTGGAAGGTGAACCTCCGTCCCAGTCTCAAATCTCTGGAAGACTGAAACAGGTTTCCCTCAAGAATTTCCCTGTATTTAGGGCCATTCATCATTCCTTCAATTCTGACCAGTTTCTCAGTCCCTAAATATGAAAAACATCCCCACAGCATGATTCTGCCACCACCATGCTTAACTAAGGGAATGGTGTTCTCGGGGTGATGTGAGGTGTTGGGTTTGCGCCAGACATAGCGTTTTCCTTGATGGTCAAAAAGCTCAATTTTGGTCTCATCTGACAAGATTAACTTCTTCCATATGTTTGGGGAGTCTCCCACATGCCTTTTGACAAACACCAAACGTGGTTACTTATTTTTATTCTATAAGCATATATATATATATATAAGGCTTTTTCTGGCCACTGTTCCGTAAAGCCAAGCTCTGTGGAGTGTACGGCTTAAAGTGGTCCTATGGACACATACTCCAGTCTCCGCTGTGCATCTCCTTTAGGGTTATCTTTGGTCTCTTTGTTGCCTCTTTGATGAATGCCCTCCTTGCCTGGTCCGTGAGTTTTGGTGGGCGTCCCTCTCTTGGCAGGTTTGTTGTGGTGCCATATTCTTTCCATTTTTTAATAGTAGATTGAATGGTGTTCCGTGGGACGTTCAAAGTTTCTGATATTTTTTTATAACCCAACCCTGATCTCTACTTGTCCACCATTTTGTCCTTGACCTGTTTGGAGAGCTCCTTGGTCTTCATGGTGCCGCTTGCTTGGTGGTGATGCAGACTCTGGGGCCTTTCAGAACAGGTGTATATATATATGTATACTGAGATCATGTGACAGATCCTGTGACACTTAGATTACACACAGGTGGACTTTATTTAACAAATTATGTGACTTCTGAAGGTAATTGGTTGCACCAGATCTTATTTAGGGGCTTCATAGCAAAGGGGAGGGGCTTCATAGCAAAGGGGAGGGCTTCATAGCAAAGGGGGTGAATACATATGCAAGCACCACTTTTCCGTTCTTTATTTTTTAGAATTTTTTTAAACAAGTAATTTAGTTAATTTCACTTCACCAATTGGGACTATTTTGTGTATGCCCATTACATGAAATCCAAATAAAAATCCATTTAAATTACAAGTTGTAATGCAACAAAATACGAAAAACACCAAGGGGGATGAATACTTTTGCAAGGCACTGTACATTATATAATCAGTTAACGTTGTGGAATTACCAGGATAAACAAACTTCTAAATAAACTTTTAATCTCTGTGGGATGGGTTGTGAGAAGTCAAACCAAGCAATTCCCATTGATTCAGCATGTATTATATATACATAACCCTCGTATAAGAGCCCCAGGCTGATGGGTTTCACACCTGTCTCACATTTTCCCATTCAATCAGAAGCTTTTGGCAGACAGAAGTCTCTCTCGCTCTCTCTCACACACACACACACACACACACACACACACACACACACACACACACAGGGAGCAGAAACCATTACAGGATACTACAGATCACTGGCTGAGAAACGGACATCAGAAGGAAGAATATATGATGCTTTTTATTCCATGTATGCAGAGAGTGTCGTAGTATTTACAGTTTTTCAATTGCTAACATGCGTTGGTCAAAACTGAAGTCACATTGTCAAAACTCTTCACACAGTCAGCGAAACAGAAGTCAATGTGGACCAAACTGTGGATCATTTTTAATTGCTTTCACACAAAATGCATTCAATGACCACATTCTCTGAAATCCATGAACTCTTTTCTCATTCGTACTCCACCACTTGCAAAACTATATATTTCAAATTCTAACACACTGTTTCCAAAAAACACATTCAAAACAGAATGATGGCAAATGTTGTGCATTTCTGCAGTAACCAGATAGAAACATATTAAACATTCAAAGGAAGCACAAATTCGGGACAGAGTGCTGGCAGACAATATCACTGTTGGGAATGTGAATACGGTCAGCACTACAACAATGGCCAGAGTCCCAGAGAAACATGAAACAAGGATGAAGCAGTTGTACCCTTTGAGAGAAACGGTGAACGTGTGAAAGAACTCTGGTATCAATATGTCCAGGTAAGATGTCTGTTTAATAACCAAACAGGGTACATACACAGCTATGCATAATGTAAAGTACTGTAAAACTGTGGATTTACTGTATTTTAGAGAGTAACGGAGATGGAAGTCAGGTAAACTGCACATACATTCATCTTTGTGGCTTTACTGTATTTTAGAGAGTAGTGGAGATGGAAGTCAGACAAACTGCTCATACATTCATCTTTGTGGATGAAGCTGGATTCAACCTGGCAAAAACACGCCCGCAGGGGAAGAAATGTGATTGGACAGAGAGGAGCTAACATCACAATGTGATTGGACAGAGAGCAACAGTAGATGTCCCAGGCCAGAGAGGAGCTAACATCACAATGTGTGCAGCACTGTCCAATGGTGGTTTGCTGTTACACAAACCACTCATTGTCCCCTACAATACAGATAGGATCATTTATTTTCGCCCTTTTTTAAGGTACGGGCATGGATCAGAAAACCAGTCAGTATCTGGTGTGACCACCATTTGCCTAATACAGTTTGACACGTCTCCTTTGCATAGAGTTGATCAGGCTGTTGATTGTGGCCTGTGGAATGTTGTTCCACTCCAGTTCGATGGTTGTGCGAAGTTGCTGGATATTGGCGGGAACTGGAACATGCTGTCATACACGTCGATACAGAGCATCACAAACATGCTCAATGGGTGACGTGTCTGGAGAGTAAACAGGCCATGGATCCTTGCGACATGGGGCCGTGTATTATCATGCTGAAACATGAGGTGATGGCGGCGGATGAATGGCACGACAATGGGCCTCAGGATCTATTGATTTTGTCCGAGAGAGATTTACACGGTTATGAAAACGTCAAGTCAGGTTAAGACTACAGGAAACACAGCTCTTATTTTAAGTGTTTCTAAAAACCCACAGTGAGAAAAATGAATGGTGGGAAAACTATTGGAACCATTTCCCGGTTTGACCACTAGGTTTTATGGGTATTATTACACTCTATAGATGCCATAGCCAGGTTATTTATCATTAAATATGATTACCTAGTACCTGTCTTGGACTATATCACACCTGGAGAAGTTAGTTAAGCTAGCTAACGTTAGCTCTTGGTCTTTGTATGCTTTGCTTTTAATTCCGTCATTTTGATTCCATCTAATTGGTCAGATATCTCATAACTTTTGCCACACACGGAGTGAGCCTCTATGAATCTAGCCTATTGCCACTTTGACGAGTTCTGATTGGGATACAACAAGCTACACGCGCCACCCTCCACTCTCGTGAAAAGCAGGAGCGGCAGCATGAATTATAACATTTCTCTCTCTACTGCAGCAGACTGTTCGGATCTGTATGGGTCCTTCTGGACAAGTCACTTAAAAGTACACAAACCGCATCCCTGTGACAATTTGTCAGACATTATTTCAAATTCTGGATCCGGACTCACTCGGGTCCCGGATCGGGTCTTAGGTATTTGGGTACAGGAGGATCCGTAAACACTTCTAAAAGCCCATTTATGCAATTCTGAGGCTCCGTACAGAGGGTTTGACACAAATGCAGAACCTCCAGAGGCTTCCGGAGGCCAAATATAGCTCCCCATCGCATCCCAAAACATTTAATAATGTGGCGGGCTCAGCATAGATCCACCCTGACATGACTGGCTGACAGTAGGTGGAGGCGGAAGGTCCTGGATTAACACAAACTCACTATTTTGACAACTTCCTTCACAACCAACAGCTCTTCTCTGCTCCGCAAAACGCAAGAAGGAAGAATGCTCTGTCTTCTGCAGAGGCAGCATCGCTGTAAATGTTGTATGGCCAATGCAGATGAAGGATTGACCATTCAGAGCCTTTAATACGGAGTCCTCTGCATTGATCCACTAAAAGGGTCTGCTTCAGGGTGCTGGCATCCTCGCCCAATAAACTGGTCTGCTTCAGGGTGCTGGCATCCTCACCCAATAAACTGGTCTGCTTCAGGGTGCTGGCATCCTCACCCAATAAACTGGTCTGCTTCAGGGTGCTGGCATCCTCATTCAATAAACTGGTCTGCTTCAGGGTGCTGGCATCCTCCTCCTATAAACTGGTCTGCTTCAGGGTGCTGGCATCCTCATCCAATAAACTGGTCTGCTTCAGGGTGCTAGCATCCTCCTCCTATAAAATGGTCTGCTTCAGGGAGCTGGCATCCTCACCCAATAAACTGGTCTGCTTTAGGGTGCTGGCATCCTCATCCAATAAACTGGTCTGCTTCAGGGTGCTGGCATCCTCATCCAATAAACTGGTCTGCTTCAGGGTGCTGGCATCCTCATCCAATAAACTGATCTGCTTCAGGGTGCTGGCATCCTCCTCCTATAAACTGATCTGCTTCAGGGAGCTGGCATCCTCATCCAATAAACTGATCTGCTTCAGGGAGCTTGCATCCTCCTCCTGTAAACTGATCTGCTTCAGGGAGCTGGCATCCTCCTCCTATAAACTGGTCTGCTTCAGGGAGCTGGCATCCTCCTCTTATAAACTGGTCTGCTTCAGGGAGCTGGCATCCTCCTCCTATAAACTGGTCTGCTTCAGGGAGCTGGCATCCTCCTCCTATAAACTGGTCTGCTTCAGGGAGCTGGCATCCTCACCCAATAAACTGGTCTGCTTCAGGGTGCTGGCATCCTCACCCAATAAACTGGTCTGCTTCAGGGTGCTGGCATCCTCATTCAATAAACTGGTCTGCTTCAGGGTGCTGGCATCCTCCTCCTATAAACTGGTCTGCTTCAGGGTGCTGGCATCCTCATCCAATAAACTGGTCTGCTTCAGGGTGCTGGCATCCTCCTCCTATAAACTGGTCTGCTTCAGGGAGCTGGCATCCTCACCCAATAAACTGGTCTGCTTCAGGGTGCTGGCATCCTCATCCAATAAACTGGTCTGCTTCAGGGTGCTGGCATCCTCATCCAATAAACTGATCTGCTTCAGGGTGCTGGCATCCTCCTCCTATAAACTGGTCTGCTTCAGGGTGCTGGCATCCTCACCCAATAAACTGGTCTGCTTCAGGGTGCTGGCATCCTCATTCAATAAACTGGTCTGCTTCAGGGTGCTGGCATCCTCCTCCTATAAACTGGTCTGCTTCAGGGTGCTGGCATCCTCATCCAATAAACTGGTCTGCTTCAGGGTGCTGGCATCCTCACCCAATAAACTGGTCTGCTTCAGGGTGCTGGCATCCTCATTCAATAAACTGGTCTGCTTCAGGGTGCTGGCATCCTCCTCCTATAAACTGGTCTGCTTCAGGGTGCTGGCATCCTCATCCAATAAACTGGTCTGCTTCAGGGTGCTAGCATCCTCCTCCTATAAAATGGTCTGCTTCAGGGAGCTGGCATCCTCACCCAATAAACTGGTCTGCTTTAGGGTGCTGGCATCCTCATCCAATAAACTGGTCTGCTTCAGGGTGCTGGCATCCTCATCCAATAAACTGGTCTGCTTCAGGGTGCTGGCATCCTCATCCAATAAACTGATCTGCTTCAGGGTGCTGGCATCCTCCTCCTATAAACTGATCTGCTTCAGGGAGCTGGCATCCTCACCCAATAAACTGATCTGCTTCAGGGAGCTGGCATCCTCCTCCTGTAAACTGATCTGCTTCAGGGAGCTGGCATCCTCCTCCTATAAACTGGTCTGCTTCAGGGAGCTGGCATCCTCCTCTTATAAACTGGTCTGCTTCAGGGAGCTGGCATCCTCCTCCTATAAACTGGTCTGCTTCAGGGAGCTGGCATCCTCCTCCTATAAACTGGTCTGCTTCAGGGAGCTGGCATCCTCACCCAATAAACTGGTCTGCTTCAGGGTGCTGGCATCCTCACCCAATAAACTGGTCTGCTTCAGGGTGCTGGCATCCTCATTCAATAAACTGGTCTGCTTCAGGGTGCTGGCATCCTCCTCCTATAAACTGGTCTGCTTCAGGGTGCTGGCATCCTCATCCAATAAACTGGTCTGCTTCAGGGTGCTGGCATCCTCCTCCTATAAACTGGTCTGCTTCAGGGAGCTGGCATCCTCACCCAATAAACTGGTCTGCTTCAGGGTGCTGGCATCCTCATCCAATAAACTGGTCTGCTTCAGGGTGCTGGCATCCTCATCCAATAAACTGATCTGCTTCAGGGTGCTGGCATCCTCCTCCTATAAACTGGTCTGCTTCAGGGTGCTGGCATCCTCACCCAATAAACTGGTCTGCTTCAGGGTGCTGGCATCCTCATTCAATAAACTGGTCTGCTTCAGGGTGCTGGCATCCTCCTCCTATAAACTGGTCTGCTTCAGGGTGCTGGCATCCTCATCCAATAAACTGGTCTGCTTCAGGGTGCTGGCATCCTCATCTAATAAACTGGTCTGCTTCAGGGTGCTGGCATCCTCATCCAATAAACTGGTCTGCTTCAGGGTGCTGGCATCCTCATCCAATGAACTGGTCTGCTTCAGGGTGCTGGCATCCTCATCCAATAAACTGGTCTGCTTCAGGGTGCTGGCATCCTCCTCCTGTAAACTGATCTGCTTCAGGGAGCTGGCATCCTCCTCCTATAAACTGGTCTGCTTCAGGGAGCTGGCATCCTCCTCTTATAAACTGGTCTGCTTCAGGGAGCTGGCATCCTCCTCCTATAAACTGGTCTGCTTCAGGGAGCTGGCATCCTCCTCATATAAACTGGTCTGCTTCAGGGAGCTGGCATCCTCACCCAATAAACTGGTCTGCTTCAGGGTGCTGGCATCCTCACCCAATAAACTGGTCTGCTTCAGGGTGCTGGCATCCTCATTCAATAAACTGGTCTGCTTCAGGGTGCTGGCATCCTCCTCCTATAAACTGGTCTGCTTCAGGGTGCTGGCATCCTCACCCAATAAACTGGTCTGCTTCAGGGAGCTGGCATCCTCCTCCTGTAAACTGATCTGCTTCAGGGAGCTGGCATCCTCCTCCTATAAACTGGTCTGCTTCAGGGAGCTGGTATCCTCCTCCTATAAACTGGTCTGCTTCAGGGTGCTGGCATCCTCACCCAATAAACTGGTCTGCTTCAGGGTGCTGGCATCCTCCTCATATAAACTGGTCTGCTTCAGGGAGCTGGCATCCTCATCCAATAAACTGATCTGCTTCAGGGAGCTGGCATCCTCCTCCTGTAAACTGGTCTGCTTCAGGGTGCTGGCATCCTCCTCCTATAAACTGGTCTGCTTCAGGGAGCTGGCATCCTCCTCCTATAAACTGGTCTGCTTCAGGGTGCTGGCATCCTCATCCAATAAACTGATCTGCTTCAAGGAGCTGGCATCCTCATCCTATAAACTGATCTGCTTCAGGGAGCTGGCATCCTCATCCAATAAACTGATCTGCTTCAGGGAGCTGGCATCCTCATCCAATAAACTGATCTGCTTCAGGGAGCTGGCATCCTCATCCAATAAACTGATCTGCTTCAGGGTGCTGGCATCCTCCTCCTATAAACTGATCTGCTTCAGGGAGCTGGCATCCTCCTCCTATAAACTGATCTGCTTCAGGCAGCTGGCATCCTCCTCCTATAAACTGATCTGCTTCAGAGAGCTGGCATCCTCCTCCTATAAACTGATCTGCTTCAGGGAGCTGGCATCCTCATCCAATAAACTGATCTGCTTCAGGGAGCTGGCATCCTCATCCAATAAACTGATCTGCTTCAGGGTGCTGGCATCCTCATTCAATAAACTGATCTGCTTCAGGGAGCTGGCATCCTCCTCCTATAAACTGATCTGCTTCAGGGAGCTGGCATCCTCATCCAATAAACTGATCTGCTTCAGGGAGCTGGCATCCTCATCCAATAAACTGATCTGCTTCAGGGAGCTGGCATCCTCCTCCTATAAACTGATCTGCTTCAGGGAGCTGGCATCCTCATCCAATAAACTGATCTGCTTCAGGGAGCTGGCATCCTCATCCAATAAACTGATCTGCTTCAGCGAGCTGGCATCCTCATCCAATAAACTGATCTGCTTCAGGGAGCTGGCATCCTCATCCAATAAACTGATCTGCTTCAGGGAGCTGGCATCCTCCTCCTATAAACTGATCTGCTTCAGGGAGCTGGCATCCTCATCCAATAAACTGATCTGCTTCAGGGAGCTGGCATCCTCATCCAATAAACTGATCTGCTTCAGGGAGCTGGCATCCTCCTCCTATAAACTGATCTGCTTCAGGGTGCTGGCATCCTCCTCCTATAAATTGGTCTGCTTCAGGGTGCTGGCATCCTCCTCCTATAAACTGGTCTGCTTCAGGGAGCTGGCATCCTCCAATTAACTGTCAGATGGACAGATACTAGATAAATATTTATTTTTATGTATTTTATTGAACTTTTATTTAACTAGGCAAGTCAGTTAAGAACACATTCTCATTTATAATGACAGCCTTCCAAAAGACAAAAGGCCCCCTGCGGGGACGGGGGTTCTAGATTTATAAATGATAAATAAATACATGATAAATACAGGACAAAACACAATAGTTATGTCCCGTAAGCTGTATGGAAATCTCTCCTGGGGTTCTTTTCCTCAGCTTGCCAAGACAGTTCCTTTAGGCCAAGACAGTTCCTTTAGGCCAAGACAGCTGGACGGAGGGTGGAAGCATAGCTGGGGGTGAGGTGATGGAGATGAGGGAACTCTCACCATTCAGGAACATTGATTGGGTGGTGCTTTGTCAGTGGGTGAAGAAAGGCTAGGTGTGTGTGTGTGTGTGTGTGTGTGTGTGTGTGTGTGTGTGTGTGTGTGTGTGTGTGTGTGTGTGTGTGTGTGTGTGTGTGTGTGTGTGTGTGTGTGTGTGTGTGTGTGTGTGTGTGTGTGAGTGTTCGTGCGTGTGTGTGTGTGGAGATGGGGGAGGTATGTGTCGCGACAGCTCTGAAAATACTATTGTTTCTGTGGGACCCCGAGACAATGAAAGTAACCAACCAATCAGTCAGTCAGGATAAAGATCTCACCCTGGGCCACTCTGTGACAGGCTAATCAGTAGTCACTGGAAACACATGAGAGAAACACGTCACAGTCAATACTAGTTAATAGGTCTGAGAAAATTACCCATGGTCCCTGGTTAGAGAGAGGACAATGACCCGTAGGAGACAGCATAACACACACACACACACACACACACACACACACACACACACACACACACACACACACACACACACACACAGGTTAATTGGATATGAAGACCTGACAGTGACTACCGTACTGTATGTGAAGCAACAAACACCAGTTCATGTATCCATTTCATTCAACCCAGAATAATAATAATGCTGCTCAATTCTCCACTAATTGGTCTTTTGACCAATCAGATCAGCTCTCTTGCCAACAACTGGGCAAAAAAAATCAGATTTGGGCTTCCTGTGTAAACGCAGTCTAATTGATTGAATTGATGTAGCACCTCTACTCTAATGTGTGGCACCTTAGGGTGATGGACAGCAACCATTTGCCAGAAGGCTCACCACTCATCAGTTAGCACGGTGGAGAGGTGAGGAGAGTTATGTGATGATTAGGAAGGAGGTTGACCAAGCATACAGAGGGAAGTGTATAATAATTGTCTGATAATGGTTAGGTTCCGTAAAGGAGGAGTTCTACTCTTAGAACTGATTTAAATATGATCATTTCTTAAATTGTCTCCAAGCTAATAATTAAGTAGTTCATTAAAGACACATTCTGGACAGAGTGTGTAGTAACAAAAAAATGTCATCTTCAAAAAAAAGGACAGAATTATTTTGGAAGTCATGTTGAGGAAGCAGATCACATGACAGTAGGAAATACATGCAGGGGTTAAGAAACAGTCAAACAGCACAGTCACATTTACAACAAGGAGGCCAAGAGAGAAAGAGGTCCTTAAAGTGACTCCAATACGCATTTCAATAAGTGGAACACCAGCATTATGTTAGGTTACCAATCCATCCATCCCCATGGTTACCAATCCATCCAACCATCCATCCCATAACTTCTCCTAAAACAATTATTCAGCCACTGCCCCAGGGACGTGTGTTCCAGCTCCCTCCTGGCTCGGCGGGTCAAACAGTAATTGACTGGAAGTGTAGAACACATCGGATGGGCCAAATTTGCCCGAAAATGAATCGTTTAACAAGAAATGAGGGTGACTCTCAAATTAGCATTGAAATGATTGAGATGTGGCTCAGGGAATTAGGAGAGATTGTCCGCTTCCCAAATGGCACCCTATTCCCTATATAGTACACTACCTCATAACTCATACCCCATAATACACTACCAAGGGAATAGCTGGTGCCATTTGGGACACAAGGAAAAGGAAAGGAGTAATGTTACACGACTACACCGCACTGAGAATACTGGTATGACACCTGGTATTACACGACTACACCGCACTGAGAATACTGGTATGACACCTGGTATTACACGACTACACCACACTGAGAATACTGGTATGACACCTGGTATTACACGACTACACCGCACTGAGAATACTGGTATGACACCTGGTATTACATGACTACACCGCACTGAGAATACTGGTTTGACACCTGGTATTACATGACTACAGTGCCCTGAGAATACTGGTATGACACCTGGTATTACATGACTACAGTGCAGTGAGAATACTGGTTTGACACCTGGTATTACATGACTACAGTGCAGTGAGAATACTGGTTTGACACCTGGTATTACATGACTACAGTGCCCTGAGAATACTGGTATGACACCTGGTATTACATGACTACAGTGCAGTGAGAATACTGGTTTGACACCTGGTATTACATGACTACAGTGCAGTGAGAATACTGGTTTGACACCTGGTATTACATGACTACAGTGCAGTGAGAATACTGGTTTGACACCTGGTATTACATGACTACAGTGCAGTGAGAATACTGGTTTGACACCTGGTATTACATGACTACAGTGCAGTGAGAATACTGGTTTGACACCTGGTATTACATGACTACAGTGCAGTGAGAATACTGGTATGACACCTGGTATTACATGACTACACCGCACTGAGAATACTGAGAGACAGAACAACTCCCTGCCTCGCTCCACTCAGGCCTTATCTGGATATGTGTGGTTCTTAGTTACTCCTTAGTTACTCCTTAGTTACTCCTTAGTTACTCCTTAGATACTCCTTAGTTACTCCTTAGTTACTCCTTAAATACTCCTTAGTTACTCCTTAGTTACTCCTTAGATACTCCTTAGTTACTCCTTATTTACTGCTGCTTTAACGTTACTGACAGAGCAGGCTTCTCTCTGTTTCATACTGCAGGTCTCTAAAGACCATTCGGATAGTATTCAGACCCCTTGACATTTATCACATTTTATGTTACAGCCTTATTCTAAAATTGATTAAATCAATTGTTTTCCTCATCAATCTACACACAACACAACATAAAGACAAAGTGAAAACAGGTTTTTAGAAATGATTGCAAATTTAAAAACTGAAATATAACATTTGCCTAAGTATTCAGACCCTTTGTTATGAGACTCAAACTTGAGCTCTGGTGCATCCTGTTTCCATCGATCATCCTTGAGATGTTTCTACAACTTGATTTGAGTCCACCTGTGGTAAATTCAATTGTTTTGACATGATTTGGAAAGGCACACACCTGTCTATATAAAGGTCTCACATTTGACTGGGCATGTCAGAGCAAAAAACAAGAGGTCGAAGGAATTGTTAGTTAGAGCGAGACAGGATTGTGTCTAGGCACAGATCTGGGGAAGGGTACCAAAACATTTATGCAGTATTGAAGGTCCCAAGAACACAGAGGCCTCCATCATTCTTAAAAGGAAGAAGTTTAGAACCACCAAGCTCCCTAGAGCTGGCCGCCCGGCCAAACTGAGCAACTGGGGGAGAAGAGCCTTGGTCAGGGAGGTGAACAAGAACCTGATGGTAATTCTGACAGAGCTCCAGAGTTCCTCTGTGGAGATGAGAGAACCTTCCAGATGGACAACCATCTCTGCAGCTCTCCACCAATCAGGCCTTTATAGTACAGTGGCCAGACAGAAACCACTCCTCAGTAAAAGGCACGACAGCCTGATACACACAGGAAACTGTTGAGTGTGAAAAACTCAGCAGCGCTGCAGTTCTTGACACAAACCGGTGCACCTGGCACCTACTACCATACCCCGTTCAAAGGCACTGAAATGTCTTGTCTTGCCCATTCACCTTCTGAATGTTACATACACAATCCCTGTCTCAATTGTCTCAAGTCTTAAAATTCCTACTTTAACCTGTCTCCTCCCCTTATCTACATGGATTGAAATGGATTTAACAGGTGACGTAAATTAGGGATCACATCTTCCACCTGGTCAGTTTATGTCATGGAAAGAGCAGGTGTTTCTAATATTTTGTTCACTCAGTGTATATATAAAGTCCAGTAAAATAAAATGATCCTTGACCTGCTCCTGCGGTTCACACGTAACCTGCCGACCATCCAGTCCATAGTCCTGTGGTCCTCTCTTAACATCAGGGGTGTGTGGAGCAGTGGTCCTCTTCACTGAAATTTCATATATATAGTGAAACACAAAAAAAATATCCTAATTAGATAGAAAAATTTACAAAATACACTGCTCAAAAAGATAAAGGGAACACTAAAATAACACATGCTAGAAATGAATGAATTAAATATTCTTATTAAATACTTTTTTCTTTACATAGTTGAATGTGCTGACAACAAAATCACACAAAAATTATCAATGGAAATCAAATTTATCAACCCATGGAGGTCTGGATTTGGAGTCACACTCAAAATTAAAGTGGAAAACCACACCACTAGGCTGATCCAACTTTGATGTAATGTCCTTAAAACAAGTCAAAATGAGGCTCAGTAGTGTGTGTGGCCTCCACGTGCCTGTATGACCTCCCTACAATCTGTTGGTGGATGGAGCGAGACATGATGTCCCAGATGTGCTCAATTGGATTCAGGTCTGGGGAACGGGCAGGCCAGTCCATAGCATCAATGCCTTCCTCTTGCAGGAACTGCTGACACACTCCAGCCACATGAGGTCTAGCATTGTCTTGCATTAGGAGGAACCTAGGGCCAACCGCACTAGCATATGGTCTCACAAGGGGTCTGAGGATCTCATCTCGGTACCTAATGGCAGTCAGACTACCTCTGGCGAGCACATGGAGGGCTGTGCGGCCCCCCAAAGAAATGCCACCCCACACCATGACTGACCCACCGCCAAACCGGTCATGCTGGAGGATGTTGCAGGCAGCAGAACGTTCTCCACGGTGTCTCCAGACCGTCACGTCTGTCACATGTGCTCAGTGTGAACCTGTTTTGATCTGTGAAGAGCACAGGGCGCCAGTGGCGAATTTGACAATCTTGGTGTTCTCTGGCAAATGCCAAACGTCCTGCACGGTGTTGGGCTGTAAGCACAACCCCCACCTGTGGACGTCGGGCCCTCATACCACCCTCATGGAGTCTGTTTTTGACCGTTTGAGCAGACACATGCACATTTGTGGCCTGCTGGAGGTAATTTTGCAGGGCTCTGGCAGTGCTCCTCCTGCTCCTCCTTGCACAAAGGTGGAGGTAGCGGTCCTGCTGCAGGGTTGTTGCCCTCCTACGGCCTTCTCCATGTCTCCTGATGTACTGGCCTGTCTCCTGGTAGCGCCTCCATGCTCTGGACACTACACTGACAGACACAGCAAACCTTCTTGCCACAGATCACATTGATGTGCCATCCTGGATGAGCTGCACTACCTGAGCCACTTGTGTGCGTTGTAGACTCCGTCTCTTGCTACCACACGTCTCTTGCTACCACTGAAAGCACCGCCAGCATTCAAAAGTGACCAAAACATCAGCCAGGAAGCATAGGAACTGAGAAGTGGTCTGTGGTTGTCACCTGCAGAACCACTCCTTTATTGGGGGTGTCTTGCTAATTGCCTATAATTTCCACCTGTTATCTATTCCATTTGCACAACAGCATGTGAAATTTATTTTCAATCAGTGTTGCTTCCTAAGTGGACAGTTTGATTTCACAGAAGTGTGATTGACTTGGAGTTACATTGTGTTGTTTAAGTGTTCCCTTTATTTTTTTGAGCAGTGTATATTAATGTCACCAAATAATTGATTGAAACACACTGTTTTGCAATGAAGGTCTAAAATAGCCTCAACAGCACTCACTAGGGTAGCACCATGGTGTTGCCGGAGGACAGCTAACTTCCATCCTCCTCTGGGTATATTGACTTCAATACAAAATCTAGGAGGCACATAGGCCTTACCTCCCTTCCATAGAGATACATGGTAATTGTGACACCTTCCGGAGGACGTCCTCCAACCAATCAAAGCTTTTTCAGTATGAACTGACATGTTGTCCATCCAATCATAGGATTAGGATCAGAGATCAGTGTGTTGTATTGTGGTTGTGCAGCAGAGCATCATGGAGGGGTTCTATGTTGAAGAACCCCTTTCATTCTCTGGTGTAGACGGAAAAGGTGCGAATTAAAAGCGAAAGTCGACCTCTGCCTGAGATCAGTTTCATAAAGAAGGATGAAAAGGTGAGGGCGTTCAATACCAACTGGTATCAAAAGTATAGCTGGTTAACAGGGAACCTTTCATCAAGCAGCCTGTATTGCCGGCCTAGCCTGCTTTTTTGTTAAAGTCTGAGCCTTAGGCGAAAGAGGGATACAGTGACCTGAAGAACATCGATCGCTCAGCTAAACGGCAAAACAAAAGCAGGGAGCATATAAATGCCCACATCAGATTCATGCTTCTGGGAAAAAAGTTGCATTGATCATGACAAAGGTCTGTGTATTCAAACTGAACAACACAACGAGAAAGTAAGAAGAACCAGGGTCTCAAGCGGCTCATCAACACCGCTACGTTTTGGGGCTGGAAAGAACGGTCCTTTAGAGGACACGGCAAGAGGGGAAGTTCCTCTAATAAGGGCAACTTACAAGGAGCTTGCAGAGGTAACGTTACGATGCTTTACTTGTTGAACATATGGCTACTGTCCTCTATTGGAAGTCGAAATGTATTCCGAATGATTTGATAGCTTCCATCACAATATCCATTAAAAGTGAGAGGTTGACGCAGGCCATCTATCCACTTTCATCCGGTATTTATTTAGCAAATATGATAACACATAATCAATCTAGACAGACACAAGCAAAGACTTGACATAAATGTTGCAGCAGCCTAGACTACACCTAAACAGAGATCTGACCTGCTGTAAGGGATGAAAGAAGACTATCTTTCAGTCTGATCAACTGTAGGCTACTAATATGAGCAGCTGCATACAGTCTATGAGCCCTGTCCATCTGGTCAGAGTAAACTAACTGGTAACGTTATGTATTTATAGTCCATCTGGTCAGGGTAATGTTATGTATATATAGTCCATCTGGTCAGGGTAATGTTATGTATTTATAGTCCATCTGGTCAGGGTAATGTTATGTATTTATACTCTATCTGGTCAGGGTAATGTTATGTATTTATAGTCCATCTGGTCAGGGTAATGTTATGTATTTATAGTCCATCTGGTCAGGGTAACGTTATGTATTTATAGTCCATCTGGTCAGGGTAATGTTATGTATTTATAGTCCATCTGGTCAGGGTAACGTTATGTATTTATAGTCCATCTGGTCAGGGTAACGTTATGTATTTATAGTCCATCTGGTCAGGGTAATGTTATGTATTTATAGTCCATCTGGTCAGGGTAACATTATGTATTTATAGTCCATCTGGTCAGGGTAACGTTATGTATTTATAGTCCATCTGGTCAGGGTAACGTTATGTATTTATAGTCCATCTGGTCAGGGTAACGTTATGTATTTATAGTCCATCTGGTCAGGGTAATGTTATGTATTTATAGTCCATCTGGTCAGGGTAATGTTATGTATTTATAGTCCATCTGGTCAGGGTAATGTTATGTATTTATAGTCCATCTGGTCAGGGTAAACTAATTGGTAATGTTATGTATTTATAGTCCATCTGGTCAGGGTAATGTTATGTATATATAGTCCATCTGGTCAGGGTAACGTTATGTATTTATAGTACATCTGGTCAGGGTAATGTTATGTATTTATAGTCCATCTGGTCAGGGTAATGTTATGTATTTATAGTCCATCTGGTCAGGGTAATGTTATGTATTTATAGTCCATCTGGTCAGGGTAATGTTATGTATTTATAGTCCATCTGGTCAGGGTAACGTTATGTATATATAGTCCATCTGGTCAGGGTAATGTTATGTATTTATAGTCCATCTGGTCAGGGTAACGTTATGTATTTATAGTCCATCTGGTCAGGGTAATGTTATGTATTTATAGTCCATCTGGTCAGGGTAATGTTATGTATTTATAGTCCATCTGGTCAGGGTAATGTTATGTATTTATAGTCCATCTGGTCAGGGTAACGTTATGTATTTATAGTCCATCTGGTCAGGGTAACGTTATGTATTTATAGTCCATCTGGTCAGGGTAATGTTATGTATTTATAGTCCATCTGGTCAGGGTAATGTTATGTATTTATAGTCCATCTGGTCAGGGTAATGTTATGTATTTATAGTCCATCTGGTCAGGGTAACGTTATGTATTTATAGTCCATCTGGTCAGGGTAATGTTATGTATTTATAGTCCATCTGGTCAGGGTAATGTTATGTATTTATAGTCCATCTGGTCAGGGTAATGTTATGTATTTACAGTCCATCTGGTCAGGGTAACGTTATGTATTTATAGTCCATCTGGTCAGGGTAACGTTATGTATTTATAGTCCATCTGGTCAGGGTAATGTTGTGTATTTATAGTCCATCTGGTCAGGGTAATGTTATGTATTTATAGTCCATCTGGTCAGGGTAATGTTATGTATTTATAGTCCATCTGGTCAGGGTAATGTTATGTATTTACAGTCCATCTGGTCAGGGTAACGTTATGTATTTATAGTCCATCTGGTCAGGGTAATGTTATGTATTTATAGTCCATCTGGTCAGGGTAATGTTATGTATTTATAGTCCATCTGGTCAGGGTAATGTTATGTATTTATAGTCCATCTGGTCAGGGTAAACTAATTGGTAACGTTATGTATTTATAGTCCATCTGGTCAGGGTAATGTTATGTATTTATAGTCCATCTGGTCAGGGTAATGTTATGTATTTATAGTCCATCTGGTCAGGGTAACGTTATGTATTTATAGTCCATCTGGTCAGGGTAACATTATGTATTTATAGTCCATCTGGTCAGGGTAACGTTATGTATTTATAGTCCATCTGGTCAGGGTAACATTATGTATTTATAGTCCATCTGGTCAGGGTAACGTTATGTATTTATAGTCCATCTGGTCAGGGTAAACTAATTGGTAACGTTATGTATTTATAATCCATCTGGTCAGGGTAATGTTATGTATTTATAGTCCATCTGGTCAGGGTAATGTTATGTATTTATAGTCCATCTGGTCAGGGTAACGTCATGTATTTATAGTCCATCTGGTCAGGGTAATGTTATGTATTTATAGTCCATCTGGTCAGGGTAATGTTATGTATTTATAGTCCATCTGGTCAGGGTAACGTTATGTATTTATAGTCCATCTGGTCAGGGTAATGTTATGTATTTATAGTCCATCTGGTCAGGGTAACGTTATGTATTTATTGTCCATCTGGTCAGGGTAACGTTATGTATTTATAGTCCATCTGGTCAGGGTAATGTTATGTATTTATAGTCCATCTGGTCAGGGTAATGTTATGTATTTATAGTCCATCTGGTCAGGGTAATGTTATGTATTTATTGTCCATCTGGTCAGGGTAATGTTATGTATTTATAGTCCATCTGGTCAGGGTAATGTTATGTATTTATAGTCCATCTGGTCAGGGTAACGTTATGTATTTATAGTCCAACTGGTCATAGTAATGTTATGTATTTATAGTCCATCTGGTCAGGGTAACGTTATGTATTTATAGTCCATCTGGTCAGGGTAAACTAATTGGTAACGTTATCTATTTATAGTCCATCTGGTCAGGGTAATGTTATGTATTTATATTCCATCTGGTCAGGGTAATGTTATGTATTTATAGTCCATCTGGTCAGGGTAATGTTATGTATTTATAGTCCATCTGGTCAGGGTAATGTTATGTATTTATAGTCCATCTGGTCAGGGTAATGTTATGTATTTATAGTCCATCTGGTCAGGGTAACGTTATGTATTTATAGTCCATCTGGTCAGGGTAACGTTATGTATTTATAGTCCATCTGGTCAGGGTAATGTTATGTATTTATAGTCCATCTGGTCAGGGTAATGTTATGTATTTATAGTCCATCTGGTCAGGGTAACGTTATGTATTTATAGTCCATCTGGTCAGGGTAACGTTATGTATTTATAGTCCATCTGGTCAGGGTAAACTAATTGGTAATGTTATGTATTTATAGTCCATCTGGTCAGGGTAATCTTCTGTATTTATAGTCCATCTGGTCAGGGTAACATTATGTATTTATAGTCCATCTGGTCAGGGTAACGTTATGTATTTATAGTCCATCTGGTCAGGGTAATGTTATGTATTTATAGTTCATCTGGTCAGGGTAATGTTATGTATTTATAGTCCATCTGGTCAGGGTAACGTTATGTATTTACAGTCCATCTGGTCAGGGTAAACTAATTGGTAACGTTATGTATTTATAGTCCATCTGGTCAGGGTAATGTTATGTATTTATAGTCCATCTGGTCAGGGTAATGTTATGTATTTATAGTCCATCTGGTCAGGGTAACGTTATGTATTTATAGTCCATCTGGTCAGGGTAACGTTATGTATTGATAGTTCATCTGGTCAGGGTAAACTAATTGGTAACTTTATGTATATATAGTCCATCTGGTCAGGGTAATGTTATGTATTTATAGTCCATCTGGTCAGGGTAACGTTATGTATTTATAGTCTATCTGGTCAGGGTAAACTCATTGGTAACGTTATGTATATATAGTCCATCTGGTCAGGGTAATGTTATGTATTTATAGTCCATCTGGTCAGGGTAATGTTATGTATTTATAGTCCATCTGGTCAGGGTAATGTTATGTATTTATAGTCCATCTGGTCAGGGTAATGTTATGTATTTATAGTCCATCTGGTCAGGGTAATGTTATGTATTTATAGTCCATCTGGTCAGGGTAACGTTATGTATTTATAGTCCATCTGGTCAGGGTAATGTTATGTATTTATAGTCCATCTGGTCAGGGTAAAGTTATGTATTTATAGTCCATCTGGTCAGGGTAACGTTATGTATTTATAGTCCATCTGGTCAGGGTAATGTTATGTATTTATAGTCCATCTGGTCAGGGTAATGTTATGTATTTATAGTCCATCTGGTCAGGGTAATGTTATGTATTTATAGTCCATTTGGTCAGGGTAATGTTATGTATTTATAGTTCATCTGGTCACGGTCATGTTATGTATTTATAGTCCATCTGGTCAGGGTAATGTTATGTATTTATAGTCCATTTGGTCAGGGTAACGTTATGTATTTATAGTCCATCTGGTCAGGGTAATGTTATGTATTTATAGTCCATCTGGTCAGGGTAATGTTATGTATTTATAGTCCATCCGGTCAGGGTAACGTTATGTATTTATAGTCCATCTGGTCAGGGTAATGTTATGTATTTATAGTCCATCTGGTCAGGGTAACGTTATGTATTTATAGTCCATCTGGTCAGGGTAACGTTATGTATTTATAGTCCATCTAGTCAGGGTAACGTTATGTATTTATAGTCCATCTGGTCAGGGTAATGTTATGTATTTATAGTCCATCTGGTCAGGGTAACGTTATGTATTTATAGTCCATCTAGTCAGGGTAACGTTATGTATTTATAGTCCATCTGGTCAGGGTAATGTTATGTATTTATAGTCCATCTGGTCAGGGTAATGTTATGTATTTATAGTCCATCTGGTCAGGGTAACATTATGTATTTATAGTCCATCTGGTCAGGGTAACGTTATGTATTTATAGTCCATCTGGTCAGGGTAATGTTATGTATTTATAGTCCATCTGGTCAGGGTAATGTTATGTATTTATAGTCCATCTGGTCAGGGTAACGTTATGTATTTATAGTCCATCTGGTCAGGGTAATGTTATGTATTTATAGTCCATCTGGTCAGGGTAAACTAACTGGTAATGTTATGTATTTATAGTCCATCTGGTCAGGGTAATGTTATGTATTTATAGTCCATCTGGTCAGGGTAATGTTATGTATTTATAGTCCATCTGGTCATGGTAATGTTATGTATTTATAGTCCATCTGGTCAGGGTAATGTTATGTATTTATAGTCCATCTGGTCAGGGTAATGTTATGTATTTATAGTCCATCTGGTCAGGGTAATGTTATGTATTTATAGTCCATCTGGTCAGGGTAATGTTATGTATTTATAGTCTATCTGGTCAGGGTAACATTATGTATTTATAGTCCATCTAGTCAGGGTAACGTTATGTATTTATAGTCCATCTGGTCAGGGTAACGTTATGTATTTATAGTCCATCTGGTCAGGGTAACGTTATGTATTTATAGTCCATCTGGTCAGGGTAATGTTATGTATTTATAGTCCATCTGGTCAGGGTAACGTTATGTATTTATAGTCCATCTGGTCAGGGTAATGTTATGTATTTATAGTCCATCTGGTCAGGGTAATGTTATGTATTTATAGTCCATCTGGTCAGGGTAATGTTATGTATTTATAGTCCATCTGGTCAGGGTAATGTTATGTATTTATAGTCCATCTGGTCAGGGTAACATTATGTATTTATAGTCCATCTAGTCAGGGTAACGTTATGTATTTATAGTCCATCTGGTCAGGGTAACGTTATGTATTTATAGTCCATCTGGTCAGGGTAACGTTATGTATTTATAGTCCATCTGGTCAGGGTAATGTTATGTATTTATAGTCCATCTGGTCAGGGTAACGTTATTTATTTATAGTCCATCTGGTCAGGGTAATGTTATGTATTTATAGTCCATCTGGTCAGGGTAATGTTATGTATTTATAGTCCTTCTGGTCAGGGTAACGTTATGTATTTATAGTCCATCTGGTCAGGGTAACGTTATGTATTTATAGTCCATCTGGTCAGGGTAAACTAATTGGTAATGTTATGTATTTATAGTCCATCTGGTCAGGGTAATGTTATGTATTTATAGTTCATCTGGTCAGGGTAATGTTATGTATTTATAGTCCATCTGGTCAGGGTAACGTTATGTATTTACAGTCCATCTGGTCAGGGTAATGTTATGTATTTATAGTCCATCTGGTCAGGGTAATGTT
The DNA here is from genome assembly GCF_057628025.1 of Oncorhynchus mykiss. NCBI lineage: Eukaryota > Metazoa > Chordata > Actinopteri > Salmoniformes > Salmonidae > Oncorhynchus > Oncorhynchus mykiss. The sequence continues at coordinate 103,313,237 of NC_143023.1, read as the reverse complement.
ATGTATTTATAGTCCATCTGGTCAGGGTAATGTTATGTATTTATAGTCCATCTGGTCAGGGTAATGTTATGTATTTATAGTCCATCTGGTCAGGGTAACGTTATGTATTTATAGTCCATCTGGTCAGGGTAACGTTATGTATTTATAGTTCATCTGGTCAGGGTAAACTAATTGGTAACGTTATGTATATATAGTCCATCTGGTCAGGGTAATGTTATGTATTTATAGTCCATCTGGTCAGGGTAACGTTATGTATTTATAGTCTATCTGGTCAGGGTAAACTAATTGGTAACGTTATGTATATATAGTCCATCTGGTCAGGGTAATGTTATGTATTTATAGTCCATCTGGTCAGGGTAATGTTATGTATTTATAGTCCATCTGGTCAGGGTAATGTTATGTATTTATAGTCCATCTGGTCAGGGTAATGTTATGTATTTATAGTCCATCTGGTCAGGGTAATGTTATGTATTTATAGTCCATTTGGTCAGGGTAACGTTATGTATTTATAGTCCATCTGGTCAGGGTAATGTTATGTATTTATAGTCCATCTGGTCAGGGTAATGTTATGTATTTATAGTCCATCTGGTCAGGGTAACGTTATGTATTTATAGTCCATCTGGTCAGGGTAATGTTATGTATTTATAGTCCATCTGGTCAGGTTAATGTTATGTATTTATAGTCCATCTGGTCAGGGTAACGTTATGTATTTATAGTCCATCTAGTCAGGGTAACGTTATGTATTTATAGTCCATCTGGTCAGGGTAATGTTATGTATTTATAGTCCATCTGGTCAGGGTAATGTTATGTATTTATAGTCCATCTGGTCAGGGTAATGTTATGTATTTATAGTCCATCTGGTCAGGGTAACGTTATGTATTTATAGTCCATCTGGTCAGGGTAATGTTATGTATTTATAGTCCATCTGGTCAGGGTAACGTTATGTATTTATAGTCCATCTGGTCAGGGTACACTAATTGGTAACGTTATGTATTTATAGTCCATCTGGTCATGGTAATGTTATGTATTTATAGTCCATCTGGTCAGGGTAATGTTATGTATTTATAGTCCATCTGGTCAGGGTAATGTTATGTATTTATAGTCCATCTGGTCAGGGTAATGTTATGTATTTATAGTCCATCTGGTCAGGGTAATGTTATGTATTTATAGTCCATCTGGTCAGGGTAACGTTATGTATTTATAGTCCATCTAGTCAGGGTAACGTTATGTATTTATAGTCCATCTGGTCAGGGTAACGTTATGTATTTATAGGCCATCTGGTCAGGGTAACGTTATGTATTTATAGTCCATCTGGTCAGGGTAATGTTATGTATTTATAGTCCATCTGGTCAGGGTAACGTTATGTATTTATAGTCCATCTGGTCAGGGTAATGTTATGTATTTATAGTCCATCTGGTCAGGGTAATGTTATGTATTTATAGTCCTTCTGGTCAGGGTAACGTTATGTATTTATAGTCCATCTGGTCAGGGTAACGTTATGTATTTATAGTCCATCTGGTCAGGGTAAACTAATTGGTAACGTTATGTATTTATAGTCCATCTGGTCAGGGTAATGTTATGTATTTATAGTCCATCTGGTCAGGGTAATGTTATGTATTTATAGTCCATCCGGTCAGGGTAACGTTATGTATTTATAGTCCATCTGGTCAGGGTAATGTTATGTATTTATAGTCCATTTGGTCAGGGTAACGTTATGTATTTATAGTCCATCTGGTCAGGGTAATGTTATGTATTTATAGTCCATCTGGTCAGGGTAATGTTATGTATTTATAGTCCATCCGGTCAGGGTAACGTTATGTATTTATAGTCCATCTGGTCAGGGTAATGTTATGTATTTATAGTCCATCTGGTCAGGGTAACGTTATGTATTTATAGTCCATCTGGTCAGGGTAACGTTATGTATTTATAGTCCATCTAGTCAGGGTAACGTTATGTATTTATAGTCCATCTGGTCAGGGTAATGTTATGTATTTATAGTCCATCTGGTCAGGGTAACGTTATGTATTTATAGTCCATCTAGTCAGGGTAACGTTATGTATTTATAGTCCATCTGGTCAGGGTAATGTTATGTATTTATAGTCCATCTGGTCAGGGTAATGTTATGTATTTATAGTCCATCTGGTCAGGGTAACATTATGTATTTATAGTCCATCTGGTCAGGGTAACGTTATGTATTTATAGTCCATCTGGTCAGGGTAATGTTATGTATTTATAGTCCATCTGGTCAGGGTAATGTTATGTATTTATAGTCCATCTGGTCAGGGTAACGTTATGTATTTATAGTCCATCTGGTCAGGGTAATGTTATGTATTTATAGTCCATCTGGTCAGGGTAAACTAACTGGTAATGTTATGTATTTATAGTCCATCTGGTCAGGGTAATGTTATGTATTTATAGTCCATCTGGTCAGGGTAATGTTATGTATTTATAGTCCATCTGGTCATGGTAATGTTATGTATTTATAGTCCATCTGGTCAGGGTAATGTTATGTATTTATAGTCCATCTGGTCAGGGTAATGTTATGTATTTATAGTCCATCTGGTCAGGGTAATGTTATGTATTTATAGTCCATCTGGTCAGGGTAATGTTATGTATTTATAGTCTATCTGGTCAGGGTAACATTATGTATTTATAGTCCATCTAGTCAGGGTAACGTTATGTATTTATAGTCCATCTGGTCAGGGTAACGTTATGTATTTATAGTCCATCTGGTCAGGGTAACGTTATGTATTTATAGTCCATCTGGTCAGGGTAATGTTATGTATTTATAGTCCATCTGGTCAGGGTAACGTTATGTATTTATAGTCCATCTGGTCAGGGTAATGTTATGTATTTATAGTCCATCTGGTCAGGGTAATGTTATGTATTTATAGTCCATCTGGTCAGGGTAATGTTATGTATTTATAGTCCATCTGGTCAGGGTAATGTTATGTATTTATAGTCCATCTGGTCAGGGTAACATTATGTATTTATAGTCCATCTAGTCAGGGTAACGTTATGTATTTATAGTCCATCTGGTCAGGGTAACGTTATGTATTTATAGTCCATCTGGTCAGGGTAACGTTATGTATTTATAGTCCATCTGGTCAGGGTAATGTTATGTATTTATAGTCCATCTGGTCAGGGTAACGTTATTTATTTATAGTCCATCTGGTCAGGGTAATGTTATGTATTTATAGTCCATCTGGTCAGGGTAATGTTATGTATTTATAGTCCTTCTGGTCAGGGTAACGTTATGTATTTATAGTCCATCTGGTCAGGGTAACGTTATGTATTTATAGTCCATCTGGTCAGGGTAAACTAATTGGTAATGTTATGTATTTATAGTCCATCTGGTCAGGGTAATGTTATGTATTTATAGTTCATCTGGTCAGGGTAATGTTATGTATTTATAGTCCATCTGGTCAGGGTAACGTTATGTATTTACAGTCCATCTGGTCAGGGTAATGTTATGTATTTATAGTCCATCTGGTCAGGGTAATGTTATGTATTTATAGTCCATCTGGTCAGGGTAATGTTATGTATTTATAGTCCATCTGGTCAGGGTAATGTTATGTATTTATAGTCCATCTGGTCAGGGTAACGTTATGTATTTATAGTCCATCTGGTCAGGGTAACGTTATGTATTTATAGTTCATCTGGTCAGGGTAAACTAATTGGTAACGTTATGTATATATAGTCCATCTGGTCAGGGTAATGTTATGTATTTATAGTCCATCTGGTCAGGGTAACGTTATGTATTTATAGTCTATCTGGTCAGGGTAAACTAATTGGTAACGTTATGTATATATAGTCCATCTGGTCAGGGTAATGTTATGTATTTATAGTCCATCTGGTCAGGGTAATGTTATGTATTTATAGTCCATCTGGTCAGGGTAATGTTATGTATTTATAGTCCATCTGGTCAGGGTAATGTTATGTATTTATAGTCCATCTGGTCAGGGTAATGTTATGTATTTATAGTCCATTTGGTCAGGGTAACGTTATGTATTTATAGTCCATCTGGTCAGGGTAATGTTATGTATTTATAGTCCATCTGGTCAGGGTAATGTTATGTATTTATAGTCCATCTGGTCAGGGTAACGTTATGTATTTATAGTCCATCTGGTCAGGGTAATGTTATGTATTTATAGTCCATCTGGTCAGGTTAATGTTATGTATTTATAGTCCATCTGGTCAGGGTAACGTTATGTATTTATAGTCCATCTAGTCAGGGTAACGTTATGTATTTATAGTCCATCTGGTCAGGGTAATGTTATGTATTTATAGTCCATCTGGTCAGGGTAATGTTATGTATTTATAGTCCATCTGGTCAGGGTAATGTTATGTATTTATAGTCCATCTGGTCAGGGTAACGTTATGTATTTATAGTCCATCTGGTCAGGGTAATGTTATGTATTTATAGTCCATCTGGTCAGGGTAACGTTATGTATTTATAGTCCATCTGGTCAGGGTACACTAATTGGTAACGTTATGTATTTATAGTCCATCTGGTCATGGTAATGTTATGTATTTATAGTCCATCTGGTCAGGGTAATGTTATGTATTTATAGTCCATCTGGTCAGGGTAATGTTATGTATTTATAGTCCATCTGGTCAGGGTAATGTTATGTATTTATAGTCCATCTGGTCAGGGTAATGTTATGTATTTATAGTCCATCTGATCAGGGTAACGTTATGTATTTATAGTCCATCTAGTCAGGGTAACGTTATGTATTTATAGTCCATCTGGTCAGGGTAACGTTATGTATTTATAGGCCATCTGGTCAGGGTAACGTTATGTATTTATAGTCCATCTGGTCAGGGTAATGTTATGTATTTATAGTCCATCTGGTCAGGGTAACGTTATGTATTTATAGTCCATCTGGTCAGGGTAATGTTATGTATTTATAGTCCATCTGGTCAGGGTAATGTTATGTATTTATAGTCCTTCTGGTCAGGGTAACGTTATGTATTTATAGTCCATCTGGTCAGGGTAACGTTATGTATTTATAGTCCATCTGGTCAGGGTAAACTAATTGGTAACGTTATGTATTTATAGTCCATCTGGTCAGGGTAATGTTATGTATTTATAGTCCATCTGGTCAGGGTAATGTTATGTATTTATAGTCCATCCGGTCAGGGTAACGTTATGTATTTATAGTCCATCTGGTCAGGGTAATGTTATGTATTTATAGTCCATCTGGTCAGGGTAATGTTATGTATTTATAGTCCATCTGGTCAGGGTAATGTTATGTATTTATAGTCCATCTAGTCAGGGTAACGTTATGTATTTATAGTCCATCTGGTCAGGGTAATGTTATGTATTTATAGTCCATCTGGTCAGGGTAACGTTATGTATTTATAGTCCATCTAGTCAGGGTAACGTTATGTATTTATAGTCCATCTGGTCAGGGTAATGTTATGTATTTATAGTCCATCTGGTCAGGGTAATGTTATGTATTTATAGTCCATCTGGTCAGGGTAACATTATGTATTTATAGTCCATCTGGTCAGGGTAACGTTATGTATTTATAGTCCATCTGGTCAGGGTAATGTTATGTATTTATAGTCCATCTGGTCAGGGTAATGTTATGTATTTATAGTCCATCTGGTCAGGGTAACGTTATGTATTTATAGTCCATCTGGTCGGGGTAATGTTATGTATTTATAGTCCATCTGGTCAGGGTAAACTAACTGGTAATGTTATGTATTTATAGTCCATCTGGTCAGGGTAATGTTATGTATTTATAGTCCATCTGGTCAGGGTAATGTTATGTATTTATAGTCCTTCTGGTCAGGGTAACGTTATGTATTTATAGTCCATCTGGTCAGGGTAACGTTATGTATTTATAGTCCATCTGGTCAGGGTAAACTAATTGGTAATGTTATGTATTTATAGTCCATCTGGTCAGGGTAATGTTATGTATTTATAGTTCATCTGGTCAGGGTAATGTTATGTATTTATAGTCCATCTGGTCAGGGTAACGTTATGTATTTACAGTCCATCTGGTCAGGGTAAACTAATTGGTAACGTTATGTATATATAGTCCATCTGGTCAGGGTAATGTTATGTATTTATAGTCCATCTGGTCAGGGTAACGTTATGTATTTATAGTCTATCTGGTCAGAGTAACGTTATGTATTTACAGTCCATCTGGTCAGGGTAAACTAATTGGTAACGTTATGTATATATATAGTCCATCTGGTCAGGGTAATGTTATGTATTTATAGTCCATCTGGTCAGGGTAATGTTATGTATTTATAGTCCATCTGGTCAGGGTAATGTTATGTATTTATAGTCCATCTGGTCAGGGTAATGTTATGTATTTATAGTCCATCTGGTCAGGGTAATGTTATGTATTTATAGTCCATTTGGTCAGGGTAACGTTATGTATTTATAGTCCATCTGGTCAGGGTAATGTTATGTATTTATAGTCCATCTGGTCAGGGTAATGTTATGTATTTATAGTCCATCCGGTCAGGGTAACGTTATGTATTTATAGTCCATCTGGTCAGGGTAATGTTATGTATTTATAGTCCATCTGGTCAGGGTAATGTTATGTATTTATAGTCCATCTGGTCAGGGTAACGTTATGTATTTATAGTCCATCTAGTCAGGGTAACGTTATGTATTTATAGTCCATCTGGTCAGGGTAATGTTATGTATTTATAGTCCATCTGGTCAGGGTAACGTTATGTATTTATAGTCCATCTAGTCAGGGTAACGTTATGTATTTATAGTCCATCTGGTCAGGGTAATGTTATGTATTTATAGTCCATCTGGTCAGGGTAATGTTATGTATTTATAGTCCATCTGGTCAGGGTAACATTATGTATTTATAGTCCATCTGGTCAGGGTAACGTTATGTATTTATAGTCCATCTGGTCAGGGTAATGTTATGTATTTATAGTCCATCTGGTCAGGGTAATGTTATGTATTTATAGTCCATCTGGTCAGGGTAACGTTATGTATTTATAGTCCATCTGGTCAGGGTAATGTTATGTATTTATAGTCCATCTGGTCAGGGTAAACTAACTGGTAATGTTATGTATTTATAGTCCATCTGGTCAGGGTAATGTTATGTATTTATAGTCCATCTGGTCAGGGTAATGTTATGTGTTCATAGTCCATCTGGTCAGGGTAACATTATGTATTTATAGTCCATCTGGTCAGGGTAACGTTATGTATTTATAGTCCATCTGGTCAGGGTAAACTAATTGGTAATGTTATGTATTTATAGTTAATCTGGTCAGGGTAAACTAATTGGTAATGTTATGTATTTATAGTCCATCTGGTCAGGGTAATGTTATGTATTTATAGTCCATCTGGTCAGGGTAACGTTATGTATTTATAGTCCATCTGGTCAGGGTAACGTTATGTATTTATAGTCCATCTAGTCAGGGTAACGTTATGTATTTATAGTCCATCTGGTCAGGGTAATGTTATGTATTTATAGTCCATCTGGTCAGGGTAACATTATGTATTTATAGTCCATCTGGTCAGGGTAACGTTATGTATTTATAGTCCATCTGGTCAGGGTAATGTTATGTATTTATAGTCCATCTGGTCAGGGTAATGTTATGTATTTATAGTCCATCTGGTCAGGGTAACGTTATGTATTTATAGTCCATCTGGTCAGGGTAACATTATGTATTTATAGTCCATCTGGTCAGGGTAAACTAACTGGTAATGTTATGTATTTATAGTCCATCTGGTCAGGGTAATGTTATGTATTTATAGTCCATCTGGTCAGGGTAATGTTATGTATTCATAGTCCATCTGGTCAGGGTAACATTATGTATTTATAGTCCATCTGGTCAGGGTAACGTTATGTATTTATAGTCCATCTGGTCAGGGTAAACTAATAGGTAATGTTATGTATTTATAGTCCATCTGGTCAGGGTAACATTATGTATTTATAGTCCATCTGGTCAGGGTAAACTAACTGGTAATGTTATGTATTTATAGTGCATCTGGTCAGGGTAATGTTATGTATTTATAGTCCATTTGGTCAGGGTAACGTTATGTATTTATAGTCCATCTGGTCAGGGTAATGTTATGTATTTATAGTCCATCTGGTCAGGGTAATGTTATGTATTTATAGTCCATCCGGTCAGGGTAACGTTATGTATTTATAGTCCATCTGGTCAGGGTAATGTTATGTATTTATAGTCCATCTGGTCAGGGTAATGTTATGTATTTATAGTCCATCTGGTCAGGGTAACGTTATGTATTTATAGTCCATCTAGTCAGGGTAACGTTATGTATTTATAGTCCATCTGGTCAGGGTAATGTTATGTATTTATAGTCCATCTGGTCAGGGTAACGTTATGTATTTATAGTCCATCTAGTCAGGGTAACGTTACGTATTTATAGTCCATCTGGTCAGGGTAATGTTATGTATTTATAGTCCATCTGGTCAGGGTAATGTTATGTATTTATAGTCCATCTGGTCAGGGTAACATTATGTATTTATAGTCCATCTGGTCAGGGTAATGTTATGTATTTATAGTCCATCTGGTCAGGGTAATGTTATGTATTTATAGTCCATCTGGTCAGGGTAACGTTATGTATTTATAGTCCATCTGGTCAGGGTAATGTTATGTATTTATAGTCCATCTGGTCAGGGTAAACTAACTGGTAATGTTATGTATTTATAGTCCATCTGGTCAGGGTAATGTTATGTATTTATAGTCCATCTGGTCAGGGTAATGTTATGTATTTATAGTCCATCTGGTCATGGTAATGTTATGTATTTATAGTCCATCTGGTCAGGGTAATGTTATGTATTTATAGTCCATCTGGTCAGGGTAATGTTATGTATTTATAGTCCATCTGGTCAGGGTAATGTTATGTATTTATAGTCCATCTGGTCAGGGTAATGTTATGTATTTATAGTCCATCTGGTCAGGGTAACGTTATGTATTTATAGTCCAGCTAGTCAGGGTAACGTTATGTATTTATAGTCCATCTGGTCAGGGTAACGTTATGTATTTATAGTCCATCTGGTCAGGGTAACGTTATGTATTTATAGTCCATCTGGTCAGGGTAATGTTATGTATTTATAGTCCATCTGGTCAGGGTAACGTTATGTATTTATAGTCCATCTGGTCAGGGTAATGTTATGTATTTATAGTCCATCTGGTCAGGGTAATGTTATGTATTTATAGTCCTTCTGGTCAGGGTAACGTTATGTATTTATAGTCCATCTGGTCAGGGTAAACTAATTGGTAATGTTATGTATTTATAGTCCATCTGGTCAGGGTAATGTTATGTATTTATAGTTCATCTGGTCAGGGTAATGTTATGTATTTATAGTCCATCTGGTCAGGGTAACGTTATGTATTTACAGTCCATCTGGTCAGGGTAAACTAATTGGTAACGTTATGTATATATAGTCCATCTGGTCAGGGTAATGTTATGTATTTATAGTCCATCTGGTCAGGGTAACGTTATGTATTTATAGTCTATCTGGTCAGGGTAAACTAATTGGTAACGTTATGTATATATAGTCCATCTGGTCAGGGTAATGTTATGTATTTATAGTCCATCTGGTCAGGGTAATGTTATGTATTTATAGTCCATCTGGTCAGGGTAACGTTATGTATTTATAGTCCATCTGGTCAGGGTAATGTTATGTATTTATAGTCCATCTGGTCAGGGTAACGTTATGTATTTATAGTCCATCTGGTCAGGGTAATGTTATGTATTTATAGTCCATCTGGTCAGGGTAATGTTATGTATTTATAGTCCTTCTGGTCAGGGTAACGTTATGTATTTATAGTCCATCTGGTCAGGGTAAACTAATTGGTAATGTTATGTATTTATAGTCCATCTGGTCAGGGTAATGTTATGTATTTATAGTTCATCTGGTCAGGGTAATGTTATGTATTTATAGTCCATCTGGTCAGGGTAACGTTATGTATTTACAGTCCATCTGGTCAGGGTAAACTAATTGGTAACGTTATGTATATATAGTCCATCTGGTCAGGGTAATGTTATGTATTTATAGTCCATCTGGTCAGGGTAACGTTATGTATTTATAGTCTATCTGGTCAGGGTAAACTAATTGGTAACGTTATGTATATATAGTCCATCTGGTCAGGGTAATGTTATGTATTTATAGTCCATCTGGTCAGGGTAATGTTATGTATTTATAGTCCATCTGGTCAGGGTAATGTTATGTATTTATAGTCCATCTGGTCAGGGTAATGTTATGTATTTATAGTCCATCTGGTCAGGGTAATGTTATGTATTTATAGTCCATTTGGTCAGGGTAACGTTATGTATTTATAGTCCATCTGGTCAGGGTAATGTTATGTATTTATAGTCCATCTGGTCAGGGTAATGTTATGTATTTATAGTCCATCCGGTCAGGGTAACGTTATGTATTTATAGTCCATCTGGTCAGGGTAATGTTATGTATTTATAGTCCATCTGGTCAGGGTAATGTTATGTATTTATAGTCCATCTGGTCAGGGTAATGTTATGTATTTATAGTCCATCTGGTCAGGGTAATGTTATGTATTTATAGTCCATCTGGTCAGGGTAACATTATGTATTTATAGTCCATCTAGTCAGGGTAACGTTATGTATTTATAGTCCATCTGGTCAGGGTAACGTTATGTATTTATAGTCCATCTGGTCAGGGTAACGTTATGTATTTATAGTCCATCTGGTCAGGGTAATGTTATGTATTTATAGTCCATCTGGTCAGGGTAACGTTATTTATTTATAGTCCATCTGGTCAGGGTAATGTTATGTATTTATAGTCCATCTGGTCAGGGTAATGTTATGTATTTATAGTCCTTCTGGTCAGGGTAACGTTATGTATTTATAGTCCATCTGGTCAGGGTAACGTTATGTATTTATAGTCCATCTGGTCAGGGTAAACTAATTGGTAATGTTATGTATTTATAGTCCATCTGGTCAGGGTAATGTTATGTATTTATAGTTCATCTGGTCAGGGTAATGTTATGTATTTATAGTCCATCTGGTCAGGGTAACGTTATGTATTTACAGTCCATCTGGTCAGGGTAATGTTATGTATTTATAGTCCATCTGGTCAGGGTAATGTTATGTATTTATAGTCCATCTGGTCAGGGTAATGTTATGTATTTATAGTCCATCTGGTCAGGGTAATGTTATGTATTTATAGTCCATCTGGTCAGGGTAACGTTATGTATTTATAGTCCATCTGGTCAGGGTAACGTTATGTATTTATAGTTCATCTGGTCAGGGTAAACTAATTGGTAACGTTATGTATATATAGTCCATCTGGTCAGGGTAATGTTATGTATTTATAGTCCATCTGGTCAGGGTAACGTTATGTATTTATAGTCTATCTGGTCAGGGTAAACTAATTGGTAACGTTATGTATATATAGTCCATCTGGTCAGGGTAATGTTATGTATTTATAGTCCATCTGGTCAGGGTAATGTTATGTATTTATAGTCCATCTGGTCAGGGTAATGTTATGTATTTATAGTCCATCTGGTCAGGGTAATGTTATGTATTTATAGTCCATCTGGTCAGGGTAATGTTATGTATTTATAGTCCATTTGGTCAGGGTAACGTTATGTATTTATAGTCCATCTGGTCAGGGTAATGTTATGTATTTATAGTCCATCTGGTCAGGGTAATGTTATGTATTTATAGTCCATCTGGTCAGGGTAACGTTATGTATTTATAGTCCATCTGGTCAGGGTAATGTTATGTATTTATAGTCCATCTGGTCAGGTTAATGTTATGTATTTATAGTCCATCTGGTCAGGGTAACGTTATGTATTTATAGTCCATCTAGTCAGGGTAACGTTATGTATTTATAGTCCATCTGGTCAGGGTAATGTTATGTATTTATAGTCCATCTGGTCAGGGTAATGTTATGTATTTATAGTCCATCTGGTCAGGGTAATGTTATGTATTTATAGTCCATCTGGTCAGGGTAACGTTATGTATTTATAGTCCATCTGGTCAGGGTAATGTTATGTATTTATAGTCCATCTGGTCAGGGTAACGTTATGTATTTATAGTCCATCTGGTCAGGGTACACTAATTGGTAACGTTATGTATTTATAGTCCATCTGGTCATGGTAATGTTATGTATTTATAGTCCATCTGGTCAGGGTAATGTTATGTATTTATAGTCCATCTGGTCAGGGTAATGTTATGTATTTATAGTCCATCTGGTCAGGGTAATGTTATGTATTTATAGTCCATCTGGTCAGGGTAATGTTATGTATTTATAGTCCATCTGGTCAGGGTAACGTTATGTATTTATAGTCCATCTAGTCAGGGTAACGTTATGTATTTATAGTCCATCTGGTCAGGGTAACGTTATGTATTTATAGGCCATCTGGTCAGGGTAACGTTATGTATTTATAGTCCATCTGGTCAGGGTAATGTTATGTATTTATAGTCCATCTGGTCAGGGTAACGTTATGTATTTATAGTCCATCTGGTCAGGGTAATGTTATGTATTTATAGTCCATCTGGTCAGGGTAATGTTATGTATTTATAGTCCTTCTGGTCAGGGTAACGTTATGTATTTATAGTCCATCTGGTCAGGGTAACGTTATGTATTTATAGTCCATCTGGTCAGGGTAAACTAATTGGTAACGTTATGTATTTATAGTCCATCTGGTCAGGGTAATGTTATGTATTTATAGTCCATCTGGTCAGGGTAATGTTATGTATTTATAGTCCATCCGGTCAGGGTAACGTTATGTATTTATAGTCCATCTGGTCAGGGTAATGTTATGTATTTATAGTCCATCTGGTCAGGGTAATGTTATGTATTTATAGTCCATCTGGTCAGGGTAATGTTATGTATTTATAGTCCATCTAGTCAGGGTAACGTTATGTATTTATAGTCCATCTGGTCAGGGTAATGTTATGTATTTATAGTCCATCTGGTCAGGGTAACGTTATGTATTTATAGTCCATCTAGTCAGGGTAACGTTATGTATTTATAGTCCATCTGGTCAGGGTAATGTTATGTATTTATAGTCCATCTGGTCAGGGTAATGTTATGTATTTATAGTCCATCTGGTCAGGGTAACATTATGTATTTATAGTCCATCTGGTCAGGGTAACGTTATGTATTTATAGTCCATCTGGTCAGGGTAATGTTATGTATTTATAGTCCATCTGGTCAGGGTAATGTTATGTATTTATAGTCCATCTGGTCAGGGTAACGTTATGTATTTATAGTCCATCTGGTCGGGGTAATGTTATGTATTTATAGTCCATCTGGTCAGGGTAAACTAACTGGTAATGTTATGTATTTATAGTCCATCTGGTCAGGGTAATGTTATGTATTTATAGTCCATCTGGTCAGGGTAATGTTATGTATTTATAGTCCTTCTGGTCAGGGTAACGTTATGTATTTATAGTCCATCTGGTCAGGGTAACGTTATGTATTTATAGTCCATCTGGTCAGGGTAAACTAATTGGTAATGTTATGTATTTATAGTCCATCTGGTCAGGGTAATGTTATGTATTTATAGTTCATCTGGTCAGGGTAATGTTATGTATTTATAGTCCATCTGGTCAGGGTAACGTTATGTATTTACAGTCCATCTGGTCAGGGTAAACTAATTGGTAACGTTATGTATATATAGTCCATCTGGTCAGGGTAATGTTATGTATTTATAGTCCATCTGGTCAGGGTAACGTTATGTATTTATAGTCTATCTGGTCAGAGTAACGTTATGTATTTACAGTCCATCTGGTCAGGGTAAACTAATTGGTAACGTTATGTATATATATAGTCCATCTGGTCAGGGTAATGTTATGTATTTATAGTCCATCTGGTCAGGGTAATGTTATGTATTTATAGTCCATCTGGTCAGGGTAATGTTATGTATTTATAGTCCATCTGGTCAGGGTAATGTTATGTATTTATAGTCCATCTGGTCAGGGTAATGTTATGTATTTATAGTCCATTTGGTCAGGGTAACGTTATGTATTTATAGTCCATCTGGTCAGGGTAATGTTATGTATTTATAGTCCATCTGGTCAGGGTAATGTTATGTATTTATAGTCCATCCGGTCAGGGTAACGTTATGTATTTATAGTCCATCTGGTCAGGGTAATGTTATGTATTTATAGTCCATCTGGTCAGGGTAATGTTATGTATTTATAGTCCATCTGGTCAGGGTAACGTTATGTATTTATAGTCCATCTAGTCAGGGTAACGTTATGTATTTATAGTCCATCTGGTCAGGGTAATGTTATGTATTTATAGTCCATCTGGTCAGGGTAACGTTATGTATTTATAGTCCATCTAGTCAGGGTAACGTTATGTATTTATAGTCCATCTGGTCAGGGTAATGTTATGTATTTATAGTCCATCTGGTCAGGGTAATGTTATGTATTTATAGTCCATCTGGTCAGGGTAACATTATGTATTTATAGTCCATCTGGTCAGGGTAACGTTATGTATTTATAGTCCATCTGGTCAGGGTAATGTTATGTATTTATAGTCCATCTGGTCAGGGTAATGTTATGTATTTATAGTCCATCTGGTCAGGGTAACGTTATGTATTTATAGTCCATCTGGTCAGGGTAATGTTATGTATTTATAGTCCATCTGGTCAGGGTAAACTAACTGGTAATGTTATGTATTTATAGTCCATCTGGTCAGGGTAATGTTATGTATTTATAGTCCATCTGGTCAGGGTAATGTTATGTGTTCATAGTCCATCTGGTCAGGGTAACATTATGTATTTATAGTCCATCTGGTCAGGGTAACGTTATGTATTTATAGTCCATCTGGTCAGGGTAAACTAATTGGTAATGTTATGTATTTATAGTTAATCTGGTCAGGGTAAACTAATTGGTAATGTTATGTATTTATAGTCCATCTGGTCAGGGTAATGTTATGTATTTATAGTCCATCTGGTCAGGGTAACGTTATGTATTTATAGTCCATCTGGTCAGGGTAACGTTATGTATTTATAGTCCATCTAGTCAGGGTAACGTTATGTATTTATAGTCCATCTGGTCAGGGTAATGTTATGTATTTATAGTCCATCTGGTCAGGGTAACATTATGTATTTATAGTCCATCTGGTCAGGGTAACGTTATGTATTTATAGTCCATCTGGTCAGGGTAATGTTATGTATTTATAGTCCATCTGGTCAGGGTAATGTTATGTATTTATAGTCCATCTGGTCAGGGTAACGTTATGTATTTATAGTCCATCTGGTCAGGGTAACATTATGTATTTATAGTCCATCTGGTCAGGGTAAACTAACTGGTAATGTTATGTATTTATAGTCCATCTGGTCAGGGTAATGTTATGTATTTATAGTCCATCTGGTCAGGGTAATGTTATGTATTCATAGTCCATCTGGTCAGGGTAACATTATGTATTTATAGTCCATCTGGTCAGGGTAACGTTATGTATTTATAGTCCATCTGGTCAGGGTAAACTAATAGGTAATGTTATGTATTTATAGTCCATCTGGTCAGGGTAACATTATGTATTTATAGTCCATCTGGTCAGGGTAAACTAACTGGTAATGTTATGTATTTATAGTGCATCTGGTCAGGGTAATGTTATGTATTTATAGTCCATTTGGTCAGGGTAACGTTATGTATTTATAGTCCATCTGGTCAGGGTAATGTTATGTATTTATAGTCCATCTGGTCAGGGTAATGTTATGTATTTATAGTCCATCCGGTCAGGGTAACGTTATGTATTTATAGTCCATCTGGTCAGGGTAATGTTATGTATTTATAGTCCATCTGGTCAGGGTAATGTTATGTATTTATAGTCCATCTGGTCAGGGTAACGTTATGTATTTATAGTCCATCTAGTCAGGGTAACGTTATGTATTTATAGTCCATCTGGTCAGGGTAATGTTATGTATTTATAGTCCATCTGGTCAGGGTAACGTTATGTATTTATAGTCCATCTAGTCAGGGTAACGTTACGTATTTATAGTCCATCTGGTCAGGGTAATGTTATGTATTTATAGTCCATCTGGTCAGGGTAATGTTATGTATTTATAGTCCATCTGGTCAGGGTAACGTTATGTATTTATAGTCCATCTGGTCAGGGTAATGTTATGTATTTATAGTCCATCTGGTCAGGGTAATGTTATGTATTTATAGTCCATCTGGTCAGGGTAACGTTATGTATTTATAGTCCATCTGGTCAGGGTAATGTTATGTATTTATAGTCCATCTGGTCAGGGTAAACTAACTGGTAATGTTATGTATTTATAGTCCATCTGGTCAGGGTAATGTTATGTATTTATAGTCCATCTGGTCAGGGTAATGTTATGTATTTATAGTCCATCTGGTCATGGTAATGTTATGTATTTATAGTCCATCTGGTCAGGGTAATGTTATGTATTTATAGTCCATCTGGTCAGGGTAATGTTATGTATTTATAGTCCATCTGGTCAGGGTAATGTTATGTATTTATAGTCCATCTGGTCAGGGTAATGTTATGTATTTATAGTCCATCTGGTCAGGGTAACGTTATGTATTTATAGTCCAGCTAGTCAGGGTAACGTTATGTATTTATAGTCCATCTGGTCAGGGTAACGTTATGTATTTATAGTCCATCTGGTCAGGGTAACGTTATGTATTTATAGTCCATCTGGTCAGGGTAATGTTATGTATTTATAGTCCATCTGGTCAGGGTAACGTTATGTATTTATAGTCCATCTGGTCAGGGTAATGTTATGTATTTATAGTCCATCTGGTCAGGGTAATGTTATGTATTTATAGTCCTTCTGGTCAGGGTAACGTTATGTATTTATAGTCCATCTGGTCAGGGTAAACTAATTGGTAATGTTATGTATTTATAGTCCATCTGGTCAGGGTAATGTTATGTATTTATAGTTCATCTGGTCAGGGTAATGTTATGTATTTATAGTCCATCTGGTCAGGGTAACGTTATGTATTTACAGTCCATCTGGTCAGGGTAAACTAATTGGTAACGTTATGTATATATAGTCCATCTGGTCAGGGTAATGTTATGTATTTATAGTCCATCTGGTCAGGGTAACGTTATGTATTTATAGTCTATCTGGTCAGGGTAAACTAATTGGTAACGTTATGTATATATAGTCCATCTGGTCAGGGTAATGTTATGTATTTATAGTCCATCTGGTCAGGGTAATGTTATGTATTTATAGTCCATCTGGTCAGGGTAACGTTATGTATTTATAGTCCATCTGGTCAGGGTAATGTTATGTATTTATAGTCCATCTGGTCAGGGTAACGTTATGTATTTATAGTCCATCTGGTCAGGGTAATGTTATGTATTTATAGTCCATCTGGTCAGGGTAATGTTATGTATTTATAGTCCTTCTGGTCAGGGTAACGTTATGTATTTATAGTCCATCTGGTCAGGGTAAACTAATTGGTAATGTTATGTATTTATAGTCCATCTGGTCAGGGTAATGTTATGTATTTATAGTTCATCTGGTCAGGGTAATGTTATGTATTTATAGTCCATCTGGTCAGGGTAACGTTATGTATTTACAGTCCATCTGGTCAGGGTAAACTAATTGGTAACGTTATGTATATATAGTCCATCTGGTCAGGGTAATGTTATGTATTTATAGTCCATCTGGTCAGGGTAACGTTATGTATTTATAGTCTATCTGGTCAGGGTAAACTAATTGGTAACGTTATGTATATATAGTCCATCTGGTCAGGGTAATGTTATGTATTTATAGTCCATCTGGTCAGGGTAATGTTATGTATTTATAGTCCATCTGGTCAGGGTAATGTTATGTATTTATAGTCCATCTGGTCAGGGTAATGTTATGTATTTATAGTCCATCTGGTCAGGGTAATGTTATGTATTTATAGTCCATTTGGTCAGGGTAACGTTATGTATTTATAGTCCATCTGGTCAGGGTAATGTTATGTATTTATAGTCCATCTGGTCAGGGTAATGTTATGTATTTATAGTCCATCCGGTCAGGGTAACGTTATGTATTTATAGTCCATCTGGTCAGGGTAATGTTATGTATTTATAGTCCATCTGGTCAGGGTAATGTTATGTATTTATAGTCCATCTGGTCAGGGTAACGTTATGTATTTATAGTCCATCTAGTCAGGGTAACGTTATGTATTTATAGTCCATCTGGTCAGGGTAATGTTATGTATTTATAGTCCATCTGGTCAGGGTAACGTTATGTATTTATAGTCCATCTGGTCAGGGTAACGTTATGTATTTATAGTCCATCTGGTCAGGGTAATGTTATGTATTTATAGTCCATCTGGTCAGGGTAACATTATGTATTTATAGTCCATCTGGTCAGGGTAACGTTATGTATTTATAGTCCATCTGGTCAGGGTAATGTTATGTATTTATAGTCCATCTGGTCAGGGTAATGTTATGTATTTATAGTCCATCTGGTCAGGGTAACGTTATGTATTTATAGTCCATCTGGTCAGGGTAATGTTATGTATTTATAGTCCATCTGGTCAGGGTAAACTAACTGGTAATGTTATGTATTTATAGTCCATCTGGTCAGGGTAATGTTATGTATTTATAGTCCATCTGGTCTGGGTAATGTTATGTGTTCATAGTCCATCTGGTCATGCTAACATTATGTATTTATAGTCCATCTGGTCAGGGTAACGTTATGTATTTATAGTCCATCTGGTCACGGTAAACTAATTGGTAATGTTATGTATTTATAGTTAATCTGGTCAGGGTAAACTAATTGGTAATGTTATGTATTTATAGTCCATCTGGTCAGGGTAATGTTATGTATTTATAGTCCATCTGGTCAGGGTAACGTTATGTATTTATAGTCCATCTAGTCAGGGTAACGTTATGTATTTATAGTCCATCTGGTCAGGGTAATGTTATGTATTTATAGTCCATCTGGTCAGGGTAATGTTATGTATTTATAGTCCATCTGGTCAGGGTAACATTATGTATTTATAGTCCATCTGGTCAGGGTAACGTTATGTATTTATAGTCCATCTGGTCAGGGTAATGTTATGTATTTATAGTCCATTTGGTCAGGGTAATGTTATGTATTTATAGTCCATCTGGTCAGGGTAACGTTATGTATTTATAGTCCATCTGGTCAGGGTAACATTATGTATTTATAGTCCATCTGGTCAGGGTAAACTAACTGGTAATGTTATGTATTTATAGTCCATCTGGTCAGGGTAATGTTATGTAATTATAGTCCATCTGGTCAGGGTAATGTTATGTATTCATAGTCCATCTGGTCAGGGTAACATTATGTATTTATAGTCCATCTGGTCAGGGTAACGTTATGTATTTATAGTCCATCTGGTCAGGGTAAACTAATAGGTAATGTTATGTATTTATAGTCCATCTGGTCAGGGTAACATTATGTATTTATAGTCCATCTGGTCAGGGTAAACTAACTGGTAATGTTATGTATATATAGTCCATCTGGTCAGGGTAATGTTATGTATTTATAGTCCATCTGGTCAGGGTAATGTTATGTATTTATAGTCCATCTGGTCAGGGTAACGTTATGTATTTATAGTCCATCTGGTCAGGGTAACATTATGTATTTATAGTCCATCTGGTCAGGGTAATGTTATGTATTTATAGTCCATCTGGTCAGGGTAACGTTATGTATTTATAGTCCATCTGGTCAGGGTAAACTAATTGGTAATGTTATGTATTTATAGTCCATCTGGTCAGGGTAATGTTATGTATTTATAGTCCATCTGGTCAGGGTAACGTTATGTATTTACAGTCCATCTGGTCAGGGTAATGTTATGTATTTATAGTCCATCTGGTCAGGGTAAACTAATTGGTAACGTTATGTATTTATAGTCCATCTGGTCAGGGTAATGTTATGTATTTATAGTCCATCTGGTCAGGGTAAACTAATTGGTAACGTTATGTATTTATAGTCCATCTGGTCAGGGTAACGTTATGTATTTATAGTCCTTCTGGTCAGGGTAATGTTATGTATTTATAGTCCATCTGGTCAGGGTAATGTTATGTATTTATAGTCCATCTGGTCAGGGTAACGTTATGTATTTATAGTCCATCTGGTCAGGGTAATGTTATGTATATATAGTCCATCTGGTCAGGGTAATGTTATGTATTTATAGTCCATCTGGTCAGGGTAAACTAATTGGTAACGTTATGTATATATAGTCCATCTGGTCAGGGTAACGTTATGTATTTATAGTCCATCTGGTCAGGGTAATGTTATGTATTTATAGTCCATCTGGTCAGGGTAATGTTATGTATATATAGTCCATCTGGTCAGGGTAACGTTATGTATTTATAGTCCATCTGGTCAGGGTAATGTTATGTATTTATAGTCCATCTGGTCAGGGTAATGTTATGTATTTATAGTCCATCTGGTCAGGGTAACGTTATGTATTTATAGTCCATCTGGTCAGGGTAACGTTATGTATTTATAGTCCATCTGGTCAGGGTAATGTTATGTATTTATAGTCCATCTGGTCAGGGTAACGTTATGTATTTATAGTCCATCTGGTCAGGGTAACGTTATGTATTTATAGTCCATCTGGTCAGGGTAACGTTATGTATTTATAGTCCATCTGGTCAGGGTAAACTAATTGGTAATGTTATGTATTTATAGTCCATCTGGTCAGGGTAATGTTATGTATTTATAGTCCATCTGGTCAGGGTAACGTTATGTATTTACTGTCCATCTGGTCAGGGTAATGTTATGTATTTATAGTCCATCTGGTCAGGGTAAACTAATTGGTAACGTTATGTATTTATAGTCCATCTGGTCAGGGTAATGTTATGTATTTATAGTCCATCTGGTCAGGGTAAACTAATTGGTAACGTTATGTATTTATAGTCCATCTGGTCAGGGTAACGTTATGTATTTATAGTCCATCTGGTCAGGGTAATGTTATGTATTTATAGTCCATCTGGTCAGGGTAATGTTATGTATTTATAGTCCATCTGGTCAGGGTAACGTTATGTATTTATAGTCCATCTGGTCAGGGTAATGTTATGTATATATAGTCCATCTGGTCAGGGTAATGTTATGTATTTATAGTCCATCTGGTCAGGGTAACATTATGTATTTATAGTCCATCTGGTCAGGGTAATGTTATGTATTTATAGTCCATCTGGTCAGGGTAATGTTATGTATTTATAGTCCATCTGGTCAGGGTAATGTTATGTATTTATAGTCCATCTGGTCAGGGTAACGTTATGTATTTATAGTCCATCTGGTCAGGGTAATGTTATGTATTTATAGTCCATCTGGTCAGGGTAATGTTATGTATTTATAGTCCATCTGGTCAGGGTAATGTTATGTATTTATAGTCCATCTGGTCAGGGTAATGTTATGTATTTATAGTCCATCTGGTCAGGGTAACGTTATGTATTTATAGTCCATCTGGTCAGGGTAATGTTATGTATTTATAGTCCATCTGGTCAGGGTAATGTTATGTATTTATAGTCCATCTGGTCAGGGTAACGTTATGTATTTATAGTCCATCTGGTCAGGGTAATGTTATGTATTTATAGTCCATCTGGTCAGGGTAACGTTATGTATTTATAGTCCATCTGGTCAGGGTAAACTAATTGGTAATGTTATGTATTTATAGTCCATCTGGTCAGGGTAATGTTATGTATTTATAGTCCATCTGGTCAGGGTAACATTATGTATTTATAGTCCATCTGGTCAGGGTAATGTTATGTATTTATAGTCCATCTGGTCAGGGTAACGTTATGTATTTATAGTCCATCTGGTCAGGGTAACGTTATGTATTTATAGTCCATCTGGTCAGGGTAATGTTATGTATTTATAGTCCATCTGGTCAGGGTAACGTTATGTATTTATAGTCCATCTGGTCAGGGTAACGTTATGTATTTATAGTCCATCTGGTCAGGGTAACGTTATGTATTTATAGTCCTTCTGGTCAGGGTAATGTTATGTATTTATAGTCCATCTGGTCAGGGTAATGTTATGTATTTATAGTCCATCTGGTCAGGGTAACGTTATGTATTTATAGTCCATCTGGTCAGGGTAATGTTATGTATATATAGTCCATCTGGTCAGGGTAATGTTATGTATTTATAGTCCATCTGGTCAGGGTAAACTAATTGGTAACGTTATGTATATATAGTCCATCTGGTCAGGGTAACGTTATGTATTTATAGTCCATCTGGTCAGGGTAATGTTATGTATTTATAGTCCATCTGGTCAGGGTAATGTTATGTATATATAGTCCATCTGGTCAGGGTAACGTTATGTATTTATAGTCCATCTGGTCAGGGTAATGTTATGTATTTATAGTCCATCTGGTCAGGGTAATGTTATGTATTTATAGTCCATCTGGTCAGGGTAACGTTATGTATTTATAGTCCATCTGGTCAGGGTAACGTTATGTATTTATAGTCCATCTGGTCAGGGTAATGTTATGTATTTATAGTCCATCTGGTCAGGGTAACGTTATGTATTTATAGTCCATCTGGTCAGGGTAACGTTATGTATTTATAGTCCATCTGGTCAGGGTAACGTTATGTATTTATAGTCCATCTGGTCAGGGTAAACTAATTGGTAATGTTATGTATTTATAGTCCATCTGGTCAGGGTAATGTTATGTATTTATAGTCCATCTGGTCAGGGTAACGTTATGTATTTACTGTCCATCTGGTCAGGGTAATGTTATGTATTTATAGTCCATCTGGTCAGGGTAAACTAATTGGTAACGTTATGTATTTATAGTCCATCTGGTCAGGGTAATGTTATGTATTTATAGTCCATCTGGTCAGGGTAAACTAATTGGTAACGTTATGTATTTATAGTCCATCTGGTCAGGGTAACGTTATGTATTTATAGTCCATCTGGTCAGGGTAATGTTATGTATTTATAGTCCATCTGGTCAGGGTAATGTTATGTATTTATAGTCCATCTGGTCAGGGTAACGTTATGTATTTATAGTCCATCTGGTCAGGGTAATGTTATGTATATATAGTCCATCTGGTCAGGGTAATGTTATGTATTTATAGTCCATCTGGTCAGGGTAACATTATGTATTTATAGTCCATCTGGTCAGGGTAATGTTATGTATTTATAGTCCATCTGGTCAGGGTAATGTTATGTATTTATAGTCCATCTGGTCAGGGTAATGTTATGTATTTATAGTCCATCTGGTCAGGGTAACGTTATGTATTTATAGTCCATCTGGTCAGGGTAATGTTATGTATTTATAGTCCATCTGGTCAGGGTAATGTTATGTATTTATAGTCCATCTGGTCAGGGTAATGTTATGTATTTATAGTCCATCTGGTCAGGGTAATGTTATGTATTTATAGTCCATCTGGTCAGGGTAACGTTATGTATTTATAGTCCATCTGGTCAGGGTAATGTTATGTATTTATAGTCCATCTGGTCAGGGTAATGTTATGTATTTATAGTCCATCTGGTCAGGGTAACGTTATGTATTTATAGTCCATCTGGTCAGGGTAATGTTATGTATTTATAGTCCATCTGGTCAGGGTAACGTTATGTATTTATAGTCCATCTGGTCAGGGTAAACTAATTGGTAATGTTATGTATTTATAGTCCATCTGGTCAGGGTAATGTTATGTATTTATAGTCCATCTGGTCAGGGTAACATTATGTATTTATAGTCCATCTGGTCAGGGTAATGTTATGTATTTATAGTCCATCTGGTCAGGGTAACGTTATGTATTTATAGTCCATCTGGTCAGGGTAACGTTATGTATTTATAGTCCATCTGGTCAGGGTAAACTATTTGGTAACGTTATGTATTTATAGTCCATCTGGTCAGGGTAATGTTATGTATTTATAGTCCATCTGGTCAGGGTAACGTTATGTATTTATAGTCCATCTGGTCAGGGTAACGTTATGTATTTATAGTCCATCTGGTCAGGGTAATGTTATGTATTTATAGTCCATCTGGTCAGGGTAATGTTATGTATTTATAGTCCATCTGGTCAGGGTAACGTTATGTATTTATAGTCCATCTGGTCAGGGTAATGTTATGTATATATAGTACCATCTGGTCAGGGTAACGTTATGTATTTATAGTCCATCTGGTCAGGGTAACGTTATGTACTTATAGTCCATCTGGTCAGGGTAATGTTATGTATTTATAGTCCATCTGGTCAGGGTAATGTTATGTATTTATAGTCCATCTGGTCAGGGTAACGTTATGTATTTATAGTCCATCTGGTCAGGGTAATGTTATGTATTTATAGTCCATCTGGTCAGGGTAATGTTATGTATTTATAGTCCATCTGGTCAGGGTAAACTAATTGGTAACGTTATGTATTTATAGTCCATCTGGTCAGGGTAACGTTATGTATTTATAGTCCATCTGGTCAGGGTAATGTTATGTATTTATAGTCCATCTGGTCAGGGTAATGTTATGTATTTATAGTCCATCTGGTCAGGGTAACATTATGTATTTATAGTCCATCTGGTCAGGGTAATGTTATGTATTTATAGTCCATCTGGTCAGGGTAATGTTATGTATTTATAGTCCATCTGGTCAGGGTAATGTTATGTATTTATAGTCCATCTGGTCAGGGTAACGTTATGTATTTATAGTTCATCTGGTCAGGGTAATGTTATGTATTTATAGTCCATCTGGTCAGGGTAACGTTATGTATTTATAGTCCATCTGGTCGGGGTAATGTTATGTATTTATAGTCCATCTGGTCAGGGTAACGTTATGTATTTATAGTCCATCTGGTCAGGGTAACGTTATGTATTTATAGTCCATCTGGTCAGGGTAATGTTATGTATTTATAGTCCATCTGGTCAGGGTAATGTTATGTATTTATAGTCCATCTGGTCAGGGTAAACTAATTGGTAACGTTATGTATTTATAGTCCATCTGGTCAGGGTAATGTTATGTATTTATAGTCCATCTGGTCAGGGTAATGTTATGTATTTATAGTCCATCTGGTCAGGGTAACGTTATGTATTTATAGTCCATCTGGTCAGGGTAACGTTATGTATTTATAGTCCATCTGGTCAGGGTAATGTTATGTATTTATAGTCCATCTGGTCAGGGTAACGTTATGTATTTATAGTCCATCTGGTCAGGGTAATGTTATGTATTTATAGTCCATCTGGTCAGGGTAATGTTATGTATTTATAGTCCATCTGGTCAGGGTAACGTTATGTATTTATAGTCCATCTGGTCAGGGTAATGTTATGTATTTATAGTCCATCTGGTCAGGGTAATGTTATGTATTTATAGTCCATCTGGTCAGGGTAATGTTATGTATTTATAGTCCATCTGGTCAGGGTAACGTTATGTATTTATAGTCCATCTGGTCAGGGTAATGTTATGTATTTATAGTCCATCTGGTCAGGGTAATGTTATGTATTTATAGTCCATCTGGTCAGGGTAAACTAATTGGTAACGTTATGTATTTATAGTCCATCTGGTCAGGGTAATGTTATGTATTTATAGTCCATCTGGTCAGGGTAATGTTATGTATTTATAGTCCATCTGGTCAGGGTAACGTTATGTATTTATAGTCCATCTGGTCAGGGTAACGTTATGTATTTATAGTCCATCTGGTCAGGGTAATGTTATGTATTTATAGTCCATCTGGTCAGGGTAACGTTATGTATTTATAGTCCATCTGGTCAGGGTAATGTTATGTATTTATAGTCCATCTGGTCAGGGTAATGTTATGTATTTATAGTCCATCTGGTCAGGGTAACGTTATGTATTTATAGTCCATCTGGTCAGGGTAATGTTATGTATTTATAGTCCATCTGGTCAGGGTAATGTTATGTATTTATAGTCCATCTGGTCAGGGTAATGTTATGTATTTATAGTCCATCTGGTCAGGGTAACGTTATGTATTTATAGTCCATCTGGTCAGGGTAATGTTATGTATTTATAGTCCATCTGGTCAGGGTAACGTTATGTATTTGTAGTCCATCTGGTCAGGGTAAACTAATTGGTAACGTTATGTATATATAGTCCATCTGGTCAGGGTAACGTTATGTATTTGTAGTCCATCTGGTCAGGGTAAACTAATTGGTAACGTTATGTATTTATAGTCCAACTGGTCAGGGTAATGTTATGTATATATAGTCCATCTGGTCAGGGTAATGTTATGTATTTATAGTCCATCTGGTCAGGGTAATGTTATGTATTTATAGTCCATCTGGTCAGGGTAACGTTATGTATTTATAGTCCAACTGGTCAGGGTAACGTTATGTATTTATAGTCCATCTGGTCAGGGTAATGTTATGTATTTATAGTCCATCTGGTCAGGGTAACGTTATGTATTTATAGTCCATCTGGTCAGGGTAACGTTATGTATTTATAGTCCAACTGGTCAGGGTAATGTTATGTATATATAGTCCATCTGGTCAGGGTAACGTTATGTATTTATAGTCCAACTGGTCAGGGTAACGTTATGTATTTATAGTCCATCTGGTCAGGGTAATGTTATGTATTTATAGTCCTTCTGGTCAGGGTAATGTTATGTATTTATAGTCCATCTGGTCAGGGTAATGTTATGTATTTATAGTCCTTCTTGTCAGGGTAATGTTATGTATTTATAGTCCATCTGGTCAGGGTAATGTTATGTATTTATAGTCCATCTGGTCAGGGTAATGTTATGTATATATAGTCCATCTGGTCAGGGTAACGTTATGTATTTATAGTCCAACTGGTCAGGGTAACGTTATGTATTTATAGTCCATCTGGTTAGGGTAAACTAATGGGTAACGTCATGTATTTATAGTTCATTTGTGTGTCAGGAGAAAATGTGAACGTGATCAAATTTGTAAGACTACCCATCTTTATGAGTAATTATATATTGAATATATATATTGAATAATTGAATGACCAGAGGACATATTTTCACCTCCCTGTAAACAAAAAGCCTGCTGACGCTGAAACAACTCTGAGCTTTTTTTCAAATGTTTGTTTTTTTTAGCCCCTTTTTCTTCCCAATCCTCTGGTCACTGGATGTATTAGTAATGATGGGTAACCATTTTGGCTCACTATTAATAGTTTCCCCTGAGACTCAGACTACAGAAGAGATTCCTTTTGGAAAAAGAGCTGGGCAAGAGGTTATTCCCCAATCCTGTGCGTGTGTGTGTGTGTGCGTGTTTATGTGTGTGCGTGTGTGTGTGGGTGTGTGTGTGTGTGGACCCACTGCCTGGAGCATGTCTGTTTTAGAGTGTTGTCACCCCTCTTCTTGGCATCAAGCCATTATCATGTTAATCTGCAGGGTTCCCCAACTGGCGGCCCGTGGGTGGTTTTACTCTTCAGAGCAAAAAGTACATATATATATTTTTTTATTATTGTTGGACATAAGAGACTAAAAACACCAAGAAATCAGCTGCAAGTGATTTTATATCTGTTTGGGCTTCTTGTCTACAAATGATGTTTAATTATGTTCTGGCCCCCCGACAATCCGCTCAGGAAAAGAAACGGCCCGAGGCTGAATTAGTTGATGATTCCTGACAGTAATTAATGCACACGGACTTCTATGGTATGGACTCACAGAGATGAGCTACTACGTTATTCGCCAACATATCTGACTATTGTTGTGCTGCTCCTGTTTTTATCTCTGAGTATCTCTCCTTCTCTGAGTATCTCTCCTTCTCTGAGTATCTTTCCTTCTCTGTGTATCTCTCCTTCTCTGTGTATCTCTCCTTCTCTGTGTATCTCTCCTTCTCTGTGTATCTCTCCTTCTCTGTGTATCTCTCCTTCTCTGAGTATCTCTGCTTCTCTGTGTATCTCTCCTTCTCTGTGTATCTCTCCTTCTCTGAGTATCTCTCCTTCTCTGTGTATCTCTCCTTCTCTGAGTATCTCTCCTTCTCTGTGTATCTCTCCTTCTCTGTGTATCTCTCCTTCTCTGTGTATCTCTCCTTCTCTGTGTATCTCTCCTTCTCTGTGTATCTCTCCTTCTCTGTGTATCTCTCCTTCTCTGTGTATCTCTCCTTCTCTGTGTATCTCTCCTTCTCTGTGTATCTCTCCTTCTCTGTGTATCTCTCCTTCTCTGAGTATCTCTCCTTCTCTGAGTATCTCTCCTTCTCTGTGTATCTCTCCTTCTCTGTGTATCTCTCCTTCTCTGTGTATCTCTCCTTCTCTTAACATTTCTTGTATCGTTCTGCATTATTAATGTTTCCACCACTTCTTACGCACTGGTTAATGCGTGAAAAACTCTCTCTCCCCCTCTCCCTCCTCCCCCTCTCTCTCCCAAGGACACATCTAATTTCACAACCACATGTGGGTTGTCATCTTGACCCACCTGGAGTGGATGATTAAGAGCAGGTTGGTATAATGACTTCAATGTAACATCCAGAACACCGGTAGAGACAAAGTGACTGCATGCATTTATTAACTAGGTTTTTCAGAGTTTATAGTCTATATGTTCAGCTGGCCTAGCTACATTTTCAGAGTTTATAGTCTATATGTTCAGCTGGCCTAGCTACATTTTCAGAGTTTAGAGTCTATATGTTCAGCTGGCCTAGCTACATTTTCAGAGTTTATAGTCTATATGTTCAGCTGGCCTAGCTACATTTTCAGAGTTTATAGTCTATATGTTCAGCTGGCCTAGCTACATTTTCAGAGTTTAGAGTCTATATGTTCAGCTGGCCTAGCTACATTTTCAGAGTTTATAGTCTATATGTTCAGCTGGCCTAGCTACATTTTCAGAGTTTATAGTCTATATGTTCAGCTGGCCTAGCTACATTTTCAGAGTTTATAGTCTATATGTTCAGCTGGCCTAGCTACATTTTCAGAGTTTATAGTCTATATGTTCAGCTGGCCTAGCTACATTTTCAGAGTTTATAGTCTATATGTTCAGCTGGCCTAGCTACATTTTCAGAGTTTATAGTCTATATGTTCAGCTGGCCTAGCTACATTTTCAGAGTTTATAGTCTATATGTTCAGCTGGCCTAGCTACATTTTCAGAGTTTATAGTCTATATGTTCAGCTGGCCTAGCTACATTTTCAGAGTTTATAGTCTATATGTTCAGCTGGCCTAGCTACATTTTCAGAGTTTATAGTCTATATGTTCAGCTGGCCTAGCTACATTTTCAGAGTTTATAGTCTATATGTTCAGCTGGCCTAGCTACATTTTCAGAGTTTATAGTCTATATGTTCAGCTGGCCTAGCTACATTTTCAGAGTTTATAGTCTATATGTTCAGCTGGCCTAGCTACATTTTCAGAGTTTATAGTCTATATGTTCAGCTGGCCTAGCTACATTTTCAGAGTTTATAGTCTATATGTTCAGCTGGCCTAGCTACATTTTCAGAGTTTATAGTCTATATGTTCAGCTGGCCTAGCTACATTTTCAGAGTTTATAGTCTATATGTTCAGCTGGCCTAGCTACATTTTCAGAGTTTATAGTCTATATGTTCAGCTGGCCTAGCTACATTTTCAGAGTTTATTGTCTACATGTTCAGTTGGCCTTGCTACATTTCGTGTAGGCCTACAGTTGAAGTTGAAAGTTAACATACACCTTAGCCAAACTCAGTTTTCACAATTCCTGACATTTAATCCTAGTAAAAATTCCCTGTCTTAGGTCAGTTAGGATCACCACTTTATTTTAAGAATGTGAAATGTCAGAATAATAGTAGAGAGAATGATTTCTTTCAGCTTTAATACTTTCATTGTCTATTTGGAAGACCCATTTGCGACCAAGCTTTAAAATTAACTTCCTGACTTGGGATGTTGCTTCAATATATCCACATAATTTTCCTGCCTCATGATGCCATCTATTTTGTGAAGTGCACCAGTCCCTCCTGCAGAAAAGCACCCCCACAACATGATGCTGCCATCCCCGTGCTTCACGGTTGGGATGGTGTTCTTCGGCTTGCAAGTCGCTATGTTTTCCTCCAAACATAACGATGGTCATTATGGCCAAACAGTTCTAATTTTGTTTCATCAGACCAGAGGACATTTCTCCAAAAAGTATGATCTTTGTCCCCATGTGCAGTTGCAAACCGTAGTCTGGCTTTTTTATGGTGGTTTTGGAGCAGTGGCTTCTTCCTTGCTGAGCGGCCTTTCGGGTTATGTCGATATAGGACTCGTTTTACTGTGGATAGAGATACTTTTGTACCTGTTTCCTCCAGCATCTTCACAAGGTCCTTTGCTGTTGTTCTGGGATTGCTTGCACTTTTCGCACCAAAGTATGTTCATCTCTAGGAGACAGAACGCTTCTCCTTCCTGAGCGGTATGACGGCTGCATGGTCCCATGGTGTTTATACTTGCGTACTATTGTTTGTACAGATGAACGTGGTGCCTTCAGGGGTTTGGAAATTGCTCCCAAGGATGAATCAGACTTGTGGAGGTCTACAATTTTTTTTCTGAGGTCTTGGCTGATTTCTTTTGATTTCCCCATGATGTCAAGCAAAGCGGCACTGAGTTTGAAGGTAGGCCTTGAAATACATCCACAGGTTCACCTCCAATTGACTCAAATTATGTCAATGCGGCTTTCAGAAGCATCTAAAGCCATGATATCATTTTCTGGAATTTTCCAAGCTGTTTATAGGCACAGTCAACTTAGTGTATGTAAACTTCTGACCCACTGGAATTGTGATACAGTGAATTATAAGTGAAATAATCTGTCTGTAAACAATTGCTGGGAAAATTACAGTGCCTTGCGAAAGTATTCGGCCCCCTTGAACTTTGCGACCTTTTGCCACATTTCAGGCTTCAAACATAAAGATATAAAACTGTATTTTTTTGTGAAGAATCAACAACAAGTGGGACACAATCATGAAGTGGAATGACATTTATTGGATATTTCAAACTTTTTTAACAAATCAAAAACTGAAAAATTGGGCGTGCAAAATTATTCAGCCCCTTCAGTGAGGATCTCTGAATGATCCAATGTTGACCTAAATGACTAATGATGATAAATACAATCCACCTGTGTGTAATCAAGTCTCCGTATAAATGCACCTGCACTGTGATAGTCTCAGAGGTCTGTTAAAAGCGCAGAGAGCATCACGAAGAACAAGGAACACACCAGGCAGGTCCGAGATACTGTTGTGAAGAAGTTTAAAGCCGGATTTGGATACAAAAAGATTTCCCAAGCTTTAAACATCCCAAGGAGCACTGTGCAAGCGATAATATTGAAATGGAAGGAGTATCAGACCACTGCAAATCTACCAAGACCTGGCCGTCCCTCTAAACTTTCAGCTCATACAAGGAGAAGACTGATCAGAGATGCAGCCAAGAGGCCCATGATCACTCTGGATGAACTGCAGAGATCTACAGCTGAGGTGGGAGACTCTGTCCATAGGACAACAATCAGTCGTATATTGCACAAATCTGGCCTTTATGGAAGAGTGGCAAGAAGAAAGCCATTTCTTAAAGATATCCATAAAAAGTGTTGTTTAAAGTTTGCCACAAGCCACCTGGGAGACACACCAAACATGTGGAAGAAGGTGCTCTGGTCAGATGAAACCAAAATTGAACTTTTTGGCAACAATGCAAAACGTTATGTTTGGCGTAAAAGCAACACAGCTCACACCCTGAACACACCATCCCCACTGTCAAACATGGTGGTGGCAGCATCATGGTTTGGGCCTGCTTTTCTTCAGCAGGGACAGGGAAGATGGTTAAAATTGATGGGAAGATGGATGGAGCCAAATACAGGACCATTCTGGAAGAAAACCTGATGGAGTCTGCAAAAGACCTGAGACTGGGACGGAGATTGATAGAGACTGATAGAGACATACCCCAAGCGACTTACAGCTGTAATCGCAGCAAAAGGTGGCGCTACAAAGTATTAACTTAAGGGGGCTGAATAATTTTGCACGCCCAATAGTGTGTATATAGTGTGTATATATAGTCTAGTGATTGTGTATATAGTGTGTATGTAGTGTGTATATAGTGTGTATGTAGTGTGTATGTAGTGTGTATGTAGTGTGTATATAGTGTGTATATACATAGTCTAGTGAGTGTGTGTATATAGTGTGTATGTAGTGTGTATATAGTGTGCAGAGAGCTGATATAGCCAACGCAGAGAGCTGACCTGGAGTCAGAGCAGCCGAGGCCAACGCAGAGAGCTGACCTGGGGTCAGAGCAGCCGAGGCCAACGCAGAGAGCTGACCTGGGGTCAGAGCAGCCGAGGCCAACGCAGAGAGCTGACCTGGGGTCAGAGCAGCCGAGGCCAACGCAGAGAGCTGACCTGGGGTCAGAGCAGCCAAGGCCAACGCAGAGAGCTGACCTGGGGTCAGAGCAGCCGAGGCCAACGCAGAGAGCTGACCTAGTCTGACATAGTCTAGTGAGTGTGTGTAGGGTCATTGCTAAATAGAGCCAGTGCAGATATTTATGGTACCATTAATTAACTATTTATCAGTCTGGCTATTTAGGAGTCTTGTGGCTTGGGGGTAGACGCTGTCTCTGAACCTGCTGGTGCAAGAGCTGATGGTCCGGTAGCGTTTGCCGGAAGGTAGCAGAGTGAACTGTCTAAGGCTTGGGTGGCTGGAGTGAATTTTTAAGACCTTCATTTGACACCCCTTAATATAGAGGTCCTGGTTGTCAGGGAGCTCGGCCCCAAAGGGCGATGCAATTGCCATTCCCAAAATGCTCAATGGTACTTCTACAGAACATTTTGAGGATCCGAGGGCCGATGCCACGCCTCCTGAGGGGGAAGAGGCGCTACCGCGCCCTTTTCGCAACTGTGCGGGTGTGTGTGGACCATATTAAGTCCATTCTGTCTCTTAACATTCTCCCACTGGATCTATTTTTCCATGAATCTTAAAAGATTTTCAGCAATCAGGGGTCTGGATTTTTCGTTAAGCCTGAGGTGAGATGGGAGGAGAAGGAGAGGACAGAGGGATGATGGGAGGGGGCAGAGAGAGGCTGCTGGAGGGTCTGGGAGGAGAGGGGTAAGGGGGAGACGAATGGAGGGGTGGCAGAGAGAGGCTGCTGGAGGATCTGGGAGGAGAGGGGTGAAGGGGAGATGAATGGGGGGCCCTGAGAAAGGCTGAGAAAGATTTGATAAGAATTGTCCTGCGCCAGGGGAGGCCTTGTCCCGGGTCACGGATAGATGTGTGTTGGACTAGCCATCCCATAATTGCAGAGCTGACATTGGGTCAGAGCAGCCGAGGCCAACGCTGAGAGCTGACCTGGGGTCAGAGCAGCCGAGGCCAACGCAGAGAGCTGACCTGGGGTCAGAGCAGCCGAGGCCAACGCAGAGAGCTGACCTGGGGTCAGAGCAGCCGAGGCCAACGCAGAGAGCTGACATGGGGTCAGAGCAGCCGAGGCCAACGCAGAGAGCTGACATGGGGTCAGAGCAGCCGAGGCCAACGCAGAGAGCTGACCTGGGGTCAGAGCAGCCGAGGCCAACGCAGAGAGCTGACCTGGGGTCAGAGCAGCCGAGGCCAACGCAGAGAGCTGACCTGGGGTCAGAGCAGCCGAGGCCAACGCAGAGAGCTGACCTGGGGTCAGAGCAGCCGAGGCCAACGCAGAGAGCTGACCTGGAGTCAGAGCAGCCGAGGCCAACGCAGAGAGCTGACCTGGGGTCAGAGCAGCCGAGGCCAATGTACACAGATTCCCATCTAACTCACAGTCATCACCTGGATAACAACGAAGGAGAGAGAGAGGAGGGGAGAGAAGGAGAGATAAGAGGAGATTGGAGGAGAGGAGTTTTGTGGTTGGTGCTGCTGGTCTTTGGGAATTAGCCTCAGCTACTCCTAGGTAAAATATTGGATGGTCAGTTATCACGGTCGAGTCATTTTGACAACGTTGTTGTGAAGAGGTATGTCTGTTACGTACAGGTGTTCTGCTGAACTAGTTGTTCAGGCTCTGGTCTTGTCCCGTTTTAATTACTGTCCAGTAATATGGTCAGTGCAGCCAATAAAGGCCAACTAAAGCTGCGGTTGGTTTAAAACAGTGCAGCACGTCTAGCCCTTAAGTAAACTTTCAGCCATTTTGAAAGTCATATTGTTTTTGTTCATCTCTGAGTGATGTTCTATGGATTCTCGGGGTCATCTCATTTTTTCATGTGTATCTGAGCTATTGCTGTTCCAGCAGGCAGAAATCCGTCCGGTATGACGTAATACTGTGGTAAAGTCTCTCTCAGTAGTACTGTGGTAAAGTCTCTCTCAGTATGACGTTTAAAGAGAACCTGCAGTGCGGTCTGTAGCCCACAGGACACTGTTTAAAGAGAACCTGCAGTGCGGTCTGTAACTCACAGGACACTGTTTAAAGAGAACCTGCAGTGCAGTCTGTAGCCCACAGGACACTGTTTAAAGAGAACCTGCAGTGCAGTCTGTAGCCCACAGGACACTGTTTAAAGAGAACCTGCAGTGCGGTCTGTAACTCACAGGACACTGTTTAAAGAGAACCTGCAGTGCAGTCTGTAACTCACAGGACACTGTTTAAAGAGAACCTGCAGTGCGGTCTGTAACCCACAGGACACTGTTTAAAGAGAACCTGCAGTGCAGTCTGTAACTCACAGGACACTGTTTAAAGAGAACCTACAGTGCAGTCTGTAACCCACAGGACACTGTTTAAAGAGAACCTGCAGTGCAGTCTGTAACCCACAGGACACTGTTTAAAGAGAACCTGCAGTGCAGTCTGTAGCCCACAGGACACTGTTTAAAGAGAACCTGCAGTGCAGTCTGTAGCCCACAGGACACTGTTTAAAGAGAACCTGCAGTGCAGTCTGTAGCCCACAGGACACTGTTTAAAGAGAATCTGTCATCTGATCTATTCTGAGTAGAGGAGGTTACAAGACAAAGTCATTGTTAAAACAAAATGTCTCTGACAAACACACACACACACACACTGTCCCTCTGTCTGACACACACACACACACACACACACACACTCTCTCTCTCTCTCCTCTCCCACTATCTAGGTCAGGACGTTCTCTAAACTAAACTTCCTCCTCCCTGCCCTTTTCCTCCCTGCCACGGCTGATAATTAAACTCATTCAATTAGCCCACATATATTGGGATTTCAGATACAGCCTTTTATTTAATAGGTAATGAATAATATTTTAATTGCATTTAATGGAAATGTGAAACTGTGGTCCTCCTAGAGTGCTTCTTATTCTCCTTTCTCTAACGTAATTACTACTGCAAACCTGACGTGATATACGGGTTTGGCCGGGGTAGGCAGTCATTGTAAATAAGAATTTGTTCTTAACTGACTTTCCTAGTTAATTAAAAGGTAAAAAAAAACAATATATATATATATATATATATATATGGCTGGATGGCCTTTGGGTGGTGGACCATTCTTGATATACACAATACGTAATCTGGTGCTTCTCTCACCTCTATATTACCACGGCTGTGTATAGACAGGTTGGTTGTCTCTGACCTCTACATTACCACGGCTGTGTATAGACAGGTTGGTTGTCTCTGACCTCTACATTACCACGGCTGTGTATAGACAGGTTGGTTGTTTAGCAACCAAACCGATGTGTGTATCTATGGGGCAGAACAGACTTGGTTGGCTTAGATTGTTGGCAAAATGTAAACTATATTTAGTTTCCAATGTTTATTGAAAACATAAATACATTTGCACAATGAGCACTTGTCTCAATAGATCAATATATTTGTTATTTTTACAGCAATTTTTTTGCCATATTAGCATTGCCATGAACTCAGTCAAAACACAATACATGACATCAACAACAAGAAACAATGAGCTAAAATGAGCCACCTACAATTTTTTACATTTATTTAACCTTTATTAAACTAGGCATGTCAGTTAAGAACTGTTACCAGCCTGTTCAACCTCTCTTTCGTATCGTCTGAGATCCCCAAAGATTGGAAAGCTGCCGCGGTCATCCCCTCTTCAAAGGGGGTGACACACTAGGCCCAAACTGTTACAGACCTATATCTATCCTACCCTACCTTTCTAAAGTTTTCGAAAGCCAAGTTAATAAACAGATCACCGACCATTTCTAAACTCACCGTACCTTCTCCACGATGCAATTTGGTTTCCGAGCTGGTAATAGGTGCACCTCAGCCACGCTCAAGATCTTAAACATATATCATAACCGCCATTGATAGAAGACAGTACTGTGCTGCCTTCTTCATCGACCTGGACAAGTATTTTGACTCCATCAATCACCACATTCTTATGGGCAGACTCAACAGCCTTGGTTTCTCATATGACTGCCTCGCCTGGTTCACCAACTACTTCTCTGATAGAGTTCAGTGTGTCAAATCAGAGGGCCTGTTGTCCGAACCTCTGCGAGTCTCTATGGGGGTGCCACAGGGTTAAATTCTCGGGCCGACTATTTTCTCTGTATACATCAATGATGTCACCCTTGCTGGTGATTCTCTGATCCACCTCTACGCAGACGACACCATTCTGTATACATCTGGCCCTTCTTTGGACACTGTGTTAACTAACCTCCAGACGGGCTTCAATGCCATACAACACTCCTTCCGTGGCCTCCAACTGCTTTTAAATGCAAGTAAAACTAAATCAAATCAAATCAAATGTATTTAAATAGCCCTTCTTAGATCAGCTCATATCTCAAAGTGCTGTACAGAAACCCAGCCTAAAACCCCAAACAGCAAGCAATGCAGGTGTAGAAGCACGGTGACTAGGAAAAACACCCTACAAAGGCCAAAAGCAAGGAAGAAACCTAGAGAGGAACCAGGCTATGAGGGGTGGCCAGTCCTCTTCTGGCTGTGCCGGGTGGAGATTATAACAGAACATGGCCAAGATGGTCAAATGTTCATAAATGACCAGCATGGTCAAATAATAATAATCACAGTAGTTGTCGAGGGTGCAACAGGTCAGCACCTCAGGAGTAAATGTCAGGTGGCTTTTCATAGCCGATCATTCAGAGTATCTCTACCACTCTTGCTGTCTCTAGAGAGTTGAAAACAGCCGGTATAGGACAGGTAGCACGTCTGGTGAACAGGTCAGGGTTCCATAGCCGCAGGCAGAACAGTTGAAACTGGAGCAGCAGCACAGCCAGGTGGACTGGGGACAGCAAGGAGTCATCATGAGAGCCGTTTATTATGTTCAACATAGGAGGGCCAAGCACAGGAAGTATATCTTTCAGTAGTTTAGTTGGAATAGGGTATGCAGCTTGAAGGTTTAGAGGCCATGATTATTTTCATCATTGTGTCAAGAGATATAGTACTAAAACACTTGAGTGTCTTCGTTGATCCTAGGTCCTGGCAGAGTTGGCAGAACTTTGGAGGAATATGCAGATATAAAGAGGAGTCCGTAATTTGCTTTCTAATGATCTAGATCTTTTCCTCAAAGAAGTTCATGAATTTATTACTGCTGAAGTGAAAGCCATCCTCTCTTGGGGAATGCTGCTTTTTAGTTAGCTTTGCGTCAGTATCAAAAATAAATTTGGAATGGTTCTTATTACCACAGGCAGTAGCAGGACTGATGTGAACAGACAGTAACTATGATGATGCAATCGCTCTACTCAAGAGCAGATTTGGAAGGAAAGATCTTGTGATTAGTGCTCATATGTCAAAGCTGCTGAATCTCACACCTGTGAAGAAATCCTCTGATCTAAATGCATTGAGGCAGCTATATGATGAATGTGAAATTCAGATTAGGAGCCTGGAATCACTGGGTGTAGTGTCAGAAACCTATGGAAGCCTACTATTCCCAATCTTACTGCAGATGATTCCAGAGGACATAGCTCTTGACTATAGTCGTCAGAGGGGAGTAGATAATGAATGGAAAGTGTCTGAGATTATCAGTTTCCTACAGAAAGAGGTTCAGAGCAGGGAGAGAGCGCTACAAATGACAAGATCATACAACCAACAGAAAGAGAGCAAACCATGGAACAAGTCATGCTTCTCCAATGAAATGAAAACAAAAAGACCCAACATGCCCTCTGCTGCAGCACTGCATACAGCCAGCCAGAAGGAACAACAAACGTGTCTATTTTGTGACAGTGCAGACCACAAATCAGAAAACTGCACTGACTACAATATTGCTACACGCAAAGAGAAACTAAAGAACATGGGAAGATGCTTTGTATGTTTAGGACAGAGACACATAGCAAAATTCTGTAAAGTCAAAGATGTGTCATGTGCAACATGTGGAAGCAGACATCACATTGCTGTGTGTACCAGTAAGAGGAGTGAGGTGCAACCCCCTACTGTTTCTGTAGATGCTGTTGTTTCCTCAGTTATTCCCCATTCAGTGAAGATGAAACCAGATGGACAGAACACTGTGTTGCTACAAACGGCAAAGGCATGGGTAGAAGGCCCATCGGGCAGGAAGATAGCTCGTTACTTACTAGATGGAGGCAGTCAGAGAAGCTTCATACATGAAAACCTTGTGAAGGGCTTGAAGCTACCAGTAATCAGACAAGAGGCACTCACTCTTCACATGTTTGGCTCCTCTGCCCCAGCAACGTCCCAACGTAACACAGTGAAAGTAATCTTGGAGAATGTCTGGGACAAACAGCAGAGAATAGAGAGCGAGGCAATTGAAACCCCACAAGTGTGCACAGCTGTGATGAAGTTTCCTGGTGAACAGATTCAGCATGAGCTCAGTAAAAGGGGACTGCAGCTTGCAGACTTTCCAGGAGATGACAATGATCCTGAACTCTCTGTCCTGATAGGAGCAGACTACTACTGGCAGATAGAGTGGAGCGACTGACGGAGACGCTAGTTGCTTTAGAGAGCACCTTTGGATGGTCGGTGCAGGGACCCGTGTCCATGTCAAGTGTCGCCGAGGCAACCTGCATGTTCATCCCACTTGATGAAGACACACTAGTCTCCAA
This sequence comes from Oncorhynchus mykiss, assembly GCF_057628025.1. Taxonomy (NCBI): domain Eukaryota; kingdom Metazoa; phylum Chordata; class Actinopteri; order Salmoniformes; family Salmonidae; genus Oncorhynchus; species Oncorhynchus mykiss. The sequence continues at coordinate 103,274,552 of NC_143023.1, read as the reverse complement.
GCAACTGCATGCATTCTGGGAGCTTGAGTCTCTGGGTATTCTAAGCGAGAAAACACAGAACCCAGAGGAAAACGAGGCTCTACAAAGGTTTGAGGAAACAACCACCTTCAAAGATGGGCGATACCATGTGGAGTTGCCATGGAAACCAGAACTCCAAAACAACTATAGAATCGCCAAGAAACGGTTTGAATGTCTGAAGAAAAGACTGAAGAAGGATGTGACGTTGTCCAGCAGATACAATGAATTAGTAGAGGACTACTTCAACAAGATATGGCAGAGGACGTGCCCAAGGACAACGCATCAAGTGCAGACAACGTAAAATACTACTTACCTCACCATGCAGTAACCCGAGAAGATAAGGTGACAACAAAACTGAGAGTGGTGTTTGATGCCTCGTCCCATGAAGATGGCAGTCCATCCCTCAATGACTGTCTACTCACAGGACCGAACCTGAATCCGGATCTGCTCAGCGTTCTAATAAAGTTCAGACTACATGAGATCGCATTCATGGCAGACATCAAGAAAGCTTTCCTGCAGATATCCCTAGCAGAGAGAGACAGAGACGCCGTGAGATTTCTATGGCTCACTGGCCCACCAAGGGTAGAAAATGAAGGAGGAGGAGCTGCGTGTGCTGAGGATGAAAAGAGTGGTATTTGGAGCTTCCCCAAGTCCATTTTTGCTGGCAGCTACAATCAGGAAGCACCTGAAACAATATGAAACAGAACAACCAGAAGTTGTAGAGATACTGAGAGTGTCACTCTACGTAGATGACTTCATTGCAAGTTCACACAATGTTGAAGAGGCTTACCTTGTGACAACAACTGCAAAGCGAATGCTGTCGATTGCAGGCATGGACCTCTGCAAATGGATGACCAATTCTCCTGAATTGAAAACAAAATGGGAAGAGAGTACGACAACTGACCACCTGTTAACGCTAGAAACACAGGGATTAGTGCTGAAGGTTTTAGGTTTAGTATGGAGGCCGGAAACGGATGACTTTGTGTTTGACCTCAGGCCGCTACTGAGCATTCTAAGGCAAAAGGAAAACACAAAGAGAAGTGTTCTGCAGTCGTCTGCACGTATCTTCGACCCTCTTGGTTTCTTAACTCCCTTCACCATCAGGATCAAGTGCATGTTCCAGGAAATGTGGGAGAGGGGACTCAGCTGGGACGAAGAATTACCACCTGATCTGACACGAGAATGGCAACAGTGGTGTTCAGAACTACCCCAGTTACACCAGCTCACCATACCAAGGTGGTACAGAACAGACATGCGGCCACAGAATAACCACACCCTGAAACTACACGTGTTCTGTGATGCAAGTGAAAGGGCTTACAGTGCAGCAGCTTACTTGCAAGGTGAGTCACAAGACAGGGAAACAACAAGTCTAGTCGCATCCAAGTCCAGGGTAGCCCCACTTAAGAAAATGACGCTGCCACGCCTGGAGCTCATGGGAGCTGTGATTGGAGCGAGACTAGCAAACAACTTGATGACCACACTGAAAAGGGAAGAAAAACAGATAAAAATGTGGACAGACTCGATGATCGTGCTGCATTGGATTTGCTGCTCAGCTCAGAAATGGAAACAGTTTGTTGCGAACAGAGTGACGGAGATCCAGTCCTTGACCAATCCAGAGTCATGGTCACATATTGAAGGGAAAACTTATCCAGCTGACCTCCCTACCAGTGGACAAACTGTTCGAAACTTGACACAGAGCGAGCTATGGTGGAATGGACCCAGAATTCTGACATCACCCAATCAGTCCGAAGAGACTGATGATAACAAGGTTCCGGAAGAGGTGAATATAGAACTCAAGTCCAGTTGCCAGGTTACTGTACAACTCGCAGCAAACAGCACAGACAGCACTGAACCTGTGTTGGAGCATGAAAGGTACAGCAAACTGAAAAAAGTGTTCAGAGTCACCGCCTGGATAAAGAGATTCATAGCCAATGCTCGTACAACCATAAAGATGCAAGGTGAACTGACTGCTGACGAACTGTTCGATGCAGAAAAGTACTGGATTAAGGTAACACAACAACAGAGTTTTGGACAGGAGATCAAACTACTGAAGGCAGGAAAAAGCCTAAACAATGACTGTAAAATCAGAGAACTGAAACCTTTCCTGGACAAACACAAACTGCTCAGTGTAGGAGGAAGACTGCAACAGTCTAACTTCACATTCAGAGAGCAGCACCCATGGGTTCTGCCCAATAAGTACAGATACTCAGAAATGCTGATACAGTACCACCATGAGAAGGTGATGCATTCTGGAGCAAGTGACACTCAGCACCCAACGTTAAACAAGCGGGAAATGACACGCAGATGGAAGTACAGGCAGAGACTTGTGACCAGTTTCTGGAACAGTTGGCGAAGAGACTACTTGCTGGATCTAAAGTCAGCACACCGCTGTGACACACCACAGCACACCCCACTGAAGGCGGGTGACGTTGTACTCATTGGAGAAGATAACCTACCCAGACAAACCTGGAAACTAGGAAAGATTGAGGAACTGTTTCCAGGCCGAGATGGCCTAGTTAGATCATGTTCAGTTCGTACTGCTTCAGGGACTTTGTTGAGGAGACCTATTCAGTTGATATACTGCCTAGAAATCTAGATGAACACAATTGTTCATCGGGGGGGAGGATGTTGTAACTTTAATGTGTTACAGAGTTAATGTATAAGTTAACTCATTGAGCTGTATCTAAAGATATTTCTTTACAGTTATTTACATATGTAATTGTATTGGTTTGAATTGAATTACGCTTTTTGACTGCAAGTTCCAGAATGCCTTGCGACAGGAATGCGAGAGATTACGCGGCAGTTATGTGCAGGTGCAAAGTGATTAAGCTGACTTTCTGATAGCATCTTACCTGTATTGCTCTGTACCAAAACAAAGTTGTTAAATGTAACGTGAACAAGTATTATTACTAAAAGAAGCTTTCGTATCAAACTCGACGTCCGAGTCATTACTTTGAAGTTAGTTAATCTAAAAAGCACACCCCTCATCCCCATATTGTTTTTGTTTACTTTTCTGCTCTTTTGCACACCAGCATCTCTACTTGCACATCATCATCTGCTCATTTATCACTCCAGTGTTAATCTGCTAAATTGTAATTACTTCGCTACTATGGCAAATTTTCTGCCTTGCCTCCTCACGCCATTTGCACACACTGTGTATAGACGTTCTTTTTTTCTATTGTGTTATTGACTGTACGCTTGTTTATTCCATGTGTAACTCTGTGTTGTTTTTGTCACACTGCTTTGCTTTATCTTGGACAGGTCGCAGTTGTAAATGAGAACTTGTTCTCAACTAGCTTATCTGGTGAACAAAAATGTAATTAAAAAACACAACCTTTTCAGAACATACCCAGGCCAGGTAGGAACATACCCAGGTCAGGTAGGAACATACCCAGGTCAGGTAGGAACATACCCAGGTCAGGTAGGAACATACCCAGGTCAGAAAACAACGAGGCCAGGTCAGAACATACCCAGGCCAGGTAGGAACATACCCAGGTCAGGTAGGAACATACCCAGGTCAGAAAACAACGAGGCCAGGTCAGAATATAACCAGGCCAGGTCAGAATATAACCAGGTCAGGTAGGAACATACCCAGGCCAGGTAGGAACATACCCAGGTCAGGTAGGAGAATACCCAGGTCAGGTAGGAGAATACCCAGGTCAGGTAGGAACATACCCAGGTCAGGTAGGAACATACACAGGCCAGGTAGGAACATACCCAGGTCAGGTAGGAACATACCCAGGTCAGGTAGGAACATACCCAGGTCAGGTAGGAACATAACCAGGTCAGGTAGGAACATACCCAGGTCAGGTAGGAACATACCCAGGTCAGAAAACAACGAGGCCAGGTCAGAACATACCCAGGTCAGGTCAGAATATAACCAGGTCAGAACATAACCAGGCCAGGTCAGAATATAACCAGGTCAGAATATAACCAGGCCAGGTCAGAATATAACCAGGTCAGGTAGGAACATACCCAGGCCAGGTAGGAACATAACCAGGCCAGGTAGGAACATACCCAGGTCAGGTAGGAACATACCCAGGTCAGAAAACAACGAGGCCAGGTCAGAACATAACCAGGCCAGGTCAGAATATAACCAGGTCAGAATATAACCAGGCCAGGTCAGAATATAACCAGGTCAGGTAGGAACATACCCAGGCCAGGTAGGAACATAACCAGGCCAGGTAGGAACATACCCAGGCCAGGTAGGAACATACCCAGGTCAGGTAGGAACATACCCAGGTCAGGTAGGAACATAACCAGGCCAGGTCAGAACATAACCAGGTCAGGTAGGAACATAACCAGGCCAGGTCAGAACATAACCAGGTCAGAAAACAACGAGGCCAGGTCAGAACATACCCAGGTCAGGTAGGAACATACCCAGGTCAGGTAGGAACATACCCAGGTCTGAAAACAACCAGGCCAGGTCAGAACATACCAAGGTCAGGTAGGAACATACCCAGGTCAGGTAGGAACATACCCAGGTCAGGTAGGAACATACCCAGGCCAGGTAGGAACATACCCAGGCCAGGTAGGAACATACCCAGGTCAGAATATAACCAGGCCAGGTAGGAACATACCCAGGTCAGGTAGGAACATAACCAGGCCAGGTAGGAACATACCCAGGTCAGAATATAACCAGGCCAGGTCAGAATATAACCAGGCCAGGTCAGAACATAACCAGGCCAGGTCAGAACATAACCAGGTCAGGTAGGAACATACCCAGGTCAGAATATAACCAGGCCAGGTCAGAATATAACCAGGCCAGGTCAGAACATAACCAGGCCAGGTCAGAATATAACCAGCCCGTTGTAGACAGACAGTCCATGGTGTCACCCATCCTCTCCCATCTATACACACACACTCCATACACCACACACACATTACCCCTCCCTCTGCGTACATATTAATCAACCAAAGCCATTCTATTTGTATGGAAATACAGGATTCTCCACAGCAGGAATCCCACAAATCTCTCTCATCTACAAATAGTTATTATCTCCTTTGCCCTGTTCCTCCCAACACCCACACACACACACATGCACACACACACACATGCACACATACACACACACAAGCACATTGCATCTCTATGGTAATTTCCTACCATACCGCCCCGGGGTGCACAACATAGATAGACGGTCTGTTGTCATCACTAGGCTACTATTCCCATTCTCACTCTGTAGTTCTCACAGGACCTCTTATTCTAGAATCTGGATACTGACAAGGACCTCTTATTCTAGAATCTGGATACCGACAAGAACCTCTCATTCTAGAATCTGGATACCGACAAGGATCTCTCATTCTAGAATCTGGATACCGACAAGAACCTCTCATTCTAGAATCTGGATACCGACAAGGATCTCTCATTCTAGAATCTGGATACCGACAAGAACCTCTCATTCTAGAATCTGGATACCGACAAGGATCTCTCATTCTAGAATCTGGATACCGACAAGAACCTCTCATTCTAGAATCTGGATACCGACAAGGATCTCTCATTCTAGAATCTGGATACCGACAAGAACCTCTCATTCTACAATCTGGATACCGACAAGGATCTCTCATTCTAGAATCTGGATACCAACAATAACCTCTCATTCTAGAATCTGGATACCGACAAGAACCTCTCATTCTAGAATCTGGATACCGACAAGGACCTCTCATTCTAGAAATAAGATACAGACAAGGACTTCCTATTCTATAATCTGGATAATGACAAGGATCTCTCATTGTAGAAAACTGGATACTGACAAAGACCTCTCATTCTAGAATTGGAATGTCTGGAATCTGACAAGGACCTCTTATTCTAGAATCTGGACACTGATGAGGACCTCTCATTCTAGAATTAATCTCTTCCATCACACCTCTCCTCTAGAATCTGGACATTGACAATGACCTCTTATTCTAAAGTCTGGATATTGACAAGGAACTATTATTATACAATCTAGAATCTGAAAAGGAATTCTCATCGTAGAATTGGAACTTCTGGATACTGACAAGTACTTCTCATTCTAGAAATGGAATGTCTGGATTTTGACAAGAACATGACAAGTATCTCTCATTATAGAATTGGAACGTCTGGGGACTGACAAGGACCTCTCATTATAGAATCTGAATACTGACAAGAACTTCTTACTATAGAATTTGAGTACTGTCAAGGACCTCTTATTATGGAATCAAGATACTGACACAGATCTCTCATTATTGAATTGGAACGTCTGGGGACTGACAAGGACCTCTCATTATAAAATTGGGATACTGACAAGGACCTCTCATTCTAGAATCTAGATACTGACAAGGATCTCTCATTCTAAAATATGGATACTGACAAAGTCCTCTCATTCTAGAATTGGAACCTCTGGATACTGACAAAACCTCCATTCTATAATCTGGATATTGACAAGGACCTTTCATTCTAGAATTGGAACGTCAGGATTCTGACAAGGACCTCTCATGCTAGAATCTGGACACTGACAAGGACCTCTCATTCTAGGTGAACAACTTGAGCTCAAGTCTATTTTATATCTATATAAATGAATTGTCCAAAACGCTTGAGCAATCAACAGCCCCCGATCTCACTCTTAATGAGAAAGAAATCAAATGCCACCTGTATTCAGATATCCTGGTGCTGAAGAGGGAACAACTAGATCATCTGCAACATTTCTGTCAGATCTTGGCCGTAACAGTCAATCTCAAAATACATTCTGATATTCCAGAAAAGGTACAGATGTCAGGGAAACTGATATCATTTTTACTGGGCTCCACTCACATAGAGCACACAGACACATATTTTGACTAAACATGAGCTCCATAGGGGACTTCAACCTGGCTGTGAACGAACTGAAAGACATAGCAAGCAGGGCTTTCTGTGTCATTAACCCTTGTGTGGTGTTCGGGTCTGGGGACCCAACAGCTCAAATAAGCAAAGAGAAACGACAGTCCATCATTACTTTAAGACATGAATGTCAGTCAGTCAGGAACATTTCAAGAACTTTGAAAGTTTCTTCAAAAACCATCAAGCTCTATGATGAAACTGGCTCTCATGAGGACTTTCACAGACAGGAAAGGCAGACCCAGAGTTAACTCTACTGCAGAGGATACGTTCAGTAGAGTTAACAGCTCAGAAATTGTAGCCCAAAAAAATGCTTCACAGAGTTCAAGTAACAAGACACATCTCAAAATCAACTGTTCAGAGGAGACTGCGTGAATCAGGCCTTCATGATCAAATTGCTGCATAGAAACCACTACTAAAGGACACCAATAATAAGAAGAGACTTTCTTGGGCCAATAAACACAAGCAATAGACATTAGACTGTGGAAATCTGTCCTTTGGTCTGATGATTTTTGTTTCCAAGCGCCGTGTCTTTGTGAGACGCAGAGTAGGTGAACGGATGACTTCCGCATGTGTGGTTCCCACCGTGAAGCATGGAGGAGGAGGTGTGATGGTGTGGGGGTGCTTTGCTGGTGACACTGTCTGTGATTTATTTAAAATTCAAGGCACACTTAACCAGCACAGCTACCACAGCATTCTGCAGCGATATGCCATCCCACCTGGTTTGCGCTTAGTGGGACGATCATTTGTTTTTCAACGGGACAATGACCCAACATACCTCCAGGCTGTGTGAGGGCTATTTGACCAAGGAGAGTGATGGATGGTTGCATCAGATGACCTGGCCTCCACAATCAGCCGACCTCAACCCAATTCAGATGGTTTGGAATGAGTTGGACCACAGAGTGATCTATTTTCTGATTGTTCACATGAAGAACAGTATATTGTTGTCTGGTTGTCCACATAAAGAACTGTCTGTAGTTGTCTGTTTTTTCCATCTACATAACATTGCAAAAATCAGAAACCTTCTGTCCAAAAATGATGCAGAAAAATGTATCCATGCTTTTGTCACTTCTAGGTTAGACTACTGCAATGCTCTACTTTCCGGCTACCCGGATAAAGCACTAAATAAACTTCAGTTAGTGCTAAATACGGCTGCTAGAATCCTGACTAGAACCCCAAAAAATTATCATATTACTCCAGTGCTAGCCTCCCTACACTGGCTCCTGTCAAGGCAAGGGCTGATTTCAAGGTTTTACTGTTAACTTACAAAGCATTACATGGGCTTGCTCCTACCTATCTCTCTGATTTTGTCCTGCCGTACATACCTACACGTACGCTACGGTCACAAGACGCAGGCCTCCTAATTGTCCCTAGAATTTCTAAGCAAACAGCTGGAGGCAGGGCTTTCTCCTATAGAGCTCCATTTTTATGGAATGGTCTGCCTACCCATGTGAGAGACGCAAACTCGGTCTCAACCTTAAAGTCTTTACTGAAGACTCATCTCTTCAGTGGATCATATGATTGAGTGTAGTCTGGCCCAGGAGTGTGAAGGTGAACAGAAAGGCTCTGGAGCAACGAACCGCCGTTGCTGTCTCTGCCTGGCCGGTTCCCATCTTTCCACTGGGATTCTCTGCCTCTAACCATATTACAGGGGCTGAGTCACTGGCTTAAAAGGGCTCTTTCATACCGTCCCTAGGAGGGGTGCGTCACTTGAGTGGGTTGAGTCACTGATGTGATCTTCATGTCTGGGTTGGGGCCCCCCCTTGGGTTGTGCCGTGGCGGAGATCTTTGTGGGCTATACTCGGCCTTGTCTCAGGATGGTTTGTTGGTGGTTGAAGATATCCCTCTAGTGGTGTGGGGGCTGTGCTTTGGCAAAGTGGGTGGGGTTATATCCTTCCTGTTTGGCCCTGTCCGGGGGTGTCATCGGATGGGGGCCACAAGTGTCTCCTGACTCCTCCTGTCTCAGCCTCCAGTATTTATGCTGCAGTAGTTTACGTGTCGGGGGGCTAGGGTTAGTTTGTTATATCTGGAGTACTTCACCTGTCCTATCTGGTGTCCTGTGTGAATTTAAGTATGCTCTCTCTAATTCTCTCCTTCTCTCTTTCTTTCTCTCTCTCGGAGGACCTGAGCCCTAGGACCATGCCTCAGGACTACCAGGCATGATGACTCCTTGCTGTCCCCAGTCCACCTGGCCGTGCTGCTGCTCTAGTTTCAACTGTTCTGCCTGTGATTGTTATTATTTGACCATGCTGGTCATTTATGAACATTTGAACATCTTGGCCATGTTCTGTTATACTCTCCACCCGGCACAGCCAGAAGAGGACTGGCCACCCCACATAGCCTGGTTCCTCTCTAGGTTTCATCCTAAGTTTTGGCCTTTCTAGGGAGTTTTTCCTAGCCACCGTGCTTCTACACCTGCATTGCTTGCTGTTTGGGGTTTTAGGCTGGGTTCATGTACAGCACTTTGAGATATCAGCTGATGTACGAAGGGCTATATAAATACATTTGATTTGATTTGATTTTGGTTGTTCACATAAAGAACTGTCTGTTTTCTGGTTGTTCACATAAAGAACGATCTGTTGTCTGGTTGTTCACATAAAGAACGATCTGTTGTCTGGTTGTTCACATAAAGAACGATCTGTTGTCTGGTTGTTCACACAAAGAACTGTCTGTTGTCTGGTTGTTCACACAAAGAACTGTCTGGTGTCTGGTTGTAAACATAAAGAACTTTCTGTAGTTGTCTGGTTGTTCACATAAAGAACTGTCTGTAGTTGTCTGGATGATCACATAAAGAACTGTCTGTTGTCTGGTTGTTCACATAAAGAACTGTCTGTTGTCTGGTTGTTCACATAAAGAACTGTCTGTTGTCTGGTTGTTCACATAAAGGACTGTCTGTTGTCTGGTTGTAAACATAAAGAACTGTCTGTTGTCTGGTTGTTCACATAAATAACTGTCTGTTGTCTGGTTGTTCACATAAAGAACTGTCTGTTGTCTGGTTGTTCACATAAAGAACTGTCTGTTGTCTGGTTGTTCACATAAAGAACTGTCTGTTGTCTCGTTGTTCACATAAAGAACTGTCTGTTGTCTGGTTGTAAACATAAAGAACTGTCTGTTGTCTGGTTGTTCACATAAAGAACTGTCTGTTGTCTGGTTGTTCACATAAAGAACTGTCTGTTGTCTGGTTGTTCACATAAAGAACTGTCTGTTGTCTAGTTGTTCACATAAAGAACTGTCTGTTGTCTGGTTGTTCACATAAAGAACCGTCTGTTGTCTGGTTGTTCACATAAAGAACTGTCTGTTGTCTGGTTGTAAACATAAAGAACTGTCTGTTGTCTGGTTGTTCACATAAAGAACTGTCTGTTGTCTGGTTGTTCACATAAAGAACTGTTTGTTTGTCAGCCTTTTGTCGTTGATTATGGCTGTGTGCTCTCTATAACTCGGTATCTATTTTCCCTAAAGATAAACGACTAACATGATCCCAGTGTCTGTCTAACGCCTTGAGGTGGCATCCCATAATTATTTGATTATCTAGACATGTTGGTTGCTTAGCAACCAATGGTTCAAAACATACATGATTGGCTTAGATTGTTCACAACATTAACATTAGCCAACTTTAGCCATAATTAGCTGACATGACGTCAGTCAACACCTCAAAACAAGACATGGTATCAACAACAAGATACAACGAGATGAAACGATCCACTTTACGATTCCCCTCTTGGAGCTTGTTGTCATTGTTGCTATCTGACCGTTTGAGAATAACAACACATCCTTCTGCCCCATTGAAGCGCTCAGATTGCAGTTGTGACGTTGTCAGCTAACCCGTTTATATGAGTAAATCATCATTGCTGCAATTGATGCTTTCATTTACATATTTACATAGTAACAAAAGCCAAATCCTAGTGAAGAGTTTTGGGGAAAAATGGAAATTGTATTCTGCATGAATGCCATAGCCAGGCATGGCGAGCCCAGCTTGTGATTAGTTTGTGTAATGTCATGGTGATTGTAGAGTGATTGACATGTCTTGTCCCTCACCCCTCCTCTGAGCAGCTCATTGTCACAGTATGCATCCCCAATGGTACCTTATTCCCTACGTAGTGCACTACTTAGTACTACCCATATAGGCACAACAGCTCACAACCCTAATGGCCGATCTGGTCAAAAGTAGTGTACTATAAAGGGGATGTGGTGCCATTCAGGCTGCAGGCTCAGTCTTTCCTTTGTTCCCCTGCTCCCTCAGGACCAGACAGCTCAGGCAGATGAGTCTCTGTCAGCAACAAAAGGGTTCATCCTGCCTCATTTGATGCGGTGACGACCCATCAACGCCCCCTAGATTTCCATCCTTACACACATGGACCTATACTCATTCACACAGAGACACACGCACACTTACCTCCTCCAGTGAGATGAAATGTTGCGTTTAGTGGTGAAAGGTGTAGATGGGGGGGTCAGGGGTCATGTAGACAGTTTAGCAGGTGTTCTAGCTGGTAAGGCGAAATGCTTACGTTACAAACAACGCAGTAAAATATCAAACAATTTGAATGTAAGGGGAAAAAAGACCAGAAAGGCAGGACTAATCTGATTAACAACCCAAATAGCACTGTAGCAGTAATCAAATGCAATCTATATGTATGTACACCATGAGAATTGTGCTGTCCGCACCACCCTCTGGAGAGCCATGCAGTTGAATGTGGAGAAGTTGCCGTACCAGCTGGTGAGGCAGTCTGACAGAATACTCTCAATGGTGCATCTGTAGAAGTTCATGAGGGTCTTGGGGGCCGATTCCGAATTTATTAAGCTGCCTTAGGTTATAGAGGCATTGTTTCCCCTTTTTCACCATGAGGTCGTTGTGGAGACATCATTTCCGGTCCTCAGTGATGTGCCCGCCCAGGAACATGAACGGTTTGACCCTATTCACTGTGGCTCTGTCGATGAGGATGGGGGCGTGCTTTCTCTTCTGTCTCCTCTTCCTTAAGCTCCTTTGTTTTGTTGACGTTGAGTGAGAGGTTATTTTCTTGGCACCACTCCTCCAGGGCTCTAATGTCCACCCAGGCCGTCTCGTCATTGTTCGTAATCAGGCCTACCACTTTCACGTCGTCAGCAATCTTGATGAATGAGTTGGAGACATGCATGGCCACGCAGTCATGGGTGAACAGGGAGTACAGGAGGGGGCTCAGCACACACCCTTGTGGGGCCCCTGTGTTGAGGATCAGCGTAGTGGAGATCAACCAGTTAGGAAATCTAGGATCCACAGGGAGTACTTCAGACCAAAGGCCCCGAGCTTAGTGGCGAGCACCATGGTGCTAAAAGCTATAGTTGATGAAGAGCATTCTGACACAGATTCTTCTTGTCCAGGTGGGAGTGCAACGATGAATAACGTTTCAATTACTAGTTAAATAAAGATTCAATTTCTAGTAGCAAACCGTAGTCTGGCTTTTTTATGGCGGTTTTGGAGCAGTGGCTTCTTCCTTGCTGAGCGGCCTTTCAGGTTATGTCGATATAGGACTCGTTTTACTGTGGATAGAGATACTTTTCCTCCAGCATCTTCACAAGGTCATTTGCTGTTGTTCTGGAATTGATGTGCACTTTTCGCATCAAAGTATGTTCATCTCTAGGAGACAGAACGCGTCTCCTTCCTGAGCGGTATGACAGCTGCGTGGTCTCATTGTGTTTATACTTGCATACTATTGTTTGTACAGATTAACGTGGTACCTTCAGGGGTTTGGAAATTGCTCCCAAGGATGAACCAGACTTGTGGAGGTCTACAATAGTTTTTCTGAGGTCTTGGCTGATTTATTTTGATTTCCCCATGATGTCAAGCAAAGAGGCACTGCGTTTGAAGGTAGGCCTTGAAATACATCCACAGGTACACCTCCAATTGACTCAAATGATGTCAATTAGCCTATCAGAAGCTTCTAAAGCCATGACATCATTTTCTGGAATTTTCCAAGCTGTTTAAAGGCACCCCCAACTTAGTTTATGTAAACTTCTGACCCACTGGAATTGTGATGCAGTGAGTTATAATTGAAATAATCTGTCTGTAAACAATTGTTGGAAAAATGACTTGTGTCATGCACAAAGTAGATGTCCTAACCGACTTTCCTTTCACCTTCAATGTGGATAACGCTCTACTGTTTCCTTTCACCTTCAATGTGGATAACGCTCTACTGTTTCCTTTCACCTTCAATCTGGATAACGCTCTACTGTTTCCTTTCACCTTCAATGTGGATAACGCTCTACTGTTTCCTTTCACCTTCAACGTGGATCATGCTACCACTGTTTCCTTTCACCTTCAATGTGGATAACGCTCCCACTGTTTCCTTTCACCTTCAATGTGGATAACGCTCCCACTGTTTCCTCTCCATTCACCTTCAATGTGGATAACGATTTACTGTTTCCTTTCACCTTCAATGTGGATAACGCTCCAACTGTTTCCTCTCCTTTCACCTTCAACGTGGATAACGCTCCACTGTTTCCTCTCCTTTCACCTTCAATGTGGATAACACTCCCTCTGTTTCCTCTCCTTTCACCTTCAATGTGGATAACGCTCTACTGTTTCCTCTCCATTCACCTTCAACGTGGATAACGCTCCCACTGTTTCCTTTCACCTTCAACGTGGATAATGCTCCTACTGTTTCCTTTCACCTTCAATGTGGATAACGCTCCCACTGTTTCCTTTCACCTTCAATGTGGATAACGCTCCAACTGTTTCCTCTCCTTTCACCTTCAACGTGGATAACGCTCTACTGTTTCCTCTCCTTTCACCTTCAATGTGGATAACGCTCCCACTGTTTCCTCTCCTTTCACCTTCAACGTGAATAACGCTCTTCTGTTTCCTCTCCTTTCACCTTCAATGTGGATAACGATCCTACTGTTTCCTCTCCTTTCACCTTCAATGTGGATAACGCTCCACTGTTTCCTCTCCTTTCACCTATAACGTGGATAACGCTCCACTGTTTCCTCTCCTTTCACCTTCAACGTGGATAACACTCCACTGTTTCCTCTCCTTTCACCTTCAACGTGGATAACGCTCTACTGTTTCCTTTCACCTTCAATGTGGATAACGCTCCACTGTTTCCTCTCCTTTCACCTTCAACGTGGATAACGATCCTACTGTTTCCTCTCCTTTCACCTTCAACGTGGATACCACTCCACTGTTTCCTCTCCTTTCACCTTCAACGTGGATAATGCTCAACTGTTTCCTTTTCACCTTCAACGTGGATAACGCTCCCACTGTTTCCTCTCCTTTTACCTTCAATGTGGATAACGCTCTACTGGTTCCTTTCACCTTCAACGTGGATAACGCTCTACTGTTTCCTCTCCATTCACCTTCAACGTGGATAACGCTCTACTGTTTCCTCTCCATTCACCTTCAACGTGGATAACGCTCTACTGTTTCCTCTCCTTTCACCTTCAACGTGGATAATGCTCCCACTGTTTCCTTTCACCTTCAATGTGGATAACGCTCCCACTGTTTCCTTTCACCTTCAATGTGGATAACGCTCCTACTGTTTCCTCTCCATTCACCTTCAATGTGGATAACGATCCACTGTTTCCTTTCACCTTCAATGTGGATAACGCTCCAACTGTTTCCTCTCCTTTCACCTTCAACGTGGATAACGCTCCACTGTTTCCTCTCCTTTCACCTTCAATGTGGATAACGCTCCCTCTGTTTCCTCTCCTTTCACCTTCAACGTGGATAACGCTCCACTGTTTCCTCTCCTTTCACCTTCAATGTGGATAACGCTCCCACTGTTTCCTTTCACCTTCAATGTGGATAACGCTCCCACTGTTTCCTCTCCATTCACCTTCAATGTGGATAACGATCCACTGTTTCCTTTCACCTTCAATGTGGATAACGCTCCAACTGTTTCCTCTCCTTTCACCTTCAACGTGGATAACGCTCTACTGTTTCCTCTCCTTTCACCTTCAATGTGGATAACGCTCCCTCTGTTTCCTCTCCTTTCACCTTCAACGTGGATAACGGTCCACTGTTTCCTCTCCTTTCACCTTCAATGTGGATAACGCTCTACTGTTTCCTTTCACCTTCAATCTGGATAACGCTCTACTGTTTCCTTTCACCTTCAATGTGGATAACGCTCTACTGTTTCCTTTCACCTTCAACGTGGATCATGCTACCACTGTTTCCTTTCACCTTCAATGTGGATAACGCTCCCACTGTTTCCTTTCACCTTCAATGTGGATAACGCTCCCACTGTTTCCTCTCCATTCACCTTCAATGTGGATAACGATTTACTGTTTCCTTTCACCTTCAATGTGGATAACGCTCCAACTGTTTCCTCTCCTTTCACCTTCAACGTGGATAACGCTCCACTGTTTCCTCTCCTTTCACCTTCAATGTGGATAACACTCCCTCTGTTTCCTCTCCTTTCACCTTCAATGTGGATAACGCTCCCTCTGTTTCCTCTCCTTTCACCTTCAATGTGGATAACGCTCTACTGTTTCCTCTCCTTTCACCTTCAATGTGGATAACGCTCCCACTGTTTCCTCTCCTTTCACCTTCAACGTGAATAACGCTCTTCTGTTTCCTCTCCTTTCACCTTCAATGTGGATAACGATCCTACTGTTTCCTCTCCTTTCACCTTCAATGTGGATAACGCTCCACTGTTTCCTCTCCTTTCACCTTCAACGTGGATAACGCTCCACTGTTTCCTCTCCTTTCACCTTCAACGTGGATAACACTTCACTGTTTCCTCTCCTTTCACCTTCAACGTGGATAACGCTCTACTGTTTCCTCTCCTTTCACCTTCAATGTGTATAACGCTCCCACTGTTTCCTCTCCTTTCACCTTCAACGTGAATAACGCTCCACTGTTTCCTCTCCTTTCATCTTCAATGTGGATAACGATCCTACTGTTACCTCTCCTTTCACCTTCAACGTGGATAACACTCCACTGTTTCCTCTCCTTTCACCTTCAACGTGGATAATGCTCAATTGTTTCCTTTTCACCTTCAACGTGGATAACGCTCCCACTGTTTCCTCTCCTTTCACCTTCAATGTGGATAACGCTCTACTGGTTCCTTTCACCTTCAACGTGGATAACGCTCTACTGTTTCCTCTCCATTCACCTTCAACGTGGATAACGCTCTACTGTTTCCTCTCCATTCACCTTCAACGTGGATAACGCTCTACTGTTTCCTCTCCTTTCACCTTCAACGTGGATAACGCTCTACTGTTTCCTCTCCATTCACCTTCAACGTGGATAACGCTTCCACTGTTTCCTTTCACCTTCAATGTGGATAACGCTCTACTGTTTCCTTTCACCTTCAATGTGGATAACGCTCTACTGTTTCCTTTCACCTTCAACGTGGATAATGCTCCCACTGTTTCCTTTCACCTTCAATGTGGATAACGCTCCCACTGTTTCCTTTCACCTTCAATGTGGATAACGCTCCCACTGTTTCCTCTCCATTCACCTTCAACGTGGATAACGATCCACTGTTTCCTTTCACCTTCAATGTGGATAACGCTCCAACTGTTTCCTCTCCTTTCACCTTCAACGTGGATAACCCTTACTGTTTCCTCTCCTTTCACCTTCAATGTGGATAACGCTCCCTCTGTTTCCTCTCCTTTCACCTTCAATGTGGATAACGCTCTACTGTTTCCTCTCCATTTCACCTTCAACGTGGATAACGCTCCCACTGTTTCCTTGCACCTTCAACGTGGATAATGATCCTACTGTTTCCTTTCACCTTCAATGTGGATAACGCTCCCACTGTTTCCTTTCACCTTCAATGTGGATAACGCTCCCACTGTTTCCTCTCCATTCACCTTCAATGTGGATAACGCTCCCACTGTTTCCTCTCCTTTCACCTTCAACGTGGATAACGCTCTACTGTTTCCTCTCCTTTCACCTTCAATGTGGATAACGCTCCCACTGTTTCCTCTCCTTTCACCTTCAACGTGAATAACGCTCTTCTGTTTCCTCTCCTTTCACCTTCAATGTGGATAACGATCCTACTGTTTCCTCTCCTTTCACCTTCAATGTGGATAACTCTCCACTGTTTCCTCTCCTTTCACCTTCAACGTGGATAACGCTCCACTGTTTCCTCTCCTTTCACCTTCAACGTGGATAACACTCCACTGTTTCCTCTCCTTTCACCTTCAACGTGGATATCACTCTACTGTTTCCTCTCCTTTCACCTTCAATGTGGATAACGCTCCCATTGTTTCCTCTCCTTTCACCTTCAACGTGAATAACGCTCCACTGTTTCCTCTCCTTTCACCTTCAATGTGGATAACGATCCTACTGTTTCCTCTCCTTTCACCTTCAACGTGGATAACACTCCACTGTTTCCTCTCCTTTCACCTTCAACGTGGATAATGCTCAACTGGTTCCTTTCACCTTCAACGTGGATAACGCTCTAATGTTTCCTCTCCATTCACCTTCAACGTGGATAACGCTCTACTGTTTCCTCTCCATTCACCTTCAACGTGGATAACGCTCTACTGTTTCCTCTCCTTTCACCTTCAACGTGGATAACGCTCTACTGTTTCCTCTCCATTCACCTTCAACGTGGATAACGCTTCCACTGTTTCCTTTCACCTTCAATGTGGATAAAACTCTACTGTTTCCTTTCACCTTCAATGTGGATAGCGCTCTACTGTTTCCTTTCACCTTCAACGTGGATAATGCTCCCACTGTTTCCTTTCACCTTCAATGTGGATAACGCTCCCACTGTTTCCTCTCCATTCACCTTCAATGTGGATAACGATCCACTGTTTCCTTTCACCTTCAATGTGGATAACGCTCCCTCTGTTTCCTCTCCTTTCACCTTCAATGTGGATAACGCTCTACTGTTTCCTCTCCATTCACCTTCAACGTGGATAACGCTCCACTGTTTCCTCTCCTTTCACCTTCAATGTGGATAACGATCCACTGTTTCCTTTCACCTTCAATGTGGATAACGCTCCAACTGTTTCCTCTCCTTTCACCTTCAACGTGGATAACGCTCCACTGTTTCCTCTCCTCTCACCTTCAATGTGGATAACACTCCCTCTGTTTCCTCTCCTTTCACCTTCAACGTGGATAACGCTCCCACTGTTTCCTCTCCTTTCACCTTCAACGTGAATAACGCTCCACTGTTTCCTCTCCTTTCGCCTTCAATGTGGATAACGATCCACTGTTTCCTTTCACCTTCAATGTGGATAACGCTCCAACTGTTTCCTCTCCATTCACCTTCAACGTGGATAACACTCCACTGTTTCCTCTCCTTTCACCTTCAACGTGGATAACGCTCCCACTGTTTCCTCTCCTTTCACCTTCAACGTGAATAACGCTCCACTGTTTCCTTTCACCTTCAACGTGGATAATGCTCCCACTGTTTCCTTTCACCTTCAATGTGGATAACGCTCCCACTGTTTCCTTTCACCTTCAATGTGGATAACGCTCCCACTGTTTCCTCTCCATTCACCTTCAACGTGGATAACGCTCTACTGTTTCCTCTCCTTTCACCTTCAATGTGGATAACGCTCCCTCTGTTTCCTCTCCTTTCACCTTCAATGTGGATAACGCTCTACTGTTTCCTCTCCATTCACCTTCAACGTGGATAACGCTCCCACTGTTTCCTTTCACCTTCAATGTGGATAATGCTCCTACTGTTTCCTCTCCTTTCACCTTCAATGTGGATAACGCTCCCACTGTTTCCTCTCCTTTCACCTTCAACGTGGATAACGCTCCTACTGTTTCCTTTCACCTTCAATGTGGATAGCGCTCCCACTGACCTGCAACTTGAGCTTATCGATATTCAGTCTGATGCTGTGATTGGAGAACTATTCAAAACAATGTCACTGACGAAGTTCTGTGGATCTCTCAATGAACAAAACTTTCCAACGATTAGGAATCAGAAGATGTTTGTACTGTTTGGGTCAACCTATGTATGTGTAACAGTATAGCTTCCGTCCCTCTCCTTGCCTCGAACAGGGACCCTCTGCACACATCGATAACAGCCACCCTTGAAGCATCATTACCCTACAGCCACTCTCGAAGCATCGTTGCCCATCGCGCCACAAAAGCTCTTACTGACTCTCACCTCTAAGCAGTCCTGCACATAGCGACGTCAGAAGCAATACCTGACTTCTCTGCTCTAGCCAATGCCCATCAAGAGACTTCACTCCTCACACTGATTGAGTAGTTTAAATGTAATGTTGAACTCCCTCTCTCATGTTTTTGTGCCGTTAACAAGAGTTCTGTCCGTGGTGCACAGTGTACTTTTAGGCCAGCATCCCGAAGGCCAGCATCCCGGAGTCACCTCTTCACTATTGATGTTGACTGGTGTTTTGCGGGTACTATTTAATAGTGCTGCCAGTTGAGGAAATGTGACCCCAAACTTTTGAATGGTAGTGCATATATTTTTACTTTTACTTTCAATATAAAGTATATTTTAGCAAATACATTTTTTTATTTAACCTTTATTTAAAAAGGCAAGTCAGTTAACAACAAATTCTTATTTACAACAACAGCCTACCCCTATGGGACTCCCAATCAAAGCCTGGTAATGATACAGCCTGAATTTGAACCAGGAACTGTAGTGACACCTCTTACACTGAGACGCAGTGCCTTAAACCGCTGTGCCACTCGGGAGCTTCGGAGCCCACAGTTACTTTTGACACTTAAGTATATTTAAAAACAAATACTTTTAGACTTTTATTCAAGTAGTATTTTACTTAGTGACTTTCATTTTCTTTATGGTTTCTTTTACTCAATAACTTCTTCCACCACTCTTGGCTGTTTCCACATTTTGTTACGTTACAAATTCGTAAACAAATTCTAAAATCACATTTTTCTTAAAACTCCTCATCAATCTTCACACGATATGACAAATCGAACACATTTTTTGGGAAATTTTGCTAATTTAGAAAAAATCCAAAACGGAAAAATGACATTTATATAAGTATTCATGGTCTTTACTCTGTACTTTGTTAAAGCATCTTTGGCAGCGATTACAGGCTCGAGTCTTCTTGGGTATGACGCTACAAGCTTGGAACACCTGTTTTCTGGAGTATCTCCCATTAGTATTTCTGTGTTTTTTTAAATATCATTTGCAAAATTATATTTTAGAATAAGGCTGTAACGTAACAAAATGTGGAAAAAGTCAAGGGGTCAGACTACTTTCTGAAATCACTGTATTCCTTCTCTCTCACTCCTCCTATTCCTCTCTCCCTCTCTCTCTCTTCCCCTCTCTCTCTCTTCCCCTCTCTCTCTCTCTCTCTCTCTCACTCTCACTCTCACTCTCACTCTCACTCTCACTCTCACTCTCTCCCTCCTCTCATTCTCTCTCTTACATCTTTTATTTCCATTCTAAATGTACAGGTCTCCATGGGGATGTAAATCTGTAAAGCCCCAGTTTTCCAGTTATAACATTGACCCCTTTCTATTCCACTCATCTCCTCTTTTTCTATTCCACTCCTCTCCTCTCTTTCTATTCCACTCCTCTCCTCTCTTTCTATTCCACTCCTCTCCTCTCTTTCTATTCCACTCCTCTCCCCTCTTTCTATTCCACTCCTCTCCTCTCTATTCCACTCCTCTCCTCTCTTTCTATTCCACTCCTCTCCTCTCTTTCTATTCCACTCCTCTCCTCTTTTTCTATTCCACTCCTCTCCTCTCTTTCTATTCCACTCCTCTCCTCTCTTTCTATTCCACTCCTCTCCTCTTTTTATATTCCTCGCCTCTCCTCTCTTTCTATTCCACTCCTCTCCTCTCTTTCTATTCCACTCCTCTCTTTCTATTCTACTCCTCTCTTTCTATTCCACTCCTCTCTTTCTATTCCACTCCTCTCTTTCTATTCCACTCCTCTCCTTTCTTTCTATTCCACTCCTCTCCTCTATTTCTATTCCACTCCTCGTCTCTTTCTATTCTACTCCTGTCCTCCTTTTCTATTCCACTTCCCTCCTCCCTTTCTATTCCTCTCCTCTCTTTCTATTCCTCTCCTCTTTCCATTCCTCTACTCTTTCTACTCCTCTCCTCTCGTTCTATTCCTCTCCTCTCTTTCTATTCCTCTCCTCTCTTTCTATGCCTCTCCTCTCTTTCTATTCCACTCCTCTCCTCTCTTTCTATTCCTCTCCTCTCTTTCTATTCCTCTCCTCTCTTTCTATTCCTCTCCTCTCTTTCTATGCCTCTCCTCTCTTTCTATTCCACTCCTCTCCTCTCTTTCTATGCCTCTCTTCTCTTTCTATTCCTCTCCTCTTTCTATTCTACTCCTCTCCTCTCTTTCTATTCCACTCCTCTCATCCCTTTCTATTCCACTCCTCTCTTTCTATTCCACTCCTCTCTTTCTATTCCACTCCTCTCTTTCTATTCCACTCCTCTCTTTCTATTCCACTCCTCTCTTTCTATTCCACTCCTCTCTTTCTATTCCACTCCTCTTTCTATTCCACTCTCTTTCTATTCCACTCCTCTCCTCTCTTTCTATTCTACTCCTCTCCTCCCTTTCTATTCCACTCCTCTCTTTCTATTCCTCTCCTCTTTCTATTCCACTCCTCTCCTCTATTTCTATTCCACTCCTCCTCCTCTCTTTCTATTCTAATCCTCTCCTCCTTTTCTATTCCACTTCCCTCCTCCCTTTCTATTCCTCTCCTCTCTTTCTATTCCTCTCCTCTCTTTCTATTACTCTCTTCTCTTTCTATTCCTCTCCTCTCTTTCTATTCCTCTCCTCTCTTTCTATTCCTCTCCTCTCTTTCCACTCCTCTCCTCTCTTTCTATTCCTCTCCTCTCTTTCTATTCCACTCCTCTCCTCTCTTTCTATGCCTCTCAACTCTTTCTATTCCTCTCTTCTCTTTCTATTCCTCTCTTCTCTTTCTATTCCTCTCTTCTCTTTCTATTCCACTCCCCTCATCTCTTTCTATTCCACCCCTCTCCTCTCTTTCTATTCCACCCCTCTCCTCTCTTTCTATTCCACTCCCCTCATCTCTTTCTATTCCACTCCCCTCATCTCTTTCTATTCCACCCCTCTCCTCTCTTTCTATTCCACCCCTCTCCTCTCTTTCTATTCCACTCCCCTCATCTCTTTCTATTCCACCCCTCTCCTCTCTTTCTATTCCACCCCTCTCCTCTCTTTCTATTCCACTCCCCTCATCTCTTTCTATTCCACTCCCCTCATCTCTTTCTATTCCACCCCTCTCCTCTCTTTCTATTCCACCCCTCTCCTCTCTTTCTATTCCACTCCTCTCCTCTCTTTCTATGCCTCTCTTCTCTTTCTATTCCTCTCTTCTCTTTCTATTCTACTCCTCTCCTCTCTTTCTATTCCACTCCTCTCTTTCTATTCCACTCCTCTCTTTCTATTCCTCTCCTCTCTTTCTACTCTACTCCTCTCCTCCCTTTCTATTCCACTCCCCTCATCTCTTTCTATTCCACCCCTCTCCTCTCTTTCTATTCCACCCCTCTCCTCTCTTTCTATTCCTCTTCTCTCCTCCCTTTCTATTCCTCTCCTCCCTTTCTATTCCTCTCCTCCCTTTCTATTCCTCTCCTCCCTTTCTATTCCTCTCCTCTCCTCCCTTTCTATTCCTCTCCTCTTTTTCTATTCCTCTCCTCTTTTTCTATTCCTCTCCTCTCTTTCTATTCCTCTCCTCTCTTTCTATGCCTCTCCTCTCTTTCTATTCCTCTCCTCTCTTTCTATGCCTCTCTTCTCTTTCTATTCCTCTCCTCTTTCTATTCTACTCCTCTCCTCTCTTTCTATTCCACTCCTCTCATCCCTTTCTATTCCACTCCTCTCTTTCTATTCCACTCCTCTCTTTCTATTCCACTCCTCTCTTTCTATTCCACTCCTCTCTTTCTATTCCACTCCTCTCTTTCTATTCCACTCCTCTCTTTCTATTCCACTCCTCTTTCTATTCCACTCTCTTTCTATTCCACTCCTCTCCTCTCTTTCTATTCTACTCCTCTCCTCCCTTTCTATTCCACTCCTCTCTTTCTATTCCTCTCCTCTTTCTATTCCACTCCTCTCCTCTATTTCTATTCCACTCCTCCTCCTCTCTTTCTATTCTACTCCTCTCCTCCTTTTCTATTCCACTTCCCTCCTCCCTTTCTATTCCTCTCCTCTCTTTCTATTACTCTCTTCTCTTTCTATTCCTCTCCTCTCTTTCTATTCCTCTCCTCTCTTTCCACTCCTCTCCTCTCTTTCTATGCCTCTCCTCTCTTTCTATTCCACTCCTCTCCTCTCTTTCTATTCCTCTCCTCTCTTTCTATTCCTCTCCTCTCTTTCTATTCCTCTCCTCTCTTTCTATGCCTCTCCTCTCTTTCTATTCCACTCCTCTCCTCTCTTTCTATGCCTCTCAACTCTTTCTATTCCTCTCTTCTCTTTCTATTCCTCTCTTCTCTTTCTATTCCTCTCTTCTCTTTCTATTCCACTCCCCTCATCTCTTTCTATTCCACCCCTCTCCTCTCTTTCTATTCCACCCCTCTCCTCTCTTTCTATTCCACTCCCCTCATCTCTTTCTATTCCACCCCTCTCCTCTCTTTCTATTCCACCCCTCTCCTCTCTTTCTATTCCACTCCCCTCATCTCTTTCTATTCCACTCCCCTCATCTCTTTCTATTCCACTCCTCTCCTCTCTTTCTATTCCACCCCTCTCCTCTCTTTCTATTCCACTCCTCTCCTCTCTTTCTATGCCTCTCTTCTCTTTCTATTCCTCTCCTCTCTTTCTATTCCACTCCTCTTTTTCTATTCCACTCCTCTCTTTCTATTCCTCTCCTCTCTTTCTACTCTACTCCTCTCCTCCCTTTCTATTCCACTCCCCTCATCTCTTTCTATTCCACCCCTCTCCTCTCTTTCTATTCCACCCCTCTCCTCTCTTTCTATTCCTCTTCTCTCCTCCCTTTCTATTCCTCTCCTCCCTTTCTATTCCTCTCCTCCCTTTCTATTCCTCTCCTCCCTTTCTATTCCTCTCCTCCCTTTCTATTCCTCTCCTCTCCTCTTTTTCTATTCCTGTCCTCCCTTTCTATTCCACTCCTCCCTTTCTATTCCTTTCCTCCCTTTCTATTCCTTTCCTCCCTTTCTATTCCTCTCCTACCTCTCTATACCTCTCCTATCCTCCCTTTCTATTCCTCTCCTCTTCTCCCTTTCTATTCCTCTCCTCTCTTTCTATTCCTCTCCTCTCTTTCTATTCTTCTCTTTCTATTCCTCTCCTCTCTTTCTATTCCCCTCCCTCTCCTCCCTTTCTATTTCACTCCCTTTCCATTTCACTCCTCCCTTTCTATTCCTTTCCTCCCTTTCTCTCTCTGTCCCTCTTTCTCTCTCTCTCTCTGTCCCTCTGTCTCTCGCTCCTTCCGTCTCTGTCTCTCTCTCTCTCTCTCTCTCTCTCTCTCTCTCCTTCCCTCTCTGTCTCTGTCTCTTTCTCTCGCTGTCTCTCTCTCTCCTTTCCTCTCTGTCTTTTTCTCTCTCTGTCTCTCTCTCTCTCTCTCTCTCTCTCTCTCTCTCTCTCTCTCTCTCTCAATTCAATTCAAGGGCTTTATTGGCATGGGAAACATGTGTTAACATTGCCAAAGCAAGTGAGGTAGATAAAATATAAAGTGAATATATAAAGTGAAATAAACAATAAAAATTAACAGTAAACATCACACATACAGAAGTTTCAAAACAATAAAGACATTACAAATGTCATATTATATATATATATATATATATGTATATATATATCAGTGTTTTAACAATGTACAAATGGTAAAGGACACAAGATAAAATAAATAAGCATAGATATGGGTTATATTTACAATGGTGTGTGTTCTTCACTGGTTGCCCTTTTCTCGTGGCAACAGGTCACAAATCTTGCTGCTGTGATGGCACACTGTGGAATTTCACCCAGTAGATATGGGAGTTTTTCAAAATTCTCCTCCTTCCCTCTCTCTCTGTCCCTCTGTCTCTCTCTCTCTCTACCACTGAGGAAATAATCAGTGGGTCGTGTCTCAGAAAAACTATATCTCTCTTTCCAATTCTTATGTAGACAACGAATACACACACACGCACACTCACACACACGCACACTCACACACACACTCACACACACACTACATCGTTCCATCCTCCCAACACTGTCTAATGAGGTGATGACCAGCCCCTTGTTATAATTGCTTTAGTCTCTTTTTAATTTCCAAGCATATTAATCATATGTAGAGTTATTTAAGAACGCATAAATGAATCTTAGATTAAAAAGCCTATCAAAAGAATTAAAGAGTAAGTTAGATTTCCCCACGGCCGGGACTTTTATGTGACTAGTGTTGAGGTGATTATCATGGTGTGATACAGCTCTGTTTTTAAATCAGAGAATTTTACTTTATTTAATTTATTTTAGGTTTTATTTATACTTTATTTAACTAGGCAAGTCAGTTAAGATCATTTACAATGACAGCCTACACCGGCCAAAACCTAACCGGATGTCGCTGGGCCATTTGTGCGCCATCTAATGGGACTCCCAATCACTGCCGGTTGTGATACAGCATGGAATAGAACCAGGGTCTGTAGTGACTCATCTAGGCTCTGTGATACAGCCTGGAATGGAACCAGGGTCTGTAGTTACTCCTCTAGCCGCTGTGATACAGCCTGGAATGGAACCAGGGTCTGGAGTGACTCCTCTAGCCTCTAGCCGCTGTGATACAGCCTGGAATGGAACCAGGGTCTGTAGTGACTCCTCTAGCCTCTAGCCGCTGTGATACAGCCTGGAATGGAACCAGGGTCTGTAGTGACTCCTCTAGCCTCTAGCCACTGTGATACAGCCTGAAATGGAACCAGGGTCTGTAGTGACTCCTCTAGCCACTGTGATACAGCCTGGAATGGAACCAGGGTCTGTAGTGACTCCTCTTGTCTCTGTGATACAGCCTGGAATGGAACCAGGGTCTGTAGTGACTCCTCTAACCTCTAGCCGCTGTGATACAGCCTGAAATGGAACCAGGGTCTGTAGTGACTCCTCTAGCCACTGTGATACAGCCTGGAATGGAACCAGGGTCAGTAGTGACTGCTCTAGCCTCTGTGATACAGCCTGGAATGGAACCAGGGTCTGTAGTGACTCCTCTAGCCTCTAGACGCTGTGATACAGCTTGGAATGGAACCAGGGTCTGTAGTGACTCCTGTAGCCGCCGTGATACAGCCTGGAATGGAACCAGAGTCTGTAGTGACTTCTCTAACATCTGTGATACAGCCTGGAACGGAACCAGGGTCTGTAGTGACTCCTCTAAGCTCTAGCCGCTGTGATACAGCCTGGAATGGAACCAGGGTCTGTAGTGACTGCTCTAGCATCTGTGATACAGCCTGGAATGGAACCAGGGTCTGTAGTGACTCCTCTAGTCTCTAGCCGCTGTGATACAGCCTGGAATGGAACCAGGGTCTGTAGTGACTCCTCTAGCCGCTGTGATACAGCCTGGAATGGAACCAGGGTCTGTAGTGACTCCTCTAGTCTCTGTGATACAGCCTGGAATGGAAAAAAGGGTCTGTAGTGACTCCTCTAGCTGCTGTGATACAGCCTGGAATGGAACCAGGGTCTGTAGTGACTCCTCTAACCTCTAGCCGCTGTGATACAGCCTGGAATGGAACCAGGGTCTGTAGTGACTCCTCTAGCCGATGTAATACAGCCTGGGATGGACCCAGGGTCTGTAGTGACTCCTCTAGCCGCTGTGATACAGCTTGGAATGGAACCAGAGTCTGTAGTGACTCCTCTAACCTCTGTGATACAGCCTGGAACGGAAACAGGGTCTGTAGTGACTCCTCTAAGCTCGAGCCGCTGTGATACAGCCTGGAATGGAACCAGGGTCTGTAGTGACTCCTCTAGCCTCTAGCCGCTGTGATACAGCCTGAAATGGAACCAGGCTCTGTAGTGACTTCTCTAGCTGCTGTGATACAGCCTGGAATGGAACCAGGGTCTGTAGTGACTCATCTATTCTCTAGCCGCTGTGATACAGCCTGGAATGGAACCAGGGTATGTAGTGACTCCTCTAGCCTCTGTGATACAGCCTGGAATGGAACCAGGGTCTGTAGTGACTCCTCTAGCCTCTTGTCTCTGTGATACAACCTGGAATGGAACCAGGGTCTGTAGTGACTCCTCTAGCTGCTGTGATACAGCCTGGAATGGAACCAGGGTCTGTAGTGACTCCTCTAACCTCTAGCCGCTGTGATACAGCCTGGAATGGAACCAGGGTCTGTAGTGACTGCTCTAGCCTCTGTGATACAGCCTGGAATGGAACCAGGGTCTGTAGTGACTCCTCTACCCTCTGTGATACAGCCTGGAATGGAACCAGGGTCTGTAGTGACTCCTCTAGCCTCTAGCCGCTGTGATACAGCCTGGAATGGAACCAGGGTCTGTAGTGACTCCTCTAGCCGCTGTGATATCGCTTGGAATGGGACCAGGGTCTGTAGTGACTCCTCTAGCCGCTGTAATACAGCCTGGAATGGAACCAGGATCTGTAGTAAATCCTCTAGCCGCTGTGATACAGCCTGGAACGGAACCAAATCATCAAATCAAATTTTATTTGTCACATACACATGGTTAGCAGATGTTAATGCGAGTGTAGCGAAATGCTTGTGCTTCTAGTTCCGACAATGCAGTAATAACAAGTAATCTAACTAACAATTCCAAAACTACTGTTTTGTACACAGTGTAAGGGGATAAAGAATATGTACATAAGGATATATGAATGAGTGATGGTACAGAGCAGCATAGGCAAGATACAGTAGATGGTATCAAGTACAGTATGTACAAATGAGATGAGTATGTAAACAAAGTGGCATAGTATAGTATAAAGTGGCTAGTGATACATGTATTACATAAGGATACCGTCGATGATATAGAGTACAGTATATACGTATGCATATGAGATGAATAATGTAGGGTAAGTAACATTTATATAAGATAGCATTGTTTAAAGTGGCTAGTGATATATTTACATTTCCCATCAATTCCCATTATTAAAGTGGCTGGAGTTGAGTCAGTGTCAGTGTGTTGGCAGCAGCCACTCAGTGTTAGTGGTGGCTGTTTAACAGTCTGATGGCCTTGAGATAGAAGCTGTTTTTCAGTCTCTCGGTCCCAGCTTTGATGCACCTGTACTGACCTCGCCTTCTGGATGATAGCGGGGTGAACAGGCAGTGGCTCGGGTGGTTGATGTCCTTGATGATCTTTATGGCCTTCCTGTGACATCGGGTGGTGTAGGTGTCCTGGAGGGCAGGTAGTTTGCCCCCGGTGATGCGTTGTGCAGACCTCACTACCCTCTGGAGAGCCTTACGGTTGAGGGCGGTGCAGTTGCCATACCAGGCGGTGATACAGCCCGCCAGGATGCTCTCGATTGTGCATCTGTAGAAGTTTGTGAGTGCTTTTGGTGACAAGCCGAATTTCTTCAGCCTCCTGAGGTTGAAGAGGCGCTGCTGCGCCTTCTTCACGATGCTGTCTGTGTGAGTGGACCAATTCAGTTTGTCTGTGATGTGTATGCCGAGGAACTTAAAACTTGCTACCCTCTCCACTACTGTTCCATCGATGTGGATAGGGGGGTGTTCCCTCTGCTGTTTCCTGAAGTCCACAATCATCTCCTTAGTTTTGTTGACGTTGAGTGTGAGGTTATTATCCTGACACCACACTCCGAGGGCCCTCACCTTCTCCCTGTAGGCCGTCTCATCGTTGTTGGTAATCAAGCCTACCACTGTTGTGTCGTCCGCAAACTTGATGATTGAGTTGGAGGCGTGCGTGGCCACGCAGTCGTGGGTGAACAGGGAGTACAGGAGAGGGCTCAGAACGCACCCTTGTGGGGCCCCAGTGTTGAGGATCAGCGGGGTGGAGATGTTGTTGCCTACCCTCACCACCTAGGGGCGGCCCGTCAGGAAGTCCAGTACCCAGTTGCACAGGGCGGGGTCGAGACCCAGGGTCTCGAGCTTGATGACGAGCTTGGAGGGTACTATGGTGTTGAATGCCGAGCTGTAGTCGATGAACAGCATTCTCACATAGGTATTCCTCTTGTCCAGATGGGTTAGGGCAATGTGCAGTGTGGTTGAGATTGCATCGTCTGTGGACCTATTTGGGCGGTAAGCAAATTGGAGTGGGTCTAGGGTGTCAGGTAGGGTGGAGGTGATATGGTCCTTGACTAGTCTCTCAAAGCACTTCATGATGACGGATGTGAGTGCTACGGGGCGGTAGTCGTTTAGCTCAGTTACCTTAGCTTTCTTGGGAACAGGAACAATGGTGGCCCTCTTGAAGCATGTGGGAACAGCAGACTGGTATAGGGATTGATTGAATATGTCCGTAAACACACCGGCCAGCTGGTCTGCGCATGCTCTGAGGGCGCGGCTGGGGATGCCGTCTGGGCCTGCAGCCTTGCGAGGGTTAACACGTTTAAATGTCTTACTCACCTCGGCTGCAGTGAAGGAGAGACCGCATGTTTTCGTTGCAGGCCGTGTCAGTGGCACTGTATTGTCCTCAAAGCGGGCAAAAAAGTTATTTAGTCTGCCTGGGAGCAAGACATCCTGGTCCGTGACTGGGCTGGATTTCTTCCTGTAGTCCGTGATTGACTGTAGACCCTGCCACATGCCTCTTGTGTCTGAGCCGTTGAATTGAGATTCTACTTTGTCTCTGTACTGGCGCTTAGCTTGTTTGATAGCCTTGCGGAGGGAATAGCTGCACTGTTTGTATTCGGTCATGTTACCAGACACCTTGCCCTGATTAAAAGCAGTGGTTCGCGCTTTCAGTTTCACACGAGTGCTGCCATCAATCCACGGTTTCTGGTTAGGGAATGTTTTAATCGTTGCTATGGGAACGACATCTTCAACGCACGTTCTAATGAACTCGCACACCGAATCAGCGTATTCGTCAATGTTGTTATCTGACGCAATACGAAACATCTCCCAGTCCACGTGATGGAAGCAGTCTTGGAGTGTGGAGTCAGCTTGGTCGGACCAGCGTTGGACAGACCTCAGCGTGGGAGCCTCTTGTTTTAGTTTCTGTCTGTAGGCAGGGATCAACAAAATGGAGTCGTGGTCAGCTTTTCCGAAAGGGGGGCGGGGCAGGGCCTTATATGCGTCGCGGAAGTTAGAGTAACAATGATCCAAGGTCTTTCCTCCCCTGGTTGCGCAATCGATATGCTGATAAAATTTGGGGAGTCTTGTTTTCAGATTAGCCTTGTTAAAATCCCCAGCTACAATGAAAGCAGCCTCCGGATAAATTGTTTCCAGTTTGCAGAGAGTTAAATACCAGGGTCTGTAGTGACTCCTCTAAGCTCTAGCCGCTGTGATACAGCCTGGAATGGAACCAGGGTCTGTAGTGACTGCTCTAGCCTCTGTGATACAGCCTGGAATGGAACCAGGGTCTGTAGTGACTCCTCTAGCCTCTGTGATACAGCCTGGAATGGAACCAGGGTCTGTAGTAACTCCTCTAGCCTCTGTGATACAGCCTGGAATGGAACCAGGGTCTGTAGTGACTCCTCTAGCCGCTGTGATACAGCCTGGAATGGAACCAGGGTCTGTAGTGACTCCTCTAGCCTCTAGATGCTGTGATACAGCTTGGAATGGAACCAGGGTCTGTAGTGACTCCTCTAGCCGCTGTAATACAGCCTGGAATGGAACCGGGGTCTGTAGTGACTTCTCTAACATCTGTGATACAGCCTGGAACGGAACCAGGGTCTGTAGTGACTCCTCTAAGCTCTAGCCGCTGTGATACAGCCTGGAATGGAACCAGGGTCTGTAGTGACTGCTCTAGCATCTGTGATACAGCCTGGAATGGAACCAGGGTCTGTAGTGACTCCTCTAGTCTCTAGCCGCTGTGATACAGCCTGGAATGGAACCAGGGTCTGTAGTGACTCCTCTAGCTGCTGTGATACAGCCTGGAATGGAACCAGGGTCTGTAGTGACTCCTCTAGTCTCTGTGATACAGCCTGGAATGGAACCAGGGTCTGTAGTGACTCCTCTAGTCTCTGTGATACAGCCTGGAATGGAAAAAAGGGTCTGTAGTGACTCCTCTAGCTGCTGTGATACAGCCTGGAATGGAACCAGGGTCTGTAGTGACTCCTCTAACCTCTAGCCGCTGTGATACAGCCTGGAATGGAACCAGGGTCTGTAGTGACTCCTCTACCCTCTTTGATACAGCCTGGAATGGAACCAGGGTCTGTAGTGACTCCTCTAGCCTCTAGCCACTATGATACCGCTTGGAATGGGACCAGGGTCTGTAGTGACTCCTCTAGCCGCTGTAATACAGCCTGGAATGGAACCAGGGTCTGTAGTGACTCCTCTAGCCGCTGTGATACAGCCTGGAACGGAACCAGGGTCTGTAGTGACTCCTCTAAGCTCTAGCCGCTGTGATACAGCCTGGAATGGAACCAGGGTCTGTAGTGACTGCTCTAGCCTCTGTGATACAGCCTGGAATGGAACCAGGGTCTGTAGTGACTCCTCTATTCTCTGTGATTCAGCCTGGAATGGAACCAGGGTCTGTAGTGACTCCTCTAGCCGCTGTGAAACAGCCTGGAACGGAACCAGGGTCTGTAGTGACTCCTCTAACCTCTAGCCGCTGTGATACAGCCTGGAATGGAACCAGGGTCTGTAGTGACTCCTCTAACCTCTAGCCGCTGTGATACAGCTTGGAATGGAACCAGCGTCTGTAGTGACTTCTCTAGCTGCTGTGATACAGCCTGGAATGGAACCAGGGTCTGTAGTGACTCCTCTAGCCTCTGTGATACAGCTTGGAATGGAACCAGGATCTGTAGTGACTCCTCTAGCCTCTGTGATACAGCCTGGAATGGAACCAGGGTCTGTAGTGACTCCTCTAGCCTCTAGCCGCTGTGATACAGCCTGGAATGGAACCAGGGTCTGTAGTGACGCCTCTAGCCTCTGTGATGCAGCCTGGAATGGAACCAGGGTCTGTAGTGACTCCTCTAGCCTCTAGCCGCTGTGATACAGCCTGGAATGGAACCAGGGTCTGTAGTGACGCCTCTAAGCTCTGTGATACAGCCTGGAATGGAACCAGGGTCTGTAGTGACGCCTCTAACCTCTGTGATACAGCCTGGAATGGAACCAGGGCCTGTAGTGACTCCTCTAGAATATGTGATACAGCCTGGAATGGATACAGGGTCTGTAGTGATGCCTCTACCCTCAATGGTACAGCCTGGAATGGAACCCGGGTCTGTAGTGACTCCTCTAGCCTCTAGCCGCTGTGATAGACCCAGGTTCCATTCCAGGCTGTATCACAGCGGCTAGAGGCTAGAGGAGTCACTACAGACCCGGGTTCCATTCCAGGCTGTATCACAGCAGCTAGAGTCACTACAGACCCAGGTTCCATTCCAGGCTGTGTAGTGACTCCTCTAGTCTCTGGCCGCTGTGATACAGCCTGGAATGGAACCAGAGTCTGTGGTGACTCCTCTAGCCTCTAGCCGCTGTGATACAGCCTGGAATGAAACCAGGGTCTGTAGTGACTCCTCTAGCCTCTATTCTCTGTGATACAGCCTGGAATGGAACCAGGGTCTGTAGTGACTCCTCTAACCTCTAGCCGCTGTGGTACAGTCTGGAATGGAACCAGGGTCTGTAATGACGCCTCTAGCCACTGTTATACAGCCTGGAATGGAACCAGAGTCTGTAGTGACTCCTCTAACATCTGTGATACAGCCTGGAACGGAAGCAGGGTTTGTAGTGACTCCTCTAACCTCTAGCCGCTGTGATACAGCCTGGAATGGAAAAAAGGATCCGTAGTGACTCCTCTAGCTGCTGTGATACAGCCTGGAATGGAACCAGGGTCTGTAGTGACTCCTCTAACCTCTAGCCGCTGTGATACAGCCTGGAATGGAACCAGGGTCTGTAGTGACTCCTCTAGCCGATGTAATACAGCCTGGAATGGACCCAGGGTCTGTAGTGACTCCTCTAGCCGCTGTTATACAGCTTGAAATGGAACCAGAGTCTGTAGTGACTCCTCTAACCTCTGTGATACAGCCTGGAACGGAAACAGGGTCTGTAGTGACTCCTCTAAGCTCTAGCCGCTGTGATACAGCCTGGAATGGAACCAGGGTCTGTAGTGACTCCTCTAGCCTCTAGCCGCTGTGATACAGCCTGAAATGGAACCAGGCTCTGTAGTGACTTCTCTAGCTGCTGTGATACAGCCTGGAATGGAACCAGGGTCTGTAGTGACTCATCTAGCCTCTGGCCGCTGTGATACAGCCTGGAATGGAACCAGGGTATGTAGTGACTCCTCTAGCCTCTGTGATACAGCCTGGAATGGAACCAGGGTCTGTAGTGACTCATCTAGCCTCTAGCCGCTGTGATACAGCCTGGAATGGAACCAGGGTCTGTAGTGACTCCTCTAGCCGCTGTGATACAGCCTGGAATGGAACCAGGGTCTGTAATGACTCCTCTAGCCGCTGTGATACAGCCTAGAATGGAACCAGGGTCTGTAGTGACTCCTCTAGCCGCTGTAATACAGCCTGGAATGGAACCAGGGTCTGGAGTGACTCCTCTAGCCTCTAGCCGCTGTGATACAGCCTGGAATGGAACCAGGGTCTGTAGTGACTCCTCTAGCCTCTTGTCTCTGTGATACAGCCTGGAATGGAACCAGGGTCTGTAGTGACTCCTCTAGCCGCTGTGATACAGCCTGGAATGGAACCAGGGTCTGTAGTGACTCCTCTACCCTCTGTGATACAGCCTGGAATGGAACCAGAGTCTGTTGTTACTCCTCTAGCCTCTAGCCGCTGTGATACAGCCTGGAATGAAACCAGGGTCTGTAGTGACTCCTCTAGCCTCTATTCTCTGTGATACAGCCTGGAATGGAACCAGGGTCTGTAGTGACTCCTCTAACCTCTAGCCGCTGTGGTACAGTCTGGAATGGAACCAGGGTCTGTAGTGACTCCTCTAACATCTGTGATACAGCCTGGAATGGAAGCAGGGTTTGTAGTGACTCCTCTAACCTCTAGCCGCTGTGATACAGCCTGGAATGGAAAAAAGGGTCCGTAGTGACTCCTCTAGCTGCTGTGATACAGCCTGGAATGGAACCAGGGTCTGTAGTGACTCCTCTAACCTCTAGCCGCTGTGATACAGCCTGGAATGGAACCAGGGTCTGTAGTGACTCCTCTAGCCGATGTAATACAGCCTGGAATGGACCCAGGGTCTGTAGTGACTCCTCTAGCCGCTGTTATACAGCTTGAAATTGAACCAGAGTCTGTAGTGACTCCTCTAACCTCTGTGATACAGCCTGGAACGGAAACAGGGTCTGTAGTGACTCCTCTAAGCTCTAGCCGCTGTGATACAGCCTGGAATGGAACCAGGGTCTGTAGTGACTCCTCTAGCCTCTAGCCGCTGTGATACAGCCTGAAATGGAACCAGGCTCTGTAGTGACTTCTCTAGCTGCTGTGATACAGCCTGGAATGGAACCAGGGTCTGTAGTGACTCATCTAGCCTCTGGCCGCTGTGATACAGCCTGGAATGGAACCAGGGTATGTAGTGACTCCTCTAGCCTCTGTGATACAGCCTGGAATGGAACCAGGGTCTGTAGTGACTCATCTAGCCTCTAGCCGCTGTGATACAGCCTGGAATGGAACCAGGGTCTGTAGTGACTCCTCTAGCCGCTGTGATACAGCCTGGAATGGAACCAGGGTCTGTAATGACTCCTCTAGCCGCTGTGATACAGCCTAGAATGGAACCAGGGTCTGTAGTGACTCCTCTAGCCGCTGTAATACAGCCTGGAATGGAACCAGGGTCTGGAGTGACTCCTCTAGCCTCTAGCCGCTGTGATACAGCCTGGAATGGAACCAGGGTCTGTAGTGACTCCTCTAGCCTCTTGTCTCTGTGATACAGCCTGGAATGGAACCAGGGTCTGTAGTGACTCCTCTAGCCGCTGTGATACAGCCTGGAATGGAACCAGGGTCTGTAGTGACTCCTCTACCCTCTGTGATACAGCCTGGAATGGAACCAGAGTCTGTGGTGACTCCTCTAGCCTCTAGCCGCTGTGATACAGCCTGGAATGAAACCAGGGTCTGTAGTGACTCCTCTAGCCTCTATTCTCTGTGATACAGCCTGGAATGGAACCAGGGTCTGTAGTGACTCCTCTAACCTCTAGCCGCTGTGGTACAGTCTGGAATGGAACCAGGGTCTGTAGTGACTCCTCTAACATCTGTGATACAGCCTGGAACGGAAGCAGGGTTTGTAGTGACTCCTCTAACCTCTAGCCGCTGTGATACAGCCTGGAATGGAAAAAAGGGTCCGTAGTGACTCCTCTAGCTGTTGTGATACAGCCTGGAATGGAACCAGGGTCTGTAGTGACTCCTCTAACCTCTAGCCGCTGTGATACAGCCTGGAATGGAACCAGGGTCTGTAGTGACTCCTCTAGCCGATGTAATACAGCCTGGAATGGACCCAGGGTCTGTAGTGACTCCTCTAGCCGCTGTTATACAGCTTGAAATGGAACCAGAGTCTGTAGTGACTCCTCTAACCTCTGTGATACAGCCTGGAACGGAAACAGGGTCTGTAGTGACTCCTCTAAGCTCTAGCCGCTGTGATACAGCCTGGAATGGAACCAGGGTCTGTAGTGACTCCTCTAGCCTCTAGCCGCTGTGATACAGCCTGAAATGGAACCAGGCTCTGTAGTGACTTCTCTAGCTGCTGTGATACAGCCTGGAATGGAACCAGGGTCTGTAGTGACTCATCTAGCCTCTGGCCGCTGTGATACAGCCTGGAATGGAACCAGGGTATGTAGTGACTCCTCTAGCCTCTGTGATACAGCCTGGAATGGAACCAGGGTCTGTAGTGACTCATCTAGCCTCTAGCCGCTGTGATACAGCCTGGAATGGAACCAGGGTCTGTAGTGACTCCTCTAGCCGCTGTGATACAGCCTGGAATGGAACCAGGGTCTGTAATGACTCCTCTAGCCGCTGTGATACAGCCTAGAATGGAACCAGGGTCTGTAGTGACTCCTCTAGCCGCTGTAATACAGCCTGGAATGGAACCAGGGTCTGGAGTGACTCCTCTAGCCTCTAGCCGCTGTGATACAACCTGGAATGGAACCAGGGTCTGGAGTGACTCCTCTAGCCTCTAGCCGCTGTGATACAGCCTGGAATGGAACCAGGGTCTGTAGTGACTCCTCTAGCCGCTGTGATACAGCCTGGAATGGAACCAGGGTCTGTAGTGACTCCTCTACCCTCTGTGATACAGCCTGGAATGGAACCAGGGTCTGTAGTGACTCCTCTAGCCTCTAGCCGCTGTGATACAGCCTGAAATGGAACCAGGCTCTGTAGTGACTTCTCTAGCTGCTGTGTTACAGCCTGGAATGGAACCAGGGTCTGTATTGACTCATCTAGCCTCTAGCCGCTGTGATACAGCCTGGAATGGAACCAGGGTATGTAGTGACTCCTCTAGCCTCTGTGATACAGCCTGGAATGGAACCAGGGTCTGTAGTGACTCATGTAGCATCTAGCCGCTGTGATACAGCCTGGAATGGAACCAGGGTCTGTAGTGACTCCTCTAGCCTCTAGCCGCTGTGATACAGCCTGTAATGGAACCAGGGTCTGTAGTGACGCCTCTAGCCTCTGTGATGCAGCCTGGAATGGAACCAGGGTCTGTAGTGACTCCTCTAGCCTCTAGCCGCTGTGATACAGCCTGGAATGGAACCAGGGTCTGTAGTGACGCCTCTAAGCTCTGTGATACAGCCTGGAATGGAACCAGGGTCTGTAGTGACGCCTCTAACCTCTGTGATAAAGCCTGGAATGGAACCAGGGCCTGTAGTGACTCCTCTAGAATATGTGATACAACCTGGAATGGATACAGGGTCTGTAGTGATGCCTCTACCCTCAATGGTACAGCCTGGAATGGAACCCGGGTCTGTAGTGACTCCTCTAGCCTCTAGCCGCTGTGATAGACCCAGGTTCCATTCCAGGCTGTATCACAGCGGCTAGAGGCTAGAGGAGTCACTACAGACCCGGGTTCCATTCCAGGCTGTATCACAGCAGCTAGAGTCACTACAGACCCAGGTTCCATTCCAGGCTGTGTAGTGACTCCTCTAGTCTCTGGCCGCTGTGATACAGCCTGGAATGGAACCAGAGTCTGTGGTGACTCCTCTAGCCTCTAGCCGCTGTGATACAGCCTGGAATGAAACCAGGGTCTGTAGTGACTCCTCTAACGTCTAGCCGCTGTGATACAGCCTGGAATGGAAAAAAGGGTCCGTAGTGACTCCTCTAGCTGCTGTGATACAGCCTGGAATGGAACCAGGGTCTGTAGTGACTCATCTAGCATCTAGCCGCTGTGATACAGCCTGGAATGGAACCAGGGTCTGTAGTGACTCCTCTAGCCGCTGTGATACAGCCTGGAATGGAACCAGGGTCTGTAATGACTCCTCTATTCACTGTGATACAGCCTAGAATGGAACCAGGGTCTGTAGTGACTCCTCTAGCCGCTGTAATACAGCCTGGAATGGAACCAGGGTCTGGAGTGACTCCTCTAGCCTCTAGCCGCTGTGATACAGCCTGGAATGGAACCAGGGTCTGTAGTGACTCCTCTAGCTGCTGTGATACAGCCTGGAATGGAACCAGGGTCTGTAGTGACTCCTCTAACCTCTAGCCGCTGTGATACAGCCTGGAATGGAACCAGGGTATGTAGTGACTCCTCTACCCTCTGTGATACAGCCTGGAATGGAACCAGGGTCTGTAGTGACTCCTCTAGCCTCTAGCCGCTGTGATACAGCCTGGAATGGAACCAGGGTCTGTATTGACTCCTCTAGCCACTATGATACCGCTTGGAATGGGACCAGGGTCTGTAGTGACTCCTCTAGCCGCTGTAATACAGCCTGGAATGGAACCAGGGTCTGTAGTGACTCCTCTAGCCGCTGTGATACAGCCTGGAACGGAACCAGGGTCTGTAGTGACTCCTCTAAGCTCTAGCCGCTGTGATACAGCCTGGAATGGAACCAGGGTCTGTAGTGACTGCTCTAGCCTCTGTGATACAGCCTGGAATGGAACCAGGGTCTGTAGTGACTCCTCTATTCTCTGTGATACAGCCTGGAATGGAACCAGGGTCTGTAGTGACTCCTCTAGTCTCTGTGATACAGCCTGGAATGGAACCAAGGGTCTGTAGTGACTCCTCTAGCTGCTGTGATACAGTCTGGAATGAAACCAGGGTCTGTAGTGACTCCTCTAACCTCTAGCCGCTGTGATACAGCCTGGAATGGAACCAGGGTCTGTAGTGACTCCTCTAACCTCTAGCCGCTGTGATATAGCTTGGAATGGAACCAGCGTCTGTAGTGACTTCTCTAGCTGCTGTGATACAGCCTGGAATGGAACCAGGGTCTGTAGTGACTCCTCTAGCCTCTGTGATACAGCCTGGAATGGAACCAGGGTCTGTAGTGACTCCTCTACCCTCTGTGATACAGCCTGGAATGGAACCAGGGTCTGTAGTGACTCCTCTAGCCTCTAGCCGCTGTGATACAGCCTGGAATGGAACCAGGGTCTGTAGTGACGCCTCTAGCCTCTGTGATGCAGCCTGGAATGGAACCAGGGTCTGTAGTGACTCCTCTAGCCTCTAGCCGCTGTGATACAGCCTGGAATGGAACCAGGGTCTGTAGTGACGCCTCTAAGCTCTGTGATACAGCCTGGAATGGAACCAGGGTCTGTAGTGACGCCTCTAACCTCTGTGATACAGCCTGGAATGGAACCAGGGTCTGTAGTGACTCCTCTAGCCTCTTGTCTCTGTGATACAGCCTGGAATGGAACCAGGGTCTGTAGTGACTCCTCTAGCTGCTGTGATACAGCCTGGAATGGAACCAGGGTCTGTAGTGACTCCTCTAACCTCTAGCCGCTGTGATACAGCCTGGAATGGAACCAGGGTCTGTAGTGACTCCTCTACCCTCTGTGATACAGCCTGGAATGGAACCAGGGTCTGTAGTGACTCCTCTAGCCTCTAGCCGCTGTGATACAGCCTGGAATGGAACCAGGGTATGTAGTGACTCCTCTAGCCTCTGTGATACAGCCTGGAATGGAACCAGGGTCTGTAGTGACTCATCTAGCCTCTAGCCGCTGTGATACAGCCTAGAATGGAACCAGGGTCTGTAGTGACTCCTCTAGCCGCTGTAATACAGCCTGGAATGGAACCAGAGTCTGGAGTGACTCCTCTAGCCTCTAGCCGCTGTGATACAGCCTGGAATGGAACCAGGGTCTGTAGTGACTCCTCTAGCCTCTTGTCTCTGTGATACAGCCTGGAATGGAACCAGGGTCTGTAGTGACTCCTCTAGCCGCTGTGATACAGCCTGGAATGGAACCAGGGTCTGTAGTGACTCCTCTACCCTCTGTGATACAGCCTGGAATGGAACCAGGGTCTGTAGTGACTCCTCTAGCCTCTAGCCGCTGTGATACAGCCTGAAATGGAACCAGGCTCTGTAGTGACTTCTCTAGCTGCTGTGTTACAGCCTGGAATGGAACCAGGGTCTGTAGTGACTCATCTAGCCTCTAGCCGCTGTGATACAGCCTGGAATGGAACCAGGGTATGTAGTGACTCCTCTAGCCTCTGTGATACAGCCTGGAATGGAACCAGGGTCTGTAGTGACTCATCTAGCATCTAGCCGCTGTGATACAGCCTGGAATGGAACCAGGGTCTGTAGTGACTCCTCTAGCCGCTGTGATACAGCCTGGAATGGAACCAGGGTCTGTAATGACTCCTCTAGCCACTGTGAAACAGCCTAGAATGGAACCAGGGTCTGTAGTGACTCCTCTAGCCGCTGTAATACAGCCTGGAATGGAACCAGGGTCTGTAGTGACTCCTCTAGCCGCTGTGATACAGCCTGGAATGGAACCAGGGTCTGTAGTGACTGCTCTAGCCTCTGTGATACAGCCTGGAATGGAACCAGGGTCTGTAGTGACTCCTCTATTCTCTGTGATACAGCCTGGAATGGAACCAGGGTCTGTAGTGACTCCTCTAGTCTCTGTGATACAGCCTGGAATGGAACCAAGGGTCTGTAGTGACTCCTCTAGCTGCTGTGATACAGTCTGGAATGGAACCAGGGTCTGGAGTGACTCCTCTAGCCTCTAGCCGCTGTGATACAGCCTGGAATGGAACCAGGGTCTGTAGTGACTCCTCTAGCCTCTGTGATACAGCCTGGAATGGAACCAGGGTCTGTAGTGACTCCTCTAGCCTCTAGCCGCTGTGATACAGCCTGGAATGGAACCAGGGTCTGTAGTGACTCCTCTAGCCTCTAGCCACTATGATACCGCTTGGAATGGGACCAGGGTCTGTAGTGACTCCTCTAGCCGCTGTAATACAGCCTGGAATGGAACCAGGGTCTGTAGTGACTCCTCTAGCCGCTGTGATACAGCCTGGAATGGAACCAGGGTCTGTAGTGACTGCTCTAGCCTCTGTGATACAGCCTGGAATGGAACCAGGGTCTGTAGTGACTCCTCTATTCTCTGTGATACAGCCTGGAATGGAACCAGGGTCTGTAGTGACTCCTCTAGTCTCTGTGATACAGCCTGGAATGGAACCAAGGGTCTGTAGTGACTCCTCTAGCTGCTGTGATACAGCCTGGAATGGAACCAGGGTCTGTAGTGACTCCTCTAACCTCTAGCCGCTGTGATACAGCTTGGAATGGAACCAGCGTCTGTAGTGACTTCTCTAGCTGCTGTGATACAGCCTGGAATGGAACCAGGGTCTGTAGTGACTCCTCTAGCCTCTGTGATACAGCCTGGAATGGAACCAGGGTCTGTAGTGACTCCTCTAGCCTCTGTGATACAGCCTGGAATGGAACCAGGGTCTTTAGTGACGCCTCTAGCCGCTGTGATACAGCCTGGAATGGAACCAGGGTCTGTAGTGACGCCTCTAGCCTCTGTGATGCAGCCTGGAATGGAACCAGGGTCTGTAGTGACTCCTCTAGCCTATAGCCGCTGTGATACAGCCTGGAATGGAACCAGGGTCTGTAGTGACGCCTCTAAGCTCTGTGATACAGCCTGGAATGGAACCAGGGTCTGTAGTGACGCCTCTAACCTCTGTGATACAGCCTGGAATGGAACCAGGGTCTGGAGTGACTCCTCTAACCTCTAGCCGCTGTGATACAGCCTGGAATGGAACCAGGGTCTGTAGTGACTCCTCTACCCTCTGTGATACAGCCTGGAATGGAACCAGGGTCTGTAGTGACTCCTCTAGCCTCTAGCCGCTGTGATACAGCCTGGAATGGAACCAGGGTATGTAGTGACTCCTCTAGCCTCTGTGATACAGCCTGGAATGGAACCAGGGTCTGTAGTGACTCATCTAGCCTCTAGCCGCTGTGATACAGCCTAGAATGGAACCAGGGTCTGTAGTGACTCCTCTAGCTGCTGTGATACAGTCTGGAATGGAACCAGGGTCTGGAGTGACTCCTCTAGCCTCTAGCCGCTGTGATACAGCCTGGAATGGAACCAGGGTCTGTAGTGACTCCTCTAGCCTCTTGTCTCTGTGATACAGCCTGGAATGGAACCAGGGTCTGTAGTGACTCCTCTAGCTGCTGTGATACAGCCTGGAATGGAACCAGGGTCTGTAGTGACTCCTCTAACCTCTAGCCGCTGTGATACAGCCTGGAATGGAACCAGGGTATGTAGTGACTCCTCTACCCTCTGTGATACAGCCTGGAATGGAACCAGGGTCTGTAGTGACTCCTCTAGCCTCTAGCCGCTGTGATACAGCCTGGAATGGAACCAGGGTCTGTAGTGACTCCTCTAGCCTCTAGCCACTATGATACCGCTTGGAATGGGACCAGGGTCTGTAGTGACTCCTCTAGCCGCTGTAATACAGCCTGGAATGGAACCAGGGTCTGTAGTGACTCCTCTAGCCGCTGTGATACAGCCTGGAATGGAACCAGGGTCTGTAGTGACTGCTCTAGCCTCTGTGATACAGCCTGGAATGGAACCAGGGTCTGTAGTGACTCCTCTATTCTCTGTGATACAGCCTGGAATGGAACCAGGGTCTGTAGTGACTCCTCTAGTCTCTGTGATACAGCCTGGAATGGAACCAAGGGTCTGTAGTGACTCCTCTAGCTGCTGTGATACAGTCTGGAATGAAACCAGGGTCTGTAGTGACTCCTCTAACCTCTAGCCGCTGTGATACAGCCTGGAATGGAACCAGGGTCTGTAGTGACTCCTCTAACCTCTAGCCGCTGTGATACAGCTTGGAATGGAACCAGCGTCTGTAGTGACTTCTCTAGCTGCTGTGATACAGCCTGGAATGGAACCAGGGTCTGTAGTGACTCCTCTAGCCTCTGTGATACAGCCTGGAATGGAACCAGGGTCTGTAGTGACTCCTCTAGCCTCTGTGATACAGCCTGGAATGGAACCAGGGTCTTTAGTGACGCCTCTAGCCGCTGTGATACAGCCTGGAATGGAACCAGGGTCTGTAGTGACGCCTCTAGCCTCTGTGATGCAGCCTGGAATGGAACCAGGGTCTGTAGTGACTCCTCTAGCCTATAGCCGCTGTGATACAGCCTGGAATGGAACCAGGGTCTGTAGTGACGCCTCTAAGCTCTGTGATACAGCCTGGAATGGAACCAGGGTCTGTAGTGACGCCTCTAACCTCTGTGATACAGCCTGGAATGGAACCAGGGTCTGGAGTGACTCCTCTAACCTCTAGCCGCTGTGATACAGCCTGGAATGGAACCAGGGTCTGTAGTGACTCCTCTACCCTCTGTGATACAGCCTGGAATGGAACCAGGGTCTGTAGTGACTCCTCTAGCCTCTAGCCGCTGTGATACAGCCTGGAATGGAACCAGGGTATGTAGTGACTCCTCTAGCCTCTGTGATACAGCCTGGAATGGAACCAGGGTCTGTAGTGACTCATCTAGCCTCTAGCCGCTGTGATACGGCCTAGAATGGAGCCAGGGTCTGTAGTGACTCCTCTAGCCGCTGTAATACAGCCTGGAATGGAACCAGGGTCTGTAGTGACTCCTCTAACCTCTAGCCGCTGTGATATAGCTTGGAATGGAACCAGCGTCTGTAGTGACTTCTCTAGCTGCTGTGATACAGCCTGGAATGGAACCAGGGTCTGTAGTGACTCCTCTAGCCTCTGTGATACAGCCTGGAATGGAACCAGGGTCTGTAGTGACTCCTCTACCCTCTGTGATACAGCCTGGAATGGAACCAGGGTCTGTAGTGACTCCTCTAGCCTCTAGCCGCTGTGATACAGCCTGGAATGGAACCAGGGTCTGTAGTGACTCCTCTAACCTCTGTGATACAGCCTGGAATGGAACCAGGGTCTGTAGTGACTCCTCTAGCCTCTTGTCTCTGTGATACAGCCTGGAATGGAACCAGGGTCTGTAGTGACTCCTCTAGCTGCTGTGATACAGCCTGGAATGGAACCAGGGTCTGTAGTGACTCCTCTAACCTCTAGCCGCTGTGATACAGCCTGGAATGGAACCAGGGTCTGTAGTGACTCCTCTACCCTCTGTGATACAGCCTGGAATGGAACCAGGGTCTGTAGTGACTCCTCTAGCCTCTAGCCGCTGTGATACAGCCTGGAATGGAACCAGGGTATGTAGTGACTCCTCTAGCCTCTGTGATACAGCCTGGAATGGAACCAGGGTCTGTAGTGACTCATCTAGCCTCTAGCCGCTGTGATACAGCCTAGAATGGAACCAGGGTCTGTAGTGACTCCTCTAGCCGCTGTAATACAGCCTGGAATGGAACCAGAGTCTGGAGTGACTCCTCTAGCCTCTAGCCGCTGTGATACAGCCTGGAATGGAACCAGGGTCTGTAGTGACTCCTCTAGCCTCTTGTCTCTGTGATACAGCCTGGAATGGAACCAGGGTCTGTAGTGACTCCTCTAGCCGCTGTGATACAGCCTGGAATGGAACCAGGGTCTGTACTGACTCCTCTACCCTCTGTGATACAGCCTGGAATGGAACCAGGGTCTGTAGTGACTCCTCTAGCCTCTAGCCGCTGTGATACAGCCTGAAATGGAACCAGGCTCTGTAGTGACTTCTCTAGCTGCTGTGTTACAGCCTGGAATGGAACCAGGGTCTGTAGTGACTCATCTAGCCTCTAGCCGCTGTGATACAGCCTGGAATGGAACCAGGGTATGTAGTGACTCCTCTAGCCTCTGTGATACAGCCTGGAATGGAACCAGGGTCTGTAGTGACTCATCTAGCATCTAGCCGCTGTGATACAGCCTGGAATGGAACCAGGGTCTGTAGTGACTCCTCTAGCCGCTGTGATACAGCCTGGAATGGAACCAGGGTCTGTAATGACTCCTCTAGCCACTGTGAAACAGCCTAGAATGGAACCAGGGTCTGTAGTGACTCCTCTAGCCGCTGTAATACAGCCTGGAATGGAACCAGGGTCTGTAGTGACTCCTCTAGCCGCTGTGATACAGCCTGGAATGGAACCAGGGTCTGTAGTGACTGCTCTAGCCTCTGTGATACAGCCTGGAATGGAACCAGGGTCTGTAGTGACTCCTCTATTCTCTGTGATACAGCCTGGAATGGAACCAGGGTCTGTAGTGACTCCTCTAGTCTCTGTGATACAGCCTGGAATGGAACCAAGGGTCTGTAGTGACTCCTCTAGCTGCTGTGATACAGTCTGGAATGGAACCAGGGTCTGGAGTGACTCCTCTAGCCTCTAGCCGCTGTGATACAGCCTGGAATGGAACCAGGGTCTGTAGTGACTCCTCTAGCCTCTGTGATACAGCCTGGAATGGAACCAGGGTCTGTAGTGACTCCTCTACCCTCTGTGATACAGCCTGGAATGGAACCAGGGTCTGTAGTGACTCCTCTAGCCTCTAGCCGCTGTGATACAGCCTGGAATGGAACCAGGGTCTGTAGTGACGCCTCTAGCCTCTGTGATGCAGCCTGGAATGGAACCAGGGTCTGTAGTGACTCCTCTAGCCTCTAGCCGCTGTGATACAGCCTGGAATGGAACCAGGGTCTGTAGTGACGCCTCTAAGCTCTGTGATACAGCCTGGAATGGAACCAGGGTCTGTAGTGACTCCTCTATTCTCTGTGATACAGCCTGGAATGGAACCAGGGTCTGT
This sequence comes from Oncorhynchus mykiss, assembly GCF_057628025.1. Classification (NCBI taxonomy): domain Eukaryota; kingdom Metazoa; phylum Chordata; class Actinopteri; order Salmoniformes; family Salmonidae; genus Oncorhynchus; species Oncorhynchus mykiss. The sequence goes on along the minus strand of NC_143023.1, from coordinate 103,229,781 downwards.
AGTGACTCCTCTAGTCTCTGTGATACAGCCTGGAATGGAACCAAGGGTCTGTAGTGACTCCTCTAGCTGCTGTGATACAGTCTGGAATGAAACCAGGGTCTGTAGTGACTCCTCTAACCTCTAGCCGCTGTGATACCGCTTGGAATGGGACCAGGGTCTGTAGTGACTCCTCTAGCCGCTGTGATACAGCCTGGAATGGAACCAGGGTCTGTAGTGACTGCTCTAGCCTCTGTGATACAGCCTGGAATGGAACCAGGGTCTGTAGTGACTCCTCTATTCTCTGTGATACAGCCTGGAATGGAACCAGGGTCTGTAGTGACTCCTCTAGTCTCTGTGATACAGCCTGGAATGGAACCAAGGGTCTGTAGTGACTCCTCTAGCTGCTGTGATACAGTCTGGAATGAAACCAGGGTCTGTAGTGACTCCTCTAACCTCTAGCCGCTGTGATACAGCCTGGAATGGAACCAGGGTCTGTAGTGACTCCTCTAACCTCTAGCCGCTGTGATACAGCTTGGAATGGAACCAGCGTCTGTAGTGACTTCTCTAGCTGCTGTGATACAGCCTGGAATGGAACCAGGGTCTGTAGTGACTCCTCTAGCCTCTGTGATACAGCCTGGAATGGAACCAGGGTCTGTAGTGACTCCTCTAGCCTCTGTGATACAGCCTGGAATGGAACCAGGGTCTTTAGTGACGCCTCTAGCCGCTGTGATACAGCCTGGAATGGAACCAGGGTCTGTAGTGACGCCTCTAGCCTCTGTGATGCAGCCTGGAATGGAACCAGGGTCTGTAGTGACTCCTCTAGCCTATAGCCGCTGTGATACAGCCTGGAATGGAACCAGGGTCTGTAGTGACGCCTCTAAGCTCTGTGATACAGCCTGGAATGGAACCAGGGTCTGTAGTGACGCCTCTAACCTCTGTGATACAGCCTGGAATGGAACCAGGGTCTGGAGTGACTCCTCTAACCTCTAGCCGCTGTGATACAGCCTGGAATGGAACCAGGGTCTGTAGTGACTCCTCTACCCTCTGTGATACAGCCTGGAATGGAACCAGGGTCTGTAGTGACTCCTCTAGCCTCTAGCCGCTGTGATACAGCCTGGAATGGAACCAGGGTATGTAGTGACTCCTCTAGCCTCTGTGATACAGCCTGGAATGGAACCAGGGTCTGTAGTGACTCATCTAGCCTCTAGCCGCTGTGATACGGCCTAGAATGGAGCCAGGGTCTGTAGTGACTCCTCTAGCCGCTGTAATACAGCCTGGAATGGAACCAGGGTCTGTAGTGACTCCTCTAACCTCTAGCCGCTGTGATATAGCTTGGAATGGAACCAGCGTCTGTAGTGACTTCTCTAGCTGCTGTGATACAGCCTGGAATGGAACCAGGGTCTGTAGTGACTCCTCTAGCCTCTGTGATACAGCCTGGAATGGAACCAGGGTCTGTAGTGACTCCTCTACCCTCTGTGATACAGCCTGGAATGGAACCAGGGTCTGTAGTGACTCCTCTAGCCTCTAGCCGCTGTGATACAGCCTGGAATGGAACCAGGGTCTGTAGTGACGCCTCTAACCTCTGTGATACAGCCTGGAATGGAACCAGGGTCTGTAGTGACTCCTCTAGCCTCTTGTCTCTGTGATACAGCCTGGAATGGAACCAGGGTCTGTAGTGACTCCTCTAGCTGCTGTGATACAGCCTGGAATGGAACCAGGGTCTGTAGTGACTCCTCTAACCTCTAGCCGCTGTGATACAGCCTGGAATGGAACCAGGGTCTGTAGTGACTCCTCTACCCTCTGTGATACAGCCTGGAATGGAACCAGGGTCTGTAGTGACTCCTCTAGCCTCTAGCCGCTGTGATACAGCCTGGAATGGAACCAGGGTATGTAGTGACTCCTCTAGCCTCTGTGATACAGCCTGGAATGGAACCAGGGTCTGTAGTGACTCATCTAGCCTCTAGCCGCTGTGATACAGCCTAGAATGGAACCAGGGTCTGTAGTGACTCCTCTAGCCGCTGTAATACAGCCTGGAATGGAACCAGAGTCTGGAGTGACTCCTCTAGCCTCTAGCCGCTGTGATACAGCCTGGAATGGAACCAGGGTCTGTAGTGACTCCTCTAGCCTCTTGTCTCTGTGATACAGCCTGGAATGGAACCAGGGTCTGTAGTGACTCCTCTAGCCGCTGTGATACAGCCTGGAATGGAACCAGGGTCTGTACTGACTCCTCTACCCTCTGTGATACAGCCTGGAATGGAACCAGGGTCTGTAGTGACTCCTCTAGCCTCTAGCCGCTGTGATACAGCCTGAAATGGAACCAGGCTCTGTAGTGACTTCTCTAGCTGCTGTGTTACAGCCTGGAATGGAACCAGGGTCTGTAGTGACTCATCTAGCCTCTAGCCGCTGTGATACAGCCTGGAATGGAACCAGGGTATGTAGTGACTCCTCTAGCCTCTGTGATACAGCCTGGAATGGAACCAGGGTCTGTAGTGACTCATCTAGCATCTAGCCGCTGTGATACAGCCTGGAATGGAACCAGGGTCTGTAGTGACTCCTCTAGCCGCTGTGATACAGCCTGGAATGGAACCAGGGTCTGTAATGACTCCTCTAGCCACTGTGAAACAGCCTAGAATGGAACCAGGGTCTGTAGTGACTCCTCTAGCCGCTGTAATACAGCCTGGAATGGAACCAGGGTCTGTAGTGACTCCTCTAGCCGCTGTGATACAGCCTGGAATGGAACCAGGGTCTGTAGTGACTGCTCTAGCCTCTGTGATACAGCCTGGAATGGAACCAGGGTCTGTAGTGACTCCTCTATTCTCTGTGATACAGCCTGGAATGGAACCAGGGTCTGTAGTGACTCCTCTAGTCTCTGTGATACAGCCTGGAATGGAACCAAGGGTCTGTAGTGACTCCTCTAGCTGCTGTGATACAGTCTGGAATGGAACCAGGGTCTGGAGTGACTCCTCTAGCCTCTAGCCGCTGTGATACAGCCTGGAATGGAACCAGGGTCTGTAGTGACTCCTCTAGCCTCTGTGATACAGCCTGGAATGGAACCAGGGTCTGTAGTGACTCCTCTAGCCTCTAGCCGCTGTGATACAGCCTGGAATGGAACCAGGGTCTGTAGTGACTCCTCTAGCCTCTAGCCACTATGATACCGCTTGGAATGGGACCAGGGTCTGTAGTGACTCCTCTAGCCGCTGTAATACAGCCTGGAATGGAACCACGGTCTGTAGTGACTCCTCTAGCCGCTGTGATACAGCCTGGAATGGAACCAGGGTCTGTAGTGACTCCTCTAGCCGCTGTAATACAGCCTGGAATGGAACCAGAGTCTGGAGTGACTCCTCTAGCCTCTAGCCGCTGTGATACAGCCTGGAATGGAACCAGGGTCTGTAGTGACTCCTCTAGCCTCTTGTCTCTGTGATACAGCCTGGAATGGAACCAGGGTCTGTAGTGACTCCTCTAGCCGCTGTGATACAGCCTGGAATGGAACCAGGGTCTGTAATGACTCCTCTAGCCACTGTGAAACAGCCTAGAATGGAACCAGGGTCTGTAGTGACTCCTCTAGCCGCTGTAATACAGCCTGGAATGGAACCAGGGTCTGTAGTGACTCCTCTAGCCGCTGTGATACAGCCTGGAATGGAACCAGGGTCTGTAGTGACTGCTCTAGCCTCTGTGATACAGCCTGGAATGGAACCAGGGTCTGTAGTGACTCCTCTATTCTCTGTGATACAGCCTGGAATGGAACCAGGGTCTGTAGTGACTCCTCTAGTCTCTGTGATACAGCCTGGAATGGAACCAAGGGTCTGTAGTGACTCCTCTAGCTGCTGTGATACAGTCTGGAATGGAACCAGGGTCTGGAGTGACTCCTCTAGCCTCTAGCCGCTGTGATACAGCCTGGAATGGAACCAGGGTCTGTAGTGACTCCTCTAGCCTCTGTGATACAGCCTGGAATGGAACCAGGGTCTGTAGTGACTCCTCTAGCCTCTAGCCGCTGTGATACAGCCTGGAATGGAACCAGGGTCTGTAGTGACTCCTCTAGCCTCTAGCCACTATGATACCGCTTGGAATGGGACCAGGGTCTGTAGTGACTCCTCTAGCCGCTGTAATACAGCCTGGAATGGAACCAGGGTCTGTAGTGACTCCTCTAGCCGCTGTGATACAGCCTGGAATGGAACCAGGGTCTGTAGTGACTGCTCTAGCCTCTGTGATACAGCCTGGAATGGAACCAGGGTCTGTAGTGACTCCTCTATTCTCTGTGATACAGCCTGGAATGGAACCAGGGTCTGTAGTGACTCCTCTAGTCTCTGTGATACAGCCTGGAATGGAACCAAGGGTCTGTAGTGACTCCTCTAGCTGCTGTGATACAGTCTGGAATGAAACCAGGGTCTGTAGTGACTCCTCTAACCTCTAGCCGCTGTGATACAGCCTGGAATGGAACCAGGGTCTGTAGTGACTCCTCTAACCTCTAGCCGCTGTGATACAGCTTGGAATGGAACCAGCGTCTGTAGTGACTTCTCTAGCTGCTGTGATACAGCCTGGAATGGAACCAGGGTCTGTAGTGACTCCTCTAGCCTCTGTGATACAGCCTGGAATGGAACCAGGGTCTGTAGTGACTCCTCTAGCCTCTGTGATACAGCCTGGAATGGAACCAGGGTCTTTAGTGACGCCTCTAGCCGCTGTGATACAGCCTGGAATGGAACCAGGGTCTGTAGTGACGCCTCTAGCCTCTGTGATGCAGCCTGGAATGGAACCAGGGTCTGTAGTGACTCCTCTAGCCTATAGCCGCTGTGATACAGCCTGGAATGGAACCAGGGTCTGTAGTGACGCCTCTAAGCTCTGTGATACAGCCTGGAATGGAACCAGGGTCTGTAGTGACGCCTCTAACCTCTGTGATACAGCCTGGAATGGAACCAGGGTCTGGAGTGACTCCTCTAACCTCTAGCCGCTGTGATACAGCCTGGAATGGAACCAGGGTCTGTAGTGACTCCTCTACCCTCTGTGATACAGCCTGGAATGGAACCAGGGTCTGTAGTGACTCCTCTAGCCTCTAGCCGCTGTGATACAGCCTGGAATGGAACCAGGGTATGTAGTGACTCCTCTAGCCTCTGTGATACAGCCTGGAATGGAACCAGGGTCTGTAGTGACTCATCTAGCCTCTAGCCGCTGTGATACAGCCTAGAATGGAACCAGGGTCTGTAGTGACTCCTCTAGCTGCTGTGATACAGTCTGGAATGGAACCAGGGTCTGGAGTGACTCCTCTAGCCTCTAGCCGCTGTGATACAGCCTGGAATGGAACCAGGGTCTGTAGTGACTCCTCTAGCCTCTTGTCTCTGTGATACAGCCTGGAATGGAACCAGGGTCTGTAGTGACTCCTCTAGCTGCTGTGATACAGCCTGGAATGGAACCAGGGTCTGTAGTGACTCCTCTAACCTCTAGCCGCTGTGATACAGCCTGGAATGGAACCAGGGTATGTAGTGACTCCTCTACCCTCTGTGATACAGCCTGGAATGGAACCAGGGTCTGTAGTGACTCCTCTAGCCTCTAGCCGCTGTGATACAGCCTGGAATGGAACCAGGGTCTGTAGTGACTCCTCTAGCCTCTAGCCACTATGATACCGCTTGGAATGGGACCAGGGTCTGTAGTGACTCCTCTAGCCGCTGTAATACAGCCTGGAATGGAACCAGGGTCTGTAGTGACTCCTCTAGCCGCTGTGATACAGCCTGGAATGGAACCAGGGTCTGTAGTGACTGCTCTAGCCTCTGTGATACAGCCTGGAATGGAACCAGGGTCTGTAGTGACTCCTCTATTCTCTGTGATACAGCCTGGAATGGAACCAGGGTCTGTAGTGACTCCTCTAGTCTCTGTGATACAGCCTGGAATGGAACCAAGGGTCTGTAGTGACTCCTCTAGCTGCTTTGATACAGTCTGGAATGAAACCAGGGTCTGTAGTGACTCCTCTAACCTCTAGCCGCTGTGATACAGCCTGGAATGGAACCAGGGTCTGTAGTGACTCCTCTAACCTCTAGCCGCTGTGATACAGCTTGGAATGGAACCAGCGTCTGTAGTGACTTCTCTAGCTGCTGTGATACAGCCTGGAATGGAACCAGGGTCTGTAGTGACTCCTCTAGCCTCTGTGATACAGCCTGGAATGGAACCAGGGTCTGTAGTGACTCCTCTAGCCTCTGTGATACAGCCTGGAATGGAACCAGGGTCTTTAGTGACGCCTCTAGCCGCTGTGATACAGCCTGGAATGGAACCAGGGTCTGTAGTGACGCCTCTAGCCTCTGTGATGCAGCCTGGAATGGAACCAGGGTCTGTAGTGACTCCTCTAGCCTATAGCCGCTGTGATACAGCCTGGAATGGAACCAGGGTCTGTAGTGACGCCTCTAAGCTCTGTGATACAGCCTGGAATGGAACCAGGGTCTGTAGTGACGCCTCTAACCTCTGTGATACAGCCTGGAATGGAACCAGGGTCTGGAGTGACTCCTCTAACCTCTAGCCGCTGTGATACAGCCTGGAATGGAACCAGGGTCTGTAGTGACTCCTCTACCCTCTGTGATACAGCCTGGAATGGAACCAGGGTCTGTAGTGACTCCTCTAGCCTCTAGCCGCTGTGATACAGCCTGGAATGGAACCAGGGTATGTAGTGACTCCTCTAGCCTCTGTGATACAGCCTGGAATGGAACCAGGGTCTGTAGTGACTCATCTAGCCTCTAGCCGCTGTGATACGGCCTAGAATGGAACCAGGGTCTGTAGTGACTCCTCTAGCCGCTGTAATACAGCCTGGAATGGAACCAGGGTCTGGAGTGACTCCTCTAGCCTCTAGTCGCTGTGATAATCCTGGATTGGAACCAGGGTCTGTAGTGACTCCTCTAGCCGCTGTTATACAGCCTGGAATGGAACCAGGCTCTGTAGTGACTCCTCTAATCTCTAGCCGCTGTGATACAGCCTGGAATGGAACCAGGGTCTGTAGTGACTCCTCTAGCCTCTTGTCTCTGTGATACAGCCTGGAATGGAACCAGGGTCTGTAGTGACTCCTCTAGCCGCTGTGATACAGCCTGGAATGGAACCAGGGTCTGTAGTGACTCCTCTACCCTCTGTGATACAGCCTGGAATGGAACCAGGGTCTGTAGTGACTCCTCTAGCCTCTAGCCGCTGTGATACAGCCTGAAATGGAACCAGGCTCTGTAGTGACTTCTCTAGCTGCTGTGTTACAGCCTGGAATGGAACCAGGGTCTGTAGTGACTCATCTAGCCTCTAGCCGCTGTGATACAGCCTGGAATGGAACCAGGGTATGTAGTGACTCCTCTAGCCTCTGTGATACAGCCTGGAATGGAACCAGGGTCTGTAGTGACTCATCTAGCATCTAGCCGCTGTGATACAGCCTGGAATGGAACCAGGGTCTGTAGTGACTCCTCTAGCCGCTGTGATACAGCCTGGAATGGAACCAGGGTCTGTAATGACTCCTCTAGCCACTGTGATACAGCCTAGAATGGAACCAGGGTCTGTAGTGATTCCTCTAGCCGCTGTAATACAGCCTGGAATGGAACCAGGGTCTGTAGTGACTCCTCTAGCCGCTGTGATACAGCCTGGAATGGAACCAGGGTCTGTAGTGACTGCTCTAGCCTCTGTGATACAGCCTGGAATGGAACCAGGGTCTGTAGTGACTCCTCTATTCTCTGTGATACAGCCTGGAATGGAACCAGGGTCTGTAGTGACTCCTCTAGTCTCTGTGATACAGCCTGGAATGGAACCAAGGGTCTGTAGTGACTCCTCTAGCTGCTGTGATACAGTCTGGAATGGAACCAGGGTCTGGAGTGACTCCTCTAGCCTCTAGCCGCTGTGATACAGCCTGGAATGGAACCAGGGTCTGTAGTGACTCCTCTAGCCTCTTGTCTCTGTGATACAGCCTGGAATGGAACCAGGGTCTGTAGTGACTCCTCTAGCTGCTGTGATACAGCCTGGAATGGAACCAGGGTCTGTAGTGACTCCTCTAACCTCTAGCCGCTGTGATACAGCCTGGAATGGAACCAGGGTATGTAGTGACTCCTCTACCCTCTGTGATACAGCCTGGAATGGAACCAGGGTCTGTAGTGACTCCTCTAGCCTCTAGCCGCTGTGATACAGCCTGGAATGGAACCAGGGTCTGTAGTGACTCCTCTAGCCTCTAGCCACTATGATACCGCTTGGAATGGGACCAGGGTCTGTAGTGACTCCTCTAGCCGCTGTAATACAGCCTGGAATGGAACCAGGGTCTGTAGTGACTCCTCTAGCCGCTGTGATACAGCCTGGAATGGAACCAGGGTCTGTAGTGACTGCTCTAGCCTCTGTGATACAGCCTGGAATGGAACCAGGGTCTGTAGTGACTCCTCTATTCTCTGTGATACAGCCTGGAATGGAACCAGGGTCTGTAGTGACTCCTCTAGTCTCTGTGATACAGCCTGGAATGGAACCAAGGGTCTGTAGTGACTCCTCTAGCTGCTGTGATACAGTCTGGAATGAAACCAGGGTCTGTAGTGACTCCTCTAACCTCTAGCCGCTGTGATACAGCCTGGAATGGAACCAGGGTCTGTAGTGACTCCTCTAACCTCTAGCCGCTGTGATACAGCTTGGAATGGAACCAGCGTCTGTAGTGACTTCTCTAGCTGCTGTGATACAGCCTGGAATGGAACCAGGGTCTGTAGTGACTCCTCTAGCCTCTGTGATACAGCCTGGAATGGAACCAGGGTCTGTAGTGACTCCTCTAGCCTCTGTGATACAGCCTGGAATGGAACCAGGGTCTTTAGTGACGCCTCTAGCCGCTGTGATACAGCCTGGAATGGAACCAGGGTCTGTAGTGACGCCTCTAGCCTCTGTGATGCAGCCTGGAATGGAACCAGGGTCTGTAGTGACTCCTCTAGCCTATAGCCGCTGTGATACAGCCTGGAATGGAACCAGGGTCTGTAGTGACGCCTCTAAGCTCTGTGATACAGCCTGGAATGGAACCAGGGTCTGTAGTGACGCCTCTAACCTCTGTGATACAGCCTGGAATGGAACCAGGGTCTGGAGTGACTCCTCTAACCTCTAGCCGCTGTGATACAGCCTGGAATGGAACCAGGGTCTGTAGTGACTCCTCTAGCCTCTAGCCGCTGTGATACAGCCTGGAATGGAACCAGGGTATGTAGTGACTCCTCTAGCCTCTGTGATACAGCCTGGAATGGAACCAGGGTCTGTAGTGACTCATCTAGCCTCTAGCCGCTGTGATACGGCCTAGAATGGAACCAGGGTCTGTAGTGACTCCTCTAGCCGCTGTAATACAGCCTGGAATGGAACCAGGGTCTGGAGTGACTCCTCTAGCCTCTAGTCGCTGTGATACATCCTGGATTGGAACCAGGGTCTGTAGTGACTCCTCTAGCCGCTGTTATACAGCCTGGAATGGAACCAGGCTCTGTAGTGACTCCTCTAATCTCTAGCCGCTGTGATACAGCCTGGAATGGAACCAGGGTCTGTAGTGACTCCTCTAGCCTCTTGTCTCTGTGATACAGCCTGGAATGGAACCAGGGTCTGTAGTGACTCCTCTAGCCGCTGTGATACAGCCTGGAATGGAACCAGGGTCTGTAGTGACTCCTCTACCCTCTGTGATACAGCCTGGAATGGAACCAGGGTCTGTAGTGACTCCTCTAGCCTCTAGCCGCTGTGATACAGCCTGAAATGGAACCAGGCTCTGTAGTGACTTCTCTAGCTGCTGTGTTACAGCCTGGAATGGAACCAGGGTCTGTAGTGACTCATCTAGCCTCTAGCCGCTGTGATACAGCCTGGAATGGAACCAGGGTATGTAGTGACTCCTCTAGCCTCTGTGATACAGCCTGGAATGGAACCAGGGTCTGTAGTGACTCATCTAGCATCTAGCCGCTGTGATACAGCCTGGAATGGAACCAGGGTCTGTAGTGACTCCTCTAGCCGCTGTGATACAGCCTGGAATGGAACCAGGGTCTGTAATGACTCCTCTAGCCACTGTGATACAGCCTAGAATGGAACCAGGGTCTGTAGTGATTCCTCTAGCCGCTGTAATACAGCCTGGAATGGAACCAGGGTCTGTAGTGACTCCTCTAGCCGCTGTGATACAGCCTGGAATGGAACCAGGGTCTGTAGTGACTGCTCTAGCCTCTGTGATACAGCCTGGAATGGAACCAGGGTCTGTAGTGACTCCTCTATTCTCTGTGATACAGCCTGGAATGGAACCAGGGTCTGTAGTGACTCCTCTAGTCTCTGTGATACAGCCTGGAATGGAACCAAGGGTCTGTAGTGACTCCTCTAGCTGCTGTGATACAGTCTGGAATGGAACCAGGGTCTGGAGTGACTCCTCTAGCCTCTAGCCGCTGTGATACAGCCTGGAATGGAACCAGGGTCTGTAGTGACTCCTCTAGCCTCTTGTCTCTGTGATACAGCCTGGAATGGAACCAGGGTCTGTAGTGACTCCTCTAGCTGCTGTGATACAGCCTGGAATGGAACCAGGGTCTGTAGTGACTCCTCTAACCTCTAGCCGCTGTGATACAGCCTGGAATGGAACCAGGGTATGTAGTGACTCCTCTACCCTCTGTGATACAGCCTGGAATGGAACCAGGGTCTGTAGTGACTCCTCTAGCCTCTAGCCGCTGTGATACAGCCTGGAATGGAACCAGGGTCTGTAGTGACTCCTCTAGCCTCTAGCCACTATGATACCGCTTGGAATGGGACCAGGGTCTGTAGTGACTCCTCTAGCCGCTGTAATACAGCCTGGAATGGAACCAGGGTCTGTAGTGACTCCTCTAGCCGCTGTGATACAGCCTGGAATGGAACCAGGGTCTGTAGTGACTGCTCTAGCCTCTGTGATACAGCCTGGAATGGAACCAGGGTCTGTAGTGACTCCTCTATTCTCTGTGATACAGCCTGGAATGGAACCAGGGTCTGTAGTGACTCCTCTAGTCTCTGTGATACAGCCTGGAATGGAACCAAGGGTCTGTAGTGACTCCTCTAGCTGCTGTGATACAGTCTGGAATGAAACCAGGGTCTGTAGTGACTCCTCTAACCTCTAGCCGCTGTGATACAGCCTGGAATGGAACCAGGGTCTGTAGTGACTCCTCTAGCCTCTAGCCGCTGTGATACAGCTTGGAATGGAACCAGCGTCTGTAGTGACGCCTCTAGCCTCTGTGATGCAGCCTGGAATGGAACCAGGGTCTGTAGTGACTCCTCTAGCCTCTGTGATACAGCCTGGAATGGAACCAGGGTCTTTAGTGACGCCTCTAGCCGCTGTGATACAGCCTGGAATGGAACCAGGGTCTGTAGTGACGCCTCTAGCCTCTGTGATGCAGCCTGGAATGGAACCAGGGTCTGTAGTGACTCCTCTAGCCTATAGCCGCTGTGATACAGCCTGGAATGGAACCAGGGTCTGTAGTGACGCCTCTAAGCTCTGTGATACAGCCTGGAATGGAACCAGGGTCTGTAGTGACGCCTCTAACCTCTGTGATACAGCCTAGAATGGAACCAGGGTCTGTAATGACTCCTCTAGCCTCTAGCCGCTGTGATACAGCCTGAAATGGAACCAGGCTCTGTAGTGACTTCTCTAGCTGCTGTGTTACAGCCTGGAATGGAACCAGGGTCTGTAGTGACTCATCTAGCCTCTAGCCGCTGTGATACAGCCTGGAATGGAACCAGGGTATGTAGTGACTCCTCTAGCCTCTGTGATACAGCCTGGAATGGAACCAGGGTCTGTAGTGACTCATCTAGCATCTAGCCGCTGTGATACAGCCTGGAATGGAACCAGGGTATGTAGTGACTCCTCTAGCCGCTGTGATACAGCCTGGAATGGAACCAGGGTCTGTAATGACTCCTCTAGCCACTGTGATACAGCCTAGAATGGAACCAGGGTCTGTAGTGACTCCTCTAGCCGCTGTAATACAGCCTGGAATGGAACCAGGGTCTGGAGTGACTCCTCTAGCCTCTAGCCGCTGTGATACAGCCTGGAATGGAACCAGGGTCTGTAGTGACTCCTCTAGCCTCTTGTCTCTGTGATACAGCCTGGAATGGAACCAGGGTCTGTAGTGACTCCTCTAGCTGCTGTGATACAGCCTGGAATGGAACCAGGGTCTGTAGTGACTCCTCTAACCTCTAGCCGCTGTGATACAGCCTGGAATGGAACCAGGGTATGTAGTGACTCCTCTACCCTCTGTGATACAGCCTGGAATGGAACCAGGGTCTGTAGTGACTCCTCTAGCCTCTAGCCGCTGTGATACAGCCTGGAATGGAACCAGGGTCTGTAGTGACTCCTCTAGCCTCTAGCCACAATGATACCGCTTGGAATGGGACCAGGGTCTGTAGTGACTCCTCTAGCCGCTGTAATACAGCCTGGAATGGAACCAGGGTCTGTAGTGACTCCTCTAGCCGCTGTGATACAGCCTGGAACGGAACCAGGGTCTGTAGTGACTCCTCTAAGCTCTAGCCGCTGTGATACAGCCTGGAATGGAACCAGGGTCTGTAGTGACTGCTCTAGCCTCTGTGATACAGCCTGGAATGGAACCAGGTTCTGTAGTGACTCCTCTATTCTCTGTGATACAGCCTGGAATGGAACCAGGGTCTGTAGTGACTCCTCTAGCTGCTGTGATACAGTCTGGAATGAAACCAGGGTCTGTAGTGACTCCTCTAACCTCTAGCCGCTGTGATACAGCCTGGAATGGAACCAGGGTCTGTAGTGACTCCTCTAACCTCTAGCCGCTGTGATACAGCTTGGAATGGAACCAGCGTCTGTAGTGACTTCTCTAGCTGCTGTGATACAGCCTGGAATGGAACCAGGGTCTGTAGTGACTCCTCTAGCCTCTGTGATACAGCCTGGAATGGAACCAGGGTCTGTAGTGACTCCTCTACCCTCTGTGATACAGCCTGGAATGGAACCAGGGTCTTTAGTGACGCCTCTAGCCGCTGTGATACAGCCTGGAATGGAACCAGGGTCTGTAGTGACGCCTCTAGCCTCTGTGATGCAGCCTGGAATGGAACCAGGGTCTGTAATGACTCCTCTAGCCTCTAGCCGCTGTGATACAGCCTGGAATGGAACCAGGGTCTGTAGTGACGCCTCTAAGCTCTGTGATACAGCCTGGAATGGAACCAGGGTCTGTAGTGACGCCTCTAACCTCTGTGATACAGCCTGGAATGGAACCAGGGTCTGGAGTGACTCCTCTAGCCTCTAGCCGCTGTGATACAGCCTGGAATGGAACCAGGGTCTGTAGTGACTCCTCTAGCCTCTTGTCTCTGTGATACAGCCTGGAATGGAACCAGGGTCTGTAGTGACTCCTCTAGCTGCTGTGATACAGCCTGAAATGGAACCAGGGTCTGTAGTGACTCCTCTAACCTCTAGCCGCTGTGATACAGCCTGGAATGGAACCAGGGTCTGTAGTGACTCCTCTACCCTCTGTGATACAGCCTGGAATGGAACCAGGGTCTGTAGTGACTCCTCTAGCCTCTAGCCGCTGTGATACAGCCTGAAATGGAACCAGGCTCTATAGTGACTTCTCTAGCTGCTGTGTTACAGCCTGGAATGGAACCAGGGTCTGTAGTGACTCCTCTAAGCTCTAGCCGCTGTGATACAGCCTGGAATGGAACCAGGGTCTGTAGTGACTGCTCTAGCCTCTGTGATACAGCCTGGAATGGAACCAGGTTCTGTAGTGACTCCTCTATTCTCTGTGATACAGCCTGGAATGGAACCAGGGTCTGTAGTGACTCCTCTAGTCTCTGTGATACAGCCTGGAATGGAACCAAGGGTCTGTAGTGACTCCTCTAGCTGCTGTGATACAGTCTGGAATGAAACCAGGGTCTGTAGTGACTCCTCTAACCTCTAGCCGCTGTGATACAGCCTGGAATGGAACCAGGGTCTGTAGTGACTCCTCTAACCTCTAGCCGCTGTGATACAGCTTGGAATGGAACCAGCGTCTGTAGTGACTTCTCTAGCTGCTGTGATACAGCCTGGAATGGAACCAGGGTCTGTAGTGACTCCTCTAGCCTCTGTGATACAGCCTGGAATGGAACCAGGGTCTGTAGTGACTCCTCTACCCTCTGTGATACAGCCTGGAATGGAACCAGGGTCTTTAGTGACGCCTCTAGCCGCTGTGATACAGCCTGGAATGGAACCAGGGTCTGTAGTGACGCCTCTAGCCTCTGTGATGCAGCCTGGAATGGAACCAGGGTCTGTAATGACTCCTCTAGCCTCTAGCCGCTGTGATACAGCCTGGAATGGAACCAGGGTCTGTAGTGACGCCTCTAAGCTCTGTGATACAGCCTGGAATGGAACCAGGGTCTGTAGTGACGCCTCTAACCTCTGTGATACAGCCTGGAATGGAACCAGGGTCTGGAGTGACTCCTCTAGCCTCTAGCCGCTGTGATACAGCCTGGAATGGAACCAGGGTCTGTAGTGACTCCTCTAGCCTCTTGTCTCTGTGATACAGCCTGGAATGGAACCAGGGTCTGTAGTGACTCCTCTAGCTGCTGTGATACAGCCTGGAATGGAACCAGGGTCTGTAGTGACTCCTCTAACCTCTAGCCGCTGTGATACAGCCTGGAATGGAACCAGGGTCTGTAGTGACTCCTCTACCCTCTGTGATACAGCCTGGAATGGAACCAGGGTCTGTAGTGACTCCTCTAGCCTCTAGCCGCTGTGATACAGCCTGAAATGGAACCAGGCTCTATAGTGACTTCTCTAGCTGCTGTGTTACAGCCTGGAATGGAACCGGGGTCTGTAGTGACTCATCTAGCCTCTAGCCGCTGTGATACAGCCTGGAATGGAACCAGGGTCTGTAGTGACTCCTCTAGCCGCTGTGATACAGCCTGGAATGGAACCAGGGTCTGTAGTGACTCATCTAGCATCTAGCCGCTGTGATACAGCCGGGAATGGAACCAGGGTCTGTAGTGACTCCTCTAGCCGCTGTGATACAGCCTGGAATGGAACCAGGGTCTGTAATGACTCCTCTAGCCACTGTGATACAGCCTAGAATGGAACCAGGGTCTGTAGTGACTCCTCTAGCCGCTGTAATACAGCCTGGAATGGAACCAGGGTCTGGAGTGACTCCTCTAGCCTTTAGCCGCTGTGATACAGCCTGGAATGGAACCAGGGTCTGTAGTGACTCCTCTAGCCTCTTGTCTCTGTGATACAGCCTGGAATGGAACCAAATCAAATCTAATTTTATTTGTCACATACACATGGTTAGCAGATGTTAATGCGAGTGTAGCGAAATGCTTGTGCTTCTAGTTCCGACAATGCAGTAATAACAAGTAATCTAACTAACAATTCCAAAACTACTGTCTTGTACACAGTGTAAGGGGATAAAGAATATGTACATAAGGATATATGAATGAGTGATGGTACAGAGCAGCATAGGCAAGATACAGTAGATGGTATCGGGTACAGTATGTACAAATGAGATGAGTATGTAAACAAAGTGGCATAGTATAGTATAAAGTGGCTAGTGATACATGTATTACATAAGGATACCGTCGATGATATAGAGTACAGTATATACGTATGCATATGAGATGAATAATGTAGGGTAAGTAACATTTATATAAGGTAGCATTGTTTAAAGTGGCTAGTGATATATTTACATCATTTCCCATCAATTCCCATTATTAAAGTGGCTGGAGTTGAGTCAGTGTCAGTGTGTTGGCAGCAGCCACTCAGTGTTAGTGGTGGCTGTTTAACAGTCTGATGGCCTTGAGATAGAAGCTGGAAACCAGGGTATGTAGTGACTCCTCTACCCTCTGTGATACAGCCTGGAATGGAACCAGGGTCTGTAGTGACTCCTCTAGCCTCTAGCCGCTGTGATACAGCCTGGAATGGAACCAGGGTCTGTAGTGACTCCTCTAGCCTCTAGCCACTATGATACCGCTTGGAATGGGACCAGGGTCTGTAGTGACTCCTCTAGCCGCTGTAATACAGCCTGGAATGGAACCAGGGTCTGTAGTGACTCCTCTAGCCGCTGTGATACAGCCTGGAACGGAACCAGGGTCTGTAGTGACTCCTCTATTCTCTGTGATACAGCCTGGAATGGAACCAGGGTCTGTAGTGACTCCTCTATTCTCTGTGATACAGCCTGGAATGGAACCAGGGTCTGTAGTGACTCCTCTAGTCTCTGTGATACAGCCTGGAATGGAACCAAGGGTCTGTAGTGACTCCTCTAGCTGCTGTGATACAGTCTGGAATGAAACCAGGGTCTGTAGTGACTCCTCTAACCTCTAGCCGCTGTGATACAGCCTGGAATGGAACCAGGGTCTGTAGTGACTCCTCTAACCTCTAGCCGCTGTGATACAGCTTGGAATGGAACCAGCGTCTGTAGTGACTTCTCTAGCTGCTGTGATACAGCCTGGAATGGAACCAGGGTCTGTAGTGACTCCTCTAGCCTCTGTGATACAGCTTGGAATGGAACCAGGATCTGTAGTGACTCCTCTAGCCTCTGTGATACAGCCTGGAATGGAACCAGGGTCTGTAGTGACTCCTCTAGCCTCTAGCCGCTGTGATACAGCCTGGAATGGAACCAGGGTCTGTAGTGACGCCTCTAGCCTCTGTGATGCAGCCTGGAATGGAACCAGGGTCTGTAGTGACTCCTCTAGCCTCTAGCCGCTGTGATACAGCCTGGAATGGAACCAGGGTCTGTAGTGACGCCTCTAAGCTCTGTGATACAGCCTGGAATGGAACCAGGGTCTGTAGTGACGCCTCTAACCTCTGTGATACAGCCTGGAATGGAACCAGGGTCTGTAGTGACTCCTCTAGAATATGTGATACAGCCTGGAATGGATACAGGGTCTGTAGTGATGCCTCTACCCTCAATGGTACAGCCTGGAATGGAACCCGGGTCTGTAGTGACTCCTCTAGCCTCTAGTCGCTGTGATACAGCCTGGAATGGAACCTGGGTCTGTAGTGACTCCTCTAGTCTCTAGCCGCTGTGATACAGCCTGGAATGGAACCAGAGTCTGTGGTGACTCCTCTAGCCTCTAGCCGCTGTGATACAGCCTGGAATGAAACCAGGGTCTGTAGTGACTCCTCTAGCCTCTATTCTCTGTGATACAGCCTGGAATGGAACCAGGGTCTGTAGTGACTCCTCTAACCTCTAGCCGCTGTGGTACAGTCTGGAATGGAACCAGGGTCTGTAGTGACGCCTCTAGCCACTGTGATACAGCCTGGAATGGAACCAGGGTCTGTAGTGACTGCTCTAGCCTCTGTGATACAGCCTGGAATGGAACCAGGGTCTGTAGTGACTCCTCTAGCCTCTGTGATACAGCCTGGAATGGAACCAGGGTCTGTAGTGACTCCTCTAGCTGCTGTGATACAGCCTGGAATGGAACCAGGGTCTGTAGTGACTCCTCTAGCCTCTAGCCGCTGTGATACAGCTTGGAATGGAACCAGGGTCTCTAGTGACTCCTCTAGCCGCTGTAATACAGCCTGGAATGGAACCAGGGTCTGTAGTGACTCCTCTAGCCGCTGTGATACAGCCTGGAATGGAACCAGGGTCTGTAATGACTCCTCTAGCCACTGTGATAGAGCCTAGAATGGAACCAGGGTCTGTAGTGACTCCTCTAGCCGCTGTAATACAGCCTGGAATGGAACCAGGGTCTGGAGTGACTCCTCTAGCCTCTAGCCGCTGTGATACAGCCTGGAATGGAACCAGGGTCTGTAGTGACTCCTCTAGCCTCTTGTCTCTGTGATACAGCCTGGAATGGAACCAGGGTATGTAGTGACTCCTCTACCCTCTGTGATACAGCCTGGAATGGAACCAGGGTCTGTAGTGACTCCTCTAGCCTCTAGCCGCTGTGATACAGCCTGGAATGGAACCAGGGTCTGTAGTGACTCCTCTAGCCTCTAGCCACTATGATACCGCTTGGAATGGGACCAGGGTCTGTAGTGACTCCTCTAGCCGCTGTAATACAGCCTGGAATGGAACCAGGGTCTGTAGTGACTCCTCTAGCCGCTGTGATACAGCCTGGAACGGAACCAGGGTCTGTAGTGACTCCTCTAAGCTCTAGCCGCTGTGATACAGCCTGGAATGGAACCAGGGTCTGTAGTGACTCCTCTATTCTCTGTGATACAGCCTGGAATGGAACCAGGGTCTGTAGTGACTCCTCTATTCTCTGTGATACAGCCTGGAATGGAACCAGGGTCTGTAGTGACTCCTCTAGTCTCTGTGATACAGCCTGGAATGGAACCAAGGGTCTGTAGTGACTCCTCTAGCTGCTGTGATACAGTCTGGAATGAAACCAGGGTCTGTAGTGACTCCTCTAACCTCTAGCCGCTGTGATACAGCCTGGAATGGAACCAGGGTCTGTAGTGACTCCTCTAACCTCTAGCCGCTGTGATACAGCTTGGAATGGAACCAGCGTCTGTAGTGACTTCTCTAGCTGCTGTGATACAGCCTGGAATGGAACCAGAGTCTGTAGTGACTCCTCTAGCCTCTGTGATACAGCTTGGAATGGAACCAGGATCTGTAGTGACTCCTCTAGCCTCTGTGATACAGCCTGGAATGGAACCAGGGTCTGTAGTGACTCCTCTAGCCTCTAGCCGCTGTGATACAGCCTGGAATGGAACCAGGGTCTGTAGTGACGCCTCTAGCCTCTGTGATGCAGCCTGGAATGGAACCAGGGTCTGTAGTGACTCCTCTAGCCTCTAGCCGCTGTGATACAGCCTGGAATGGAACCAGGGTCTGTAGTGACGCCTCTAAGCTCTGTGATACAGCCTGGAATGGAACCAGGGTCTGTAGTGACGCCTCTAACCTCTGTGATACAGCCTGGAATGGAACCAGGGTCTGTAGTGACTCCTCTAGAATATGTGATACAGCCTGGAATGGATACAGGGTCTGTAGTGATGCCTCTACCCTCAATGGTACAGCCTGGAATGGAACCCGGGTCTGTAGTGACTCCTCTAGCCTCTAGTCGCTGTGATACAGCCTGGAATGGAACCTGGGTCTGTAGTGACTCCTCTAGTCTCTAGCCGCTGTGATACAGCCTGGAATGGAACCAGAGTCTGTGGTGACTCCTCTAGCCTCTAGCCGCTGTGATACAGCCTGGAATGAAACCAGGTTCTGTAGTGACTCCTCTAGCCTCTTCTCTGTGATACAGCCTGGAATGGAACCAGGGTCTGTAGTGACTCCTCTAACCTCTAGCCGCTGTGGTACAGTCTGGAATGGAACCAGGGTCTGTAGTGACGCCTCTAGCCGCTGTGATACAGCCTAGAATGGAACCAGGGTCTGTAGTGACTCCTCTAGCCGCTGTAATACAGCCTGGAATGGAACCAGGGTCTGGAGTGACTCCTCTAGCCTCTAGCCGCTGTGATACAGCCTGGAATGGAACCAGGGTCTGTAGTGACTCCTCTAGCCTCTTGTCTCTGTGATACAGCCTGGAATGGAACCAAATCAAATCTAATTTTATTTGTCACATACACATGGTTAGCAGATGTTAATGCGAGTGTAGCGAAATGCTTGTGCTTCTAGTTCCGACAATGCAGTAATAACAAGTAATCTAACTAACAATTCCAAAACTACTGTCTTGTACACAGTGTAAGGGGATAAAGAATATGTACATAAGGATATATGAATGAGTGATGGTACAGAGCAGCATAGGCAAGATACAGTAGATGGTATCGGGTACAGTATGTACAAATGAGATGAGTATGTAAACAAAGTGGCATAGTATAGTATAAAGTGGCTAGTGATACATGTATTACATAAGGATACCGTCGATGATATAGAGTACAGTATATACGTATGCATATGAGATGAATAATGTAGGGTAAGTAACATTTATATAAGGTAGCATTGTTTAAAGTGGCTAGTGATATATTTACATCATTTCCCATCAATTCCCATTATTAAAGTGGCTGGAGTTGAGTCAGTGTCAGTGTGTTGGCAGCAGCCACTCAGTGTTAGTGGTGGCTGTTTAACAGTCTGATGGCCTTGAGATAGAAGCTGGAAACCAGGGTATGTAGTGACTCCTCTACCCTCTGTGATACAGCCTGGAATGGAACCAGGGTCTGTAGTGACTCCTCTAGCCTCTAGCCGCTGTGATACAACCTGGAATGGAACCAGGGTCTGTAGTGACTCCTCTAGCCTCTAGCCACTATGATACCGCTTGGAATGGGACCAGGGTCTGTAGTGACTCCTCTAGCCGCTGTAATACAGCCTGGAATGGAACCAGGGTCTGTAGTGACTCCTCTAGCCGCTGTGATACAGCCTGGAACGGAACCAGGGTCTGTAGTGACTCCTCTATTCTCTGTGATACAGCCTGGAATGGAACCAGGGTCTGTAGTGACTCCTCTATTCTCTGTGATACAGCCTGGAATGGAACCAGGGTCTGTAGTGACTCCTCTAGTCTCTGTGATACAGCCTGGAATGGAACCAAGGGTCTGTAGTGACTCCTCTAGCTGCTGTGATACAGTCTGGAATGAAACCAGGGTCTGTAGTGACTCCTCTAACCTCTAGCCGCTGTGATACAGCCTGGAATGGAACCAGGGTCTGTAGTGACTCCTCTAACCTCTAGCCGCTGTGATACAGCTTGGAATGGAACCAGCGTCTGTAGTGACTTCTCTAGCTGCTGTGATACAGCCTGGAATGGAACCAGGGTCTGTAGTGACTCCTCTAGCCTCTGTGATACAGCTTGGAATGGAACCAGGATCTGTAGTGACTCCTCTAGCCTCTGTGATACAGCCTGGAATGGAACCAGGGTCTGTAGTGACTCCTCTAGCCTCTAGCCGCTGTGATACAGCCTGGAATGGAACCAGGGTCTGTAGTGACGCCTCTAGCCTCTGTGATGCAGCCTGGAATGGAACCAGGGTCTGTAGTGACTCCTCTAGCCTCTAGCCGCTGTGATACAGCCTGGAATGGAACCAGGGTCTGTAGTGACGCCTCTAAGCTCTGTGATACAGCCTGGAATGGAACCAGGGTCTGTAGTGACGCCTCTAACCTCTGTGATACAGCCTGGAATGGAACCAGGGTCTGTAGTGACTCCTCTAGAATATGTGATACAGCCTGGAATGGATACAGGGTCTGTAGTGATGCCTCTACCCTCAATGGTACAGCCTGGAATGGAACCCGGGTCTGTAGTGACTCCTCTAGCCTCTAGTCGCTGTGATACAGCCTGGAATGGAACCTGGGTCTGTAGTGACTCCTCTAGTCTCTAGCCGCTGTGATACAGCCTGGAATGGAACCAGAGTCTGTGGTGACTCCTCTAGCCTCTAGCCGCTGTGATACAGCCTGGAATGAAACCAGGGTCTGTAGTGACTCCTCTAGCCTCTATTCTCTGTGATACAGCCTGGAATGGAACCAGGGTCTGTAGTGACTCCTCTAACCTCTAGCCGCTGTGGTACAGTCTGGAATGGAACCAGGGTCTGCAGTGACGCCTCTAGCCACTGTGATACAGCCTGGAATGGAACCAGGGTCTGTAGTGACTGCTCTAGCCTCTGTGATACAGCCTGGAATGGAACCAGGGTCTGTAGTGACTCCTCTAGCCTCTGTTATACAGCCTGGAATGGAGCCAGGGTCTGTAGTGACTCCTCTAGCTGCTGTGATACAGCCTGGAATGGAACCAGGGTCTGTAGTGACTCCTCTAGCCTCTAGCCGCTGTGATACAGCTTGGAATGGAACCAGGGTCTCTAGTGACTCCTCTAGCCGCTGTAATACAGCCTGGAATGGAACCAGGGTCTGTAGTGACTCCTCTAGCCGCTGTGATACAGCCTGGAATGGAACCAGGGTCTGTAATGACTCCTCTAGCCACTGTGATAGAGCCTAGAATGGAACCAGGGTCTGTAGTGACTCCTCTAGCCGCTGTAATACAGCCTGGAATGGAACCAGGGTCTGGAGTGACTCCTCTAGCCTCTAGCCGCTGTGATACAGCCTGGAATGGAACCAGGGTCTGTAGTGACTCCTCTAGCCTCTTGTCTCTGTGATACAGCCTGGAATGGAACCAGGGTATGTAGTGACTCCTCTACCCTCTGTGATACAGCCTGGAATGGAACCAGGGTCTGTAGTGACTCCTCTAGCCTCTAGCCGCTGTGATACAGCCTGGAATGGAACCAGGGTCTGTAGTGACTCCTCTAGCCTCTAGCCACTATGATACCGCTTGGAATGGGATCAGGGTCTGTAGTGACTCCTCTAGCCGCTGTAATACAGCCTGGAATGGAACCAGGGTCTGTAGTGACTCCTCTAGCCGCTGTGATACAGCCTGGAACGGAACCAGGGTCTGTAGTGACTCCTCTAAGCTCTAGCCGCTGTGATACAGCCTGGAATGGAACCAGGGTCTGTAGTGACTCCTCTATTCTCTGTGATACAGCCTGGAATGGAACCAGGGTCTGTAGTGACTCCTCTATTCTCTGTGATACAGCCTGGAATGGAACCAGGGTCTGTAGTGACTCCTCTAGTCTCTGTGATACAGCCTGGAATGGAACCAAGGGTCTGTAGTGACTCCTCTAGCTGCTGTGATACAGTCTGGAATGAAACCAGGGTCTGTAGTGACTCCTCTAACCTCTAGCCGCTGTGATACAGCCTGGAATGGAACCAGGGTCTGTAGTGACTCCTCTAACCTCTAGCCGCTGTGATACAGCTTGGAATGGAACCAGCGTCTGTAGTGACTTCTCTAGCTGCTGTGATACAGCCTGGAATGGAACCAGGGTCTGTAGTGACTCCTCTAGCCTCTGTGATACAGCTTGGAATGGAACCAGGATCTGTAGTGACTCCTCTAGCCTCTGTGATACAGCCTGGAATGGAACCAGGGTCTGTAGTGACTCCTCTAGCCTCTAGCCGCTGTGATACAGCCTGGAATGGAACCAGGGTCTGTAGTGACGCCTCTAGCCTCTGTGATGCAGCCTGGAATGGAACCAGGGTCTGTAGTGACTCCTCTAGCCTCTAGCCGCTGTGATACAGCCTGGAATGGAACCAGGGTCTGTAGTGACGCCTCTAAGCTCTGTGATACAGCCTGGAATGGAACCAGGGTCTGTAGTGACGCCTCTAACCTCTGTGATACAGCCTGGAATGGAACCAGGGTCTGTAGTGACTCCTCTAGAATATGTGATACAGCCTGGAATGGATACAGGGTCTGTAGTGATGCCTCTACCCTCAATGGTACAGCCTGGAATGGAACCCGGGTCTGTAGTGACTCCTCTAGCCTCTAGTCGCTGTGATACAGCCTGGAATGGAACCTGGGTCTGTAGTGACTCCTCTAGTCTCTAGCCGCTGTGATACAGCCTGGAATGGAACCAGAGTCTGTGGTGACTCCTCTAGCCTCTAGCCGCTGTGATACAGCCTGGAATGAAACCAGGTTCTGTAGTGACTCCTCTAGCCTCTTCTCTGTGATACAGCCTGGAATGGAACCAGGGTCTGTAGTGACTCCTCTAACCTCTAGCCGCTGTGGTACAGTCTGGAATGGAACCAGGGTCTGTAGTGACGCCTCTAGCCACTGTGATACAGCCTGGAATGGAACCAGGGTCTGTAGTGACTGCTCTAGCCTCTGTGATACAGCCTGGAATGGAACCAGGGTCTGTAGTGACTCCTCTAGCCTCTGTGATACAGCCTGGAATGGAACCAGGGTCTGTAGTGACTCCTCTAGCTGCTGTGATACAGCCTGGAATGGAACCAGGGTCTGTAGTGACTCCTCTAGCCTCTAGCCGCTGTGATACAGCTTGGAATGGAACCAGGGTCTGTAGTGACTCCTCTAGCCGCTGTAATACAGCCTGGAATGGAACCAGGGTCTGTAGTGACTCCTCTAACCTCTGTGATACAGCCTGGAACGGAACCAGGGTCTGTAGTGACTCCTCTAAGCTCTAGCCGCTGTGATACAGCCTGGAATGGAACCAGGGTCTGTAGTGACTGCTCTAGCCTCTGTGATACAGCCTGGAATGGAACCAGGGTCTGTAGTGACTCCTCTAGCCTCTGTGATACAGCCTGGAATGGAACCAGGGTCTGTAGTGACTCCTCTAGCCTCTAGCCGCTGTGAAACAGCCTGGAATGGAACCAGGGTCTGTAGTGACTCCTCTAGCCGCTGTGATATCAAATCAAATCAAATTTATTTATATAGCCCTTCGTACATCAGCTGATATCTCAAAGTGCTGTACAGAAACCCAGCCTAAAACCCCAAACAGCAAGCAATGCATGTGTAGAAGCACGGTGGCTAGGAAAAATTCCCTAGAAAGGCCAAAACCTAGGAAGAAACCTAGAGAGGAACCAGGCTATGTGGGGTGGCCAGTCCTCTTCTGGCTGTGCCGGGTGGAGATTATAACAGAACATGGTCAAGATGTTCAAATGTTCATAAATGACCAGCATGGTCGAATAATAATAAGGCAGAACAGTTGAAACTGGAGCAGCAGCACAGTCAGGTGGACTGGGGACAGCAAGGAGTCATCATGTCAGTTATTCCTGGGGCATGGTCCTAGGGCTCAGGTCCTCCGAGAGAGAGAAAGAAAGAGAGAATTAGAGACAATATGTGGGATGGCCAGTCCTCTTCTGGCTGTGCCGGGTGGAGATTATAACAGAACATGGTCAAGATGTTCAAATGTTCATAAATGACCAGCATGGTCGAATAATAATAAGGCAGAACAGTTGAAACTGGAGCAGCAGCACGGCCAGGTGGACTGGTGACAGCAAGGAGTCATCATGTCAGGTAGTCCTGGGGCATGGTCCTAGGGCTCAGGTCCTCCGAGAGAGAGAAAGAGAGAAAGAGAGAATTAGAGAACGCACACTTAGATTCACACAGGACACCGAATAGGACAGGAGAAGTACTCCAGATATAACAAACTGACCCTAGCCCCCCGACACATAAACTACTGCAGCATAAATACTGGAGGCTGAGACAGGAGGGGTCAGGAGACACTGTGGCCCCATCCGAGGACACCCCGGGACAGGGCCAAACAGGAAGGATATAACCCCACCCACTTTGCCAAAGCACAGCCCCCACACCACTAGAGGGATATCTTCAACCACCAACTTACCATCCTGAGACAAGGCTGAGTATAGCCCACAAAGACCTCCGCCACGGCACAACCCAAGGGGGGGGGGGGGGGTGCCAACCCAGACAGGATGACCACATCAGTGACTCAACCCACTCAAGTGACGCACCCCCTCCAGGGACGGCATGAGAGAGCCCCAGTAAGCCAGTGACTCAGCCCCTGTAATAGGGTTAGAGGCAGAGAATCCCAGTGGAAAGAGGGGAACCGGCCAGGCAGAGACAGCAAGGGCGGTTCGTTGCTCCAGAGCCTTTCCGTTCACCCTCCCACTCCTGGGCCAGACTACACTCAATCATATGACCCACTGATGAGATGAGTCTTCAGTAGAGACTTAAAGGTTGAGACCGAGTTTGCGTCTCTGACATGGGTAGGCAGACCGTTCCATAAAAATGGAGCTCTATAGGAGAAAGCCCTGCCACCAGCTGTTTGCTTAGAAATTCTAGGGACAATTAGGAGGCCTGCGTCTTGTGACCGTAGCGTACGTGTAGGTATGTACGGCAGGACCAAATCAGAGAGATAGGTAGGAGCAAGCCCGTGTAATGCTTTGTAGGTTAGCAGTAAAACCTTGAAATCAGCCCTTGCTTTGACAGGAAGCCAGTGTAGAGAGGCTAGCACTGGAGTAATATGATCAAATTTTTTGGTTCTAGTCAGGATTCTAGCAGCCGTATTTAGCACTAACTGAAGTTTATTTAGTGCTTTATCCGGGTTGCCGGAAAGTAGAGCATTGCAGTAGTCTAACCTAGAAGTGACAAAAGCATGGATTAATTTTTTCTGCATCATTTTTGGACAGAAAGTTTCTGATTTTTGCAATGTTACGTAGATGGAAAAAAGCTGTCCTTGAAATGGTCTTGATATGTTCTTCAAAAGAGAGATCAGGGTCCAGAGTAACGCCGAGGTCCTTCACAGTTTTATTTGAGACGACTGTACAACCATTAAGATTAATTGTCAGATTCAACAGAAGATCTCTTTGTTTCTTGGGACCTAGAACAAGCATCTCTGTTTTGTCCGAGTTTAAAAGTAGAAAGTTTGCAGCCATCCACTTCCTTATGTCTGAAACACATTCTTCTAGCAAGGGCAATTTTGGGGCTTCACCATGTTTCATTGAAATGTACAGCTGTGTGTCATCCGCATAGCAGTGAAAGTTAACATTATGTTTTCGAATAACATCCCCAAGAGGTAAAATATATAGTGAAAACAATAGTGGTCCTAAAACGGAACCTTGAGGAACACCGAAATTTACAGTTGATTTGTCAGAGGACAAAACATTCACAGAGACAAACTGATATCTTTCCGACAGATAAGATCTAAACCAGGCCAGAACTTGTCCATGTAGAACAATTTGGGTTTCCAATCTCTCCAAAAGAATGTGGTGATCGATGGTATCAAAAGCAGCACTAAGGTCTAGGAGCACGAGGACAGATGCAGAGCCTCGGTCCGATGCCATTAAAATGTCATTTACCACCTTCACAAGTGCCGTCTCAGTGCTATGATGGGGTCTAAAACCAGACTGAAGCATTTCGTATACATTGTTTGTCTTCAGGAAGATACAGCCTGGAATGGAACCAGGGTCTGTAGTGACTCCTCTAGTCTCTGTGATACAGCCTGGAATGGAACCAAGGGTCTGTAGTGACTCTAGCTGCTGTGATACAGCCTGGAATGGAACCAGGGTCTGTAGTGACTCCTCTAACCTCTAGCCACTGTGATACAGCCTGGAATGGAACCAGGGTCTGTAGTGACTCCTCTAACCTCTAGCTGCTGTGATACAGATTGGAATGGAACCAGGGTCTGTAGTGACTCCTCTAGCCGATGTAATACAGCCTGGAATGGAACCAGGGTCTGTAGTGACTCCTCTAGCAGCTGTGATACAGCTTGGAATGGAACCAGAGACTGTAGTGACTCCTCTAACCTCTGTGATACCTCTAGCCGCTGTGGTACAGCCTGGAATGGAACCAGGGTCTGTAGTGACTCCTCTAGCCGCTGTGATACAGCCTGGAATGGAACCAGGGTCTGTAGTGACTGCTCTAGCATCTGTGATACAGCCTGGAATGGAACCAGGGTCTGTAGTGACTCCTCTAGCCGCTGTGATACAGCCTGGAATGGAACCAGGGTCTGTAGTGACTCCTCTAGCCGCTGTGATACAGCCTGGAATGGAAAAAAGGGTCTGTAGTGACTCCTCTAGCTGCTGTGATACAGCCTGGAATGGAACCAAGGTCTGTAGTGACTCCTCTAACCTCTAGCCGCTGTGATACAGCCTGGAATGGAACCAGGGTCTGTAGTGACTCCTCTAGCCGATGTAATACAGCCTGGAATGGACCCAGGGTCTGTAATGACTCCTCTAACCTCTGTGATACAGCCTGGAACGGAAACAGGGTCTGTAGTGACTCCTCTAGCCTCTAGCCGCTGTGATACAGCCTGGAATGGAACCAGGGTCTGTAGTGACTCCTCTAGCCTCTAGCCGCTGTGATACAGCCTGAAATGGAACCAGGCTCTGTAGTGACTTCTCTAGCTGCTGTGATACAGCCTGGAATGGAACCAGGGTCTGTAGTGACTCATCTAGCCTCTGGCCGCTGTGATACAGCCTGGAATGGAACCAGGGTATGTAGTGACTCCTCTAGCCTCTGTGATACAGCCTGGAATGGAACCAGGGTCTGTAGTGACTCATCTAGCCTCTAGCCGCTGTGATACAGCCTGGAATGGAACCAGGGTCTGTAGTGACTCCTCTAGCCGCTGTGATACAGCCTGGAATGGAACCAGGGTCTGTAATGACTCCTCTAGCCGCTGTGATACAGCCTAGAATGGAACCAGGGTCTGTAGTGACTCCTCTAGCCGCTGTAAAACAGCCTGGAATGGAACCAGGGTCTGGAGTGACTCCTCTAGCCTCATGCCGCTGTGATACAGCCTGGAATGGAACCAGGGTCTGTAGTGACTCCTCTAGCCTCTTGTCTCTGTGATACAGCCTGGAATGGAACCAGGGTGTGTAGTGACTCCTCTAGCTGCTGTGATACAGCCTGGAATGGAACCAGGGTCTGTAGTGACTCCTCTACCCTCTGTGATACAGCCTGGAATGGAACCAGGGTCTGTAGTGACTCCTCTAGCCTCTAGCCGCTGTGATACAGCCTGAAATGGAACCAGGCTCTGTAGTGACTTCTCTAGCTGCTGTGTTACAGCCTGGAATGGAACCAGGGTCTGTAGTGACTCATCTAGCCTCTAGCCGCTGTGATACAGCCTGGAATGGAACCAGGGTATGTAATGACTCCTCTATTCTCTGTGATACAGCCTGGAATGGAACCAGGGTCTGTAGTGACTCATCTAGCATCTAGCCGCTGTGATACAGCCTGGAATGGAACCAGGGTCTGTAGTGACTCCTCTAGCCGCTGTGATACAGCCTGGAATGGAACCAGGGTCTGTAATGACTCCTCTAGCCACTGTGATACAGCCTGGAATGGAACCAGGGTCTGTAGTGACTCCTCTAGCCGCTGTAATACAGCCTGGAATGGAACCAGGGTCTGGAGTGACTCCTCTAGCCTCTAGCCGCTGTGATACAGCCTGGAATGGAACCAGGGTCTGTAGTGACTCCTCTAGCCTCTTGTCTCTGTGATACAGCCTGGAATGGAACCAGGGTCTGTAGTGACTCCTCTAGCTGCTGTGATACAGCCTGGAATGGAACCAGGGTCTGTAGTGACTCCTCTAACCTCTAGCCGCTGTGATACAGCCTGGAATGGAACCAGGGTCTGTAGTGACTCCTCTACCCTCTGTGATACAGCCTGGAATGGAACCAGTGTCTGTAGTGACTCCTCTAGCCTCTAGCCGCTGTGATACAGCCTGGAATGGAACCAGGGTCTGTAGTGACTCCTCTAGCCTCTAGCCGCTATGATACCGCTTGGAATGGGACCAGGGTCTGTAGTGACTCCTCTAGCCGCTGTAATACAGCCTGGAATGGAACCAGGGTCTGTAGTGACTCCTCTAGCCGCTGTGATACAGCCTGGAACGGAACCAGGGTCTGTAGTGACTCCTCTAAGCTCTAGCCGCTGTGATACAGCCTGGAATGGAACCAGGGTCTGTAGTGACTGCTCTAGCCTCTGTGATACAGCCTGGAATGGAACCAGGGTCTGTAGTGACTCCTCTAGCTGCTGTGATACAGCCTGGAATGGAACCAGGGTCTGTAGTGACGCCTCTAGCCGCTGTGATACAGCCTGGAATGGAACCAGGGTCTGTAGTGACGCCTCTAGCCGCTGTGAAACAGCCTGGAATGGAACCAGGGTCTGTAGTGACGCCACTAGTCGCTGTGATACAGCCTGGAATGGAATCAGGGTCTGTAGTGACGCCTCTAGCCGCTGTGATACAGCCTGGAATGGAACCAGGGTCTGTAGTGACGCCTCTAGCCGCTGTGATACAGCCTGGAATGGAACTAGGGTCTGTAGTGACTCCTCCAGCCTCTAGCCGCTGTGATACAGCCTGGAATGGAACCAGGGTATGTAGTGACTCCTCTAGCCTCTAGCCGCTGTGATACAGCCTGGAATGGAACCAGGGTCTGTAGTGACTCCTCTAGCCTCTGTGATACAGCCTGGAATGGAACCAGGGTCTGTAGTGACTCCTCTAGCCGCTGTGATACAGCCTGGAATGGAACCAGGGTCTGTAGTGACTCCTCTAGCCGCTGTGATACAGCCTGGAATGGAACCAGGGTCTGTAGTGACTCCTCTACCTCTGTGATACAGCCTGGAATTGAACCAGGGTCTGTAGTGACTCCTCTAGTCTCTAGCCGCTGTGATACAGCTTGGAATGGAACCAGGGTCTGTAGTGACTCCTCTAGCCTCTAGCCTCTGTGATACAGCCTGGAATGGAACCAGGGTCTGTAGTGACTTCTCTAGCCGCTGTGATACAGCCTGGAATGGAACCAGGGTCTGTAGTGACTCCTTTTACCTCTAGCCGCTGTGGTACAGCCTGGAATGGAACCAGAGTCTGTAGTGACGCCTCTAGCCGCTGTGATACAGCCTGGAATGGAACTAGGGTCTGTAGTGACTTCTCTAGCCGCTGTGATACAGCCTGGAATGGAACTAGGGTCTGTAGTGACTCCTCTAGCCTCTAGCCGCTGTGATACAGCCTGGAATGGAACCAGGGTATGTAGTGACTCCTCTAGCCTCTAGCCGCTGTGATACAGCCTGGAATGGAACCAGGGTCTGTAGTGACTCCTCTAGCCTCTGTGATACAGCCTGGAATGGAACCAGGGTCTGTAGTGACTCCTCTAGCCTCTGTGATACAGCCTGGAATGGAACCAGGGTCTGTAGTGACTCCTCTAGCCTCTAGCCGCTGTGATACAGCCTGGAATGGAACCAGGGTCTGTAGTGACGCCTCTAACATCTGTGATACAGCCTGGAATGGAACCAGGGTATGTAGTGACTCCTTTAGCCTCTGTGATACAGCCTGGAATGGAACCAGGGTCTGTAGTGACTCCTCTAGCCTCGGTGATACAGCCTGGAATGGAACCAGGGTCTGTAGTGACTCTTCTAGCCTCTGAGATACAGCCTGGAATGGAACCAGGCTCTGTAGTGAATCCTCTAGCCTCTAGCCGCTGTGATACAGCCTGGAATGGAACCAGGGTCTGTAGTGACTCCTCTAGCTGCTGTGATATAGCCTGGAATGGAACCAGGGTCTGTAGTGACTCCTCTAACCTCTAGCCGCTGTGATACAGCCTGGAATGGTACCAGGGTCTGTAGTGACGCCTCTAGCCGCTGTGATACAGCCTGGAATGGAACCAGGGTCTGTAGTGATGCCTCTAGCCGCTGTGATACAGCCTGGAATGGTACCAGGGTCTGTAGTGACGCCTCTAGCCGCTGTGATACAGCCTGGAATGGAACCAGGGTCTGTAGTGACTCCTCTAGCCGCTGTGATACAGCCTGGAATGGAACCAGGGTCTGTAGTGACTCCTCTAGCCGCTGTGATACAGCCTGGAATGGAACCAGGGTCTGTAGTGACTCCTCTAAACTCTAGGCGCTGTGTTACAGCCTGGAATGGAACCAGGGTCTGTAGTGACTCCTCTAGCCTCTAGCCGCTGTGATACAGCCTGGAATGGAACCAGGGTCTGTAGTGACTCCTCTAGCCGCTGTGATACAGCCTGGAATGGAACCAGGGTCTGTAGTGACTCCCCTAGCCGCTGAGATATAGCCTGGAATGGAACCAGGGTCTGTAGTGACTCCTCTAGCCTCTGTGATACAGCCTGGAATGGAACCAGGGTCTGTAGTGACTCCTCTAGCCTCTAGCCGCTGTGATACAGCCTGGAATGGAACCAGGGTCTGTAGTGACGCCTCTAACATCTGTGATACAGCCTGGAATGGAACCAGGGTATGTAGTGACTCCTTTAGCCTCTGTGATACAGCCTGGAATGGAACCAGGGTCTGTAGTGACTCCTCTAGCCTCGGTGATACAGCCTGGAATGGAACCAGGGTCTGTAGTGACTCTTCTAGCCTCTGTGATACAGCCTGGAATGGAACCAGGCTCTGTAGTGAATCCTCTAGCCTCTAGCCGCTGTGATACAGCCTGGAATGGAACCAGGGTCTGTAGTGACTCCTCTAGCTGCTGTTATATAGCCTGGAATGGAACCAGGGTCTGTAGTGACTCCTCTAACCTCTAGCCGCTGTGATACAGCCTGGAATGGTACCAGGGTCTGTTGTGACGCCTCTAGCCGCTGTGATACAGCCTGGAATGGAACCAGGGTCTGTAGTGACGCCTCTAGCCGCTGTGATACAGCCTGGAATGGTACCAGGGTCTGTAGTGACGCCTCTAGCCGCTGTGATACAGCCTGGAATGGAACCAGGGTCTGTAGTGACTCCTCTAGCCGCTGTGATACAGCCTGGAATGGAACCAGGGTCTGTAGTGACTCCTCTAGCCGCTGTGATACAGCCTGGAATGGAACCAGGGTCTGTAGTGACTCCTCTAAACTCTAGCCGCTGTGTTACAGCCTGGAATGGAACCAGGGTCTGTAGTGACTCCTCTAGCCTCTAGCCGCTGTGATACAGCCTGGAATGGAACCAGGGTCTGTAGTGACTCCTCTAGCCGCTGTGATACAGCCTGGAATGGAACCAGGGTCTGTAGTGACTCCTCTAGCCGCTGAGATACAGCCTGGAATGGAACCAGGGTCTGTAGTGACGCCTTTAGCCTCTAGCCTCTGTGATACAGCCTGGAATGGAACCAGGGTCTGTTGTGACTGCTCTAGCCGCTGTGATACAGCCTGGAATGGAACCAGGGTCTGTAGTGACTCCTCTAAACTCTAGCCGCTGTGTTACAGCCTGGAATGGAACCAGGGTCTGTAGTGACTCCTCTAGCCTCTAGCCGCTGTGATACAGCCTGGAATGGAACCAGGGTCTGTAGTGACTCCTCTAGCCGCTGTGATACTTCCTGGATTGGAACAAGGGTCTGTAGTGACTCCTCTAGCCGCTGTTATACAGCCTGGAATGGAACCAGGCTCTGTAGTGACTCCTCTAGCCTCTACCCGCTGTGATACAGCCTGGAATGGTACCAGGGTCTGTAGTGACGCCTCTAGCCGCTGTGATACAGCCTGGAATGGAACCAGGGTCTGTAGTGACTCCTCTAAACTCTAGACGCTGTGTTACAGCCTGGAATGGAACCAGGGTCTGTAGTGACGCCTCTAGCCTCTAGTCGCTGTGATACATCCTGGATTGGAACCAGGGTCTGTAGTGACGCCTCTAGCCGCTGTGATACAGCCTGGAATGGAACCAGGGTCTGTAGTGACGCCTCTAGCCGCTGTGATACAGCCTGGAATGGAACCAGGGTCTGTAGTGACTCCTCTAGCCGCTGGGATACAGCCTAGAATGGAACCAGGGTCTGTAGTGACTCCTCTAGCCTCTGTGATACAGCCTGGAATGGAACCAGGGTCTGTAGTGACGCCTCTAACATCTGTGATACAGCCTGGAATGGAACCAGGGTATGTAGTGACTCCTTTAGCCTCTGTGATACAGCCTGGAATGGAACCAGGGTCTGTAGTGACTCCTCTAGCCTCGGTGATACAGCCTGGAATGGAACCAGGGTCTGTAGTGACTCTTCTAGCCTCTGTGATACAGCCTGGAATGGAACCAGGCTCTGTAGTGAATCCTCTAGCCTCTAGCCGCTGTGATACAGCCTGGAATGGAACCAGGGTCTGTAGTGACTCCTCTAGCTGCTATTATATAGCCTGGAATGGAACCAGGGTCTGTAGTGACTCCTCTAACCTCTAGCCGCTGTGATACAGCCTGGAATGGTACCAGGGTCTGTTGTGACGCCTCTAGCCGCTGTGATACAGCCTGGAATGGAACCAGGGTCTGTAGTGACGCCTCTAGCCGCTGTGATACAGCCTGGAATGGTACCAGGGTCTGTAGTGACGCCTCTAGCCGCTGTGATACAGCCTGGAATGGAACCAGGGTCTGTAGTGACTCCTCTAGCCGCTGTGATACAGCCTGGAATGGAACCAGGGTCTGTAGTGACTCCTCTAGCCGCTGTGATACAGCCTGGAATGGAACCAGGGTCTGTAGTGACTCCTCTAAACTCTAGCCGCTGTGTTACAGCCTGGAATGGAACCAGGGTCTGTAGTGACTCCTCTAGCCTCTAGCCGCTGTGATACAGCCTGGAATGGAACCAGGGTCTGTAGTGACTCCTCTAGCCGCTGTGATACAGCCTGGAATGGAACCAGGGTCTGTAGTGACTCCTCTAGCCGCTGAGATACAGCCTGGAATGGAACCAGGGTCTGTAGTGACGCCTTTAGCCTCTAGCCTCTGTGATACAGCCTGGAATGGAACCAGGGTCTGTTGTGACTGCTCTAGCCGCTGTGATACAGCCTGGAATGGAACCAGGGTCTGTAGTGACTCCTCTAAACTCTAGCCGCTGTGTTACAGCCTGGAATGGAACCAGGGTCTGTAGTGACTCCTCTAGCCTCTAGCCGCTGTGATACAGCCTGGAATGGAACCAGGGTCTGTAGTGACTCCTCTAGCCGCTGTGATACTTCCTGGATTGGAACAAGGGTCTGTAGTGACTCCTCTAGCCGCTGTTATACAGCCTGGAATGGAACCAGGCTCTGTAGTGACTCCTCTAGCCTCTACCCGCTGTGATACAGCCTGGAATGGTACCAGGGTCTGTAGTGACGCCTCTAGCCGCTGTGATACAGCCTGGAATGGGACCAGGGTCTGTAGTGACTCCTCTAGCCGCTGTGATACAGCCTGGAATGGAACCAGGGTATGTAGTGACTCCTTTAGCCTCTGTGATACAGCCTGGAATGGAACCAGGGTCTGTAGTGACTCCTCTAGCCTCGGTGATACAGCCTGGAATGGAACCAGGGTCTGTAGTGACTCTTCTAGCCTCTGTGATACAGCCTGGAATGGAACCAGGCTCTGTAGTGAATCCTCTAGCCTCTAGCCGCTGTGATACAGCCTGGAATGGAACCAGGGTCTGTAGTGACTCCTCTAGCTGCTATTATATAGCCTGGAATGGAACCAGGGTCTGTAGTGACTCCTCTAACCTCTAGCCGCTGTGATACAGCCTGGAATGGTACCAGGGTCTGTTGTGACGCCTCTAGCCGCTGTGATACAGCCTGGAATGGAACCAGGGTCTGTAGTGACGCCTCTAGCCGCTGTGATACAGCCTGGAATGGTACCAGGGTCTGTAGTGACGCCTCTAGCCGCTGTGATACAGCCTGGAATGGAACCAGGGTCTGTAGTGACTCCTCTAGCCGCTGTGATACAGCCTGGAATGGAACCAGGGTCTGTAGTGACTCCTCTAGCCGCTGTGATACAGCCTGGAATGGAACCAGGGTCTGTAGTGACTCCTCTAAACTCTAGCCGCTGTGTTACAGCCTGGAATGGAACCAGGGTCTGTAGTGACTCCTCTAGCCTCTAGCCGCTGTGATACAGCCTGGAATGGAACCAGGGTCTGTAGTGACTCCTCTAGCCGCTGTGATACAGCCTGGAATGGAACCAGGGTCTGTAGTGACTCCTCTAGCCGCTGAGATACAGCCTGGAATGGAACCAGGGTCTGTAGTGACGCCTTTAGCCTCTAGCCTCTGTGATACAGCCTGGAATGGAACCAGGGTCTGTTGTGACTGCTCTAGCCGCTGTGATACAGCCTGGAATGGAACCAGGGTCTGTAGTGACTCCTCTAAACTCTAGCCGCTGTGTTACAGCCTGGAATGGAACCAGGGTCTGTAGTGACTCCTCTAGCCTCTAGCCGCTGTGATACAGCCTGGAATGGAACCAGGGTCTGTAGTGACTCCTCTAGCCGCTGTGATACTTCCTGGATTGGAAAAAGGGTCTGTAGTGACTCCTCTAGCCGCTGTTATACAGCCTGGAATGGAACCAGGCTCTGTAGTGACTCCTCTAGCCTCTACCCGCTGTGATACAGCCTGGAATGGTACCAGGGTCTGTAGTGACGCCTCTAGCCGCTGTGATACAGCCTGGAATGGGACCAGGGTCTGTAGTGACTCCTCTAGCCGCTGTGATACAGCCTGGAATGGAACCAGGGTCTGTAGTGACTCCTCTAAACTCTAGACGCTGTGTTACAGCCTGGAATGGAACCAGGGTCTGTAGTGACGCCTCTAGCCGCTGTGATACAGCCTGGAATGGAACCAGGGTCTGTAGTGACTCCTCTAGCCTCTAGTCGCTGTGATACATCCTGGATTGGAACCAGGGTCTGTAGTGACGCCTCTAGCCGCTGTGATACAGCCTGGAATGGAACCAGGGTCTGTAGTGACGCCTCTAGCCGCTGTGATACAGCCTGGAATGGAACCAGGGTCTGTAGTGACTCCTCTAGCCGCTGGGATACAGCCTAGAATGGAACCAGGGTCTGTAGTGACTCCTCTAGCCTCTGTGATACAGCCTGGAGTGGAACCAGGGTCTGTAGTGACGCCTCTAGCCTCTGTGATACAGCCTGGAATGGAATCAGGGTCTGTAGTGACTCCTCTAGCCGCTGTGATACAGCCTGGAATGGAACCAGGGTATGTTGTGACTCCTCTAGCCTCTAGCCTCTGTGATTCAGCCTGGAATGGAACCAGGCTCTGTAGTGAATCCTCTAGCCTCTAGCCGCTGTGATACAGCCTGGAATGGAACCAGGGTCTGTAGTGACTCCTCTAAACTCTAGCCACTGTGATACAGCCTGGAATGGTACCAGGGTCTGTAGTGACGCCTCTAGCCGCTGTGATACAGCTTGGAATGGTACCAGGGTCTGTAGTGACGCCTCTAGCCGCTGTGATACAGCCTGGAATGGAACCAGGGTCTGTTGTGACTGCTCTAGCCGCTGTGATACAGCCTGGAATGGAACCAAGGTCTGTAGTGACGCCTCTAGCCTCTGTGATACAGCCTGGAATGGAATAAGGGTCTGTAGTGACTCCTCTAGCCGCTGTGATACTGCCTGGAATGGAACCAGGGTCTGTAGTGACTCCTCTAAACTCTAGCCGCTGTGTTACAGCCTGGAATGGAACCAGGGTCTGTAGTGACTCCTCTAGCCTCTAGCCGCTGTGATACAGCCTGGAATGGAACCAGGGTCTGTAGTGACTCCTCTAGCCGCTGTGATACTTCCTGGATTGGAACCAGGGTCTGTAGTGACTCCTCTAGCCGCTGTTATACAGCCTGGAATGGAACCAGGCTCTGTAGTGACTCCTCTAGCCGCTGTGATACAGCCTGGAATGGTACCAGGGTCTGTAGTGACGCCTCTAGCCGCTGTGATACAGCCTGGAATGGAACCAGGGGCTTTAGTGACGCCTCTAGCCGCTGTGATACAGCCTGGAATGGAACCAGGGTCTGTAGTGACTCCTCTAGCCGCTGAGATACAGCCTAGAATGGAACCAGGGTCTGTAGTGACTCCTCTAGCCTCTGTGATACAGCCTGGAATGGAACCAGGTCTGTAGTGACTCCTCTAGCCGCTGTGATACAGCCTGGAATGGATCCAAGGTCTGTAGTGACACCTCTAGCCTCTGTGATACAGCCTGGAATGGAATCAGGGTCTGTAGTGACTCCTCTAGCCGCTGTGATACAGCCTGGAATGGAACCGGGGTCTGTAGTGACTCCTGTAGCCTCTAGCCGCTGTGATACAGCCTGGAATGGAACCAGGGTCTGTAGTGACTCCTCTAAACTCTAGCCGCTGTGATACAGCCCGGAATGGAACCAGGGTCTGTAGTGACTCCTCTAGCCTCTAGCCGCTGTGATACAGCCTGGAATGGAACCAGGGTCTGTAGTGACTCCTCTAGCTGCTGTTATATAGCCTGGAATGGAACCAGGGTCTGTAGTGACTCCTCTAACCTCTAGCCGCTGTGATACAGCCTGGAATGGTACCAGGGTCTGTAGTGACGCCTCTAGCCGCTGTGATACAGCCTGGAATGGAACCAGGGTCTGTAGTGACGCCTCTAGCCGCTGTGATACAGCCTGGAATGGTACCAGGGTCTGTAGTGACGCCTCTAGCCGCTGTGATACAGCCTGGAATGGAACCAGGGTCTGTAGTGACTCCTCTAGCCGCTGTGATACAGCCTGGAATGGAACCAGGGTCTGTAGTGACTCCTCTAGCCGCTGTGATACAGCCTGGAATGGAACCAGGGTCTGTAGTGACTCCTCTAAACTCTAGCCGCTGTGTTACAGCCTGGAATGGAACCAGGGTCTGTAGTGACTCCTCTAGCCTCTAGCCGCTGTGATACAGCCTGGAATGGAACCAGGGTCTGTAGTGACTCCTCTAGCCGCTGTGATACAGCCTGGAATGGAACCAGGGTCTGTAGTGACTCCTCTAGCCGCTGAGATACATTCTGGAATGGAACCAGGGTCTGTAGTGACGCCTTTAGCCTCTAGCCGCTGTGATACAGCCTGGAATGGAACCAGGGTCTGTTGTGACTGCTCTAGCCGCTGTGATACAGCCTGGAATGGAACCAGGGTATGTTGTGACTCCTCTAGCCTCTAGCCTCTGTGATTCAGCCTGGAATGGAACCAGGGTCTGTAGTGACTCCTCTAGCCTCTAGCCGCTGTGATACAGCCTGGAATGGAACCAGGGTCTGTAGTGACTCCTCTAGCCGCTGTGATACTTCCTGGATTGGAACAAGGGTCTGTAGTGACTCCTCTAGCCGCTGTTATACAGCCTGGAATGGAACCAGGCTCTGTAGTGACTCCTCTAGCCTCTACCCGCTGTGATACAGCCTGGAATGGTACCAGGGTCTGTAGTGACGCCTCTAGCCGCTGTGATACAGCCTGGAATGGGACCAGGGTCTGTAGTGACTCCTCTAGCCGCTGTGATACAGCCTGGAATGGAACCAGGGTCTGTAGTGACTCCTCTAAACTCTAGCCGCTGTGTTACAGCCTGGAATGGAACCAGGGTCTGTAGTGACTCCTCTAGCCTCTAGCCGCTGTGATACAGCCTGGAATGGAACCAGGGTCTGTAGTGACTCATCTAACCGCTGTGATACAGCCTGGAATGGAACCAGGGTCTGTAGTGACTCCTCTAGCCTCTAGTCGCTGTGATACATCCTGGATTGGAACCAGGGTCTGTAGTGACTCCTCTAGCCGCTGTTATACAGCCTGGAATGGAACCAGGCTCTGTAGTGACTCCTCTAATCTCTAGCCGCTGTGATACAGCCTGGAATGGAACCAGGGTCTGTAGTGACGCCTCTAGCCGCTGTGATACAGCCTGGAATGGAACCAGGGTCTGTAGTGACTCCTCTAGCCTCTGTGATACAGCCTGGAGTGGAACCAGGGTCTGTAGTGACTGCTCTAGCCGCTGTGATACAGCCTGGAATGGAACCAAGGTCTGTAGTGACGCCTCTAGCCTCTGTGATACAGCCTGGAATGGAATCAGGGTCTGTAGTGACTCCTCTAGCCGCTGTGATACAGCCTGGAATGGAACCAGGGTATGTTGTGACTCCTCTAGCCTCTAGCCTCTGTGATTCAGCCTGGAATGGAACCAGGCTCTGTAGTGAATCCTCTAGCCTCTAGCCGCTGTGATACAGCCTGGAATGGAACCAGGGTCTGTAGTGACTCTAACCTCTAGCCACTGTGATACAGCCTGGAA
The DNA here is from genome assembly GCF_057628025.1 of Oncorhynchus mykiss. Lineage (NCBI taxonomy): Eukaryota > Metazoa > Chordata > Actinopteri > Salmoniformes > Salmonidae > Oncorhynchus > Oncorhynchus mykiss. The sequence goes on along the minus strand of NC_143023.1, from coordinate 103,190,807 downwards.
TGGTACCAGGGTCTGTAGTGACGCCTCTAGCCACTGTGATACAGCCTGGAATGGTACCAGGGTCTGTAGTGACGCCTCTAGCCGCTGTGATACAGCCTGGAATGGAACCAGGGTCTGTTGTGACTGCTCTAGCCGCTGTGATACAGCCTGGAATGGAACCAAGGTCTGTAGTGACGCCTCTAGCCTCTGTGATACAGCCTGGAATGGAATAAGGGTCTGTAGTGACTCCTCTAGCCGCTGTGATACTGCCTGGAATGGAACCAGGGTCTGTAGTGACTCCTCTAAACTCTAGCCGCTGTGTTACAGCCTGGAATGGAACCAGGGTCTGTAGTGACTCCTCTAGCCTCTAGCCGCTGTGATACAGCCTGGAATGGAACCAGGGTCTGTAGTGACTCCTCTAGCCGCTGTGATACTTCCTGGATTGGAACCAGGGTCTGTAGTGACTCCTCTAGCCGCTGTTATACAGCCTGGAATGGAACCAGGCTCTGTAGTGACTCCTCTAGCCTCTAGCCGCTGTGATACAGCCTGGAATGGTACCAGGGTCTGTAGTGACGCCTCTAGCCGCTGTGATACAGCCTGGAATGGAACCAGGGTCTTTAGTGACGCCTCTAGCCGCTGTGATATAGCCTGGAATGGAACCAGGGTCTGTAGTGACTCCTCTAGCCGCTGAGATACAGCCTAGAATGGAACCAGGGTCTGTAGTGACTCCTCTAGCCTCTGTGATACAGCCTGGAATGGAACCAGGTCTGTAGTGACTCCTCTAGCCGCTGTGATACAGCCTGGAATGGAACCAAGGTCTGTAGTGACACCTCTAGCCTCTGTGATACAGCCTGGAATGGAATCAGGGTCTGTAGTGACTCCTCTAGCCGCTGTGATACAGCCTGGAATGGAGCCGGGGTCTGTAGTGACTCCTGTAGCCTCTAGCCGCTGTGATACAGCCTGGAATGGAACCAGGGTCTGTAGTGACTCCTCTAAACTCTAGCCGCTGTGATACAGCCCGGAATGGAACCAGGGTCTGTAGTGACTCCTCTAGCCTCTAGCCGCTGTGATACAGCCTGGAATGGAACCAGGGTCTGTAGTGACTCCTCTAACCACTGTGATACAGCCTGGAATGGAACCAGGGTCTGTAGTGACTCCTCTAGCCGCTGTGATACAGCCTTGAATGGAACCAGGGTCTGTAGTGACTCCTCTAGCCTCTAGCCGCTGTGATACAGCCTGGAATGGAATCAGGGTCTGTAGTGACTCCTCTAGCCTCTAGCCTCTGTGATACAGCCTGGAATGGAACCAGGGTCTGTAGTGACTCCTCTAGCTTCTAGCCTCTGTGATAGAGCCTGGAATGGAACCAGGGTCTGTAGTGACTCCTCTAGCCTCTGTGATACAGCCTGGAATGGAACCAGGGTCTGTAGTGACGCCTCTAACCTCTGTGATACAGCCTGGAATGGAACCAGGGTATGTAGTGACTCCTTTAGCCTCTGTGATACAGCCTGGAATGGAACCAGGGTCTGTAGTGACGCCTCTAGCCTCATTGATACAGCCTGGAATGGAACCAGGGTCTGTAGTGACGCCTCTAGCCTCTAAATTCTGTGATACAGCCTGGAATGGAACCAGGGTCTGTAGTGACTCCTCTAGCCTCTAGCCGCTGTGATACAGCCTGGAATGGAACCAGAGTCTGTAGTGACTCCTCTAGCCGCTGTGATACAGCCTGGAATGGAACCAGGGTCTGTAGTGACTCTGTAGCCGCTGTGATACAGCCTGGAATGGAACCAGGGTCTGTAGTGACTCCTCTAGCCGCTGTGATACAGCCTGGAATGGAACCAGGGTCTGTAGTGACTCTGTAGCCGCTGTGATACAGCCTGGAATGGAACCAGGGTCTGTAGTGACTCCTCTAGCCGCTGTGATACAGCCTGGAATGGAACCAGGGTCTGTAGTGACTCCTCTAGCCGCTGTGATACAGCCTGGAATGGAACCAGGCTCTGTAGTGACTCCTCTAGCCTCTAGCCGCTGTGATACAGCCTGGAATGGGAACCAGGGTCTGTAGTGACGCCTCTAGCCGCTGTGATACAGCCTGGAATGGAACCAGGGTCTGTAGTGACTCCTCTAGCCGCTGTGATACAGCCTGGAATGGAACCAGGGTCTGTAGTGACTCCTCTAGCCGCTGAGATACAGCCTGGAATGGAACCAGGGTCTGTAGTGACGCCTTTAGCCTCTAGCCTCTGTGATACAGCCTGGAATGGAACCAGGGTCTGTAGTGACTGCTCTAGCCGCTGTGATACAGCCTGGAATGGAACCAAGGTCTGTAGTGACGCCTCTAGACTCTGTGATACAGCCTGGAATGGAATCAGGGTCTGTAGTGACTCCTCTAGCCGCTGTGAGAAAGCCTGGAATGGAACCAGGGTCTGTAGTGACGCCTCTAGCCGCTGTGATACAGCCTGGAATGGAACCAGGGTCTGTAGTGACTCCTCTAGCCTCTGTGATACAGCCTGGAGTGGAACCAGGGTCTGTAGTGACTGCTCTAGCCGCTGTGATACAGCCTGGAATGGAACCAAGGTCTGTAGTGACGCCTCTAGCCTCTGTGATACAGCCTGGAATGGAATCAGGGTCTGTAGTGACTCCTCTAGCCGCTGTGATACAGCCTGGAATGGAACCAGGGTATGTTGTGACTCCTCTAGCCTCTAGCCTGTGTGATTCAGCCTGGAATGGAACCAGGCTCTGTAGTGAATCCTCTAGCCTCTAGCCGCTGTGATACAGCCTGGAATGGAACCAGGGTCTGTAGTGACTCAAACCTCTAGCCACTGTGATACAGCCTGGAATGGTACCAGGGTCTGTAGTGACGCCTCTAGCCGCTGTGATACAGCCTGGAATGGTACCAGGGTCTGTAGTGACGCCTCTAGCCGCTGTGATACAGCCTGGAATGGAACTAGGGTCTGTTGTGACTGCTCTAGCCGCTGTGATACAGCCTGGAATGGAACCAAGGTCTGTAGTGACGCCTCTAGCCTCTGTGATACAGCCTGGAATGGAATAAGGGTCTGTAGTGACTCCTCTAGCCGCTGTGATAGTGCCTGGAATGGAACCAGGGTCTGTAGTGACTCCTCTAAACTCTAGCAGCTGTGTTACAGCCTGGAATGGAACCAGGGTCTGTAGTGACTCCTCTAGCCTCTAGCCGCTGTGATACAGCCTGGAATGGAACCAGGGTCTGTAGTGACTCCTCTAGCCGCTGTGATACTTCCTGGATTGGAACCAGGGTCTGTAGTGACTCCTCTAGCCGCTGTTATACAGCCTGGAATGGAACCAGGCTCTGTAGTGACTCCTCTAGCCGCTGTGATACAGCCTGGAATGGTACCAGGGTCTGTAGTGACGCCTCTAGCCGCTGTGATACAGCCTGGAATGGAACCAGGGTCTTTAGTGACGCCTCTAGCCGCTGTGATATAGCCTGGAATGGAACCAGGGTCTGTAGTGACTCCTCTAGCCGCTGAGATACAGCCTAGAATGGAACCAGGGTCTGTAGTGACTCCTCTAGCCTCTGTGATACAGCCTGGAATGGAACCAGGTCTGTAGTGACTCCTCTAGCCGCTGTGATACAGCCTGGAATGGAACCAAGGTCTGTAGTGACACCTCTAGCCTCTGTGATACAGCCTGGAATGGAATCAGGGTCTGTAGTGACTCCTCTAGCCGCTGTGATACAGCCTGGAATGGAACCGGGGTCTGTAGTGACTCCTGTAGCCTCTAGCCGCTGTGATACAGCCTGGAATGGAACCAGGGTCTGTAGTGACTCCTCTAAACTCTAGCCGCTGTGATACAGCCCGGAATGGAACCAGGGTCTGTAGTGACTCCTCTAGCCTCTAGCCGCTGTGATACAGCCTGGAATGGAACCAGGGTCTGTAGTGACTCCTCTAACCACTGTGATACAGCCTGGAATGGAACCAGGGTCTGTAGTGACTCCTCTAGCCGCTGTGATACAGCCTTGAATGGAACCAGGGTCTGTAGTGACTCCTCTAGCCTCTAGCCGCTGTGATACAGCCTGGAATGGAATCAGGGTCTGTAGTGACTCCTCTAGCCTCTAGCCTCTGTGATACAGCCTGGAATGGAACCAGGGTCTGTAGTGACTCCTCTAGCTTCTAGCCTCTGTGATAGAGCCTGGAATGGAACCAGGGTCTGTAGTGACTCCTCTAGCCTCTGTGATACAGCCTGGAATGGAACCAGGGTCTGTAGTGACGCCTCTAACCTCTGTGATACAGCCTGGAATGGAACCAGGGTATGTAGTGACTCCTTTAGCCTCTGTGATACAGCCTGGAATGGAACCAGGGTCTGTAGTGACGCCTCTAGCCTCATTGATACAGCCTGGAATGGAACCAGGGTCTGTAGTGACGCCTCTAGCCTCTAAATTCTGTGATACAGCCTGGAATGGAACCAGGGTCTGTAGTGACTCCTCTAGCCTCTAGCCGCTGTGATACAGCCTGGAATGGAACCAGAGTCTGTAGTGACTCCTCTAGCCGCTGTGATACAGCCTGGAATGGAACCAGGGTCTGTAGTGACTCTGTAGCCGCTGTGATACAGCCTGGAATGGAACCAGGGTCTGTAGTGACTCCTCTAGCCGCTGTGATACAGCCTGGAATGGAACCAGGGTCTGTAGTGACTCCTCTAGCCGCTGTGATACAGCCTGGAATGGAACCAGGCTCTGTAGTGACTCCTCTAGCCTCTAGCCGCTGTGATACAGCCTGGAATGGAACCAGGGTCTGTAGTGACTCCTCTAGCCGTTGTGATACAGCCTGGAATGGAACAAGGCTCTGTAGTGACTCCTCTAGCCTCTAGCCGCTGTGATACAGCCTGGAATGGAACCAGGGTCTGTAGTGACGCCTCTAGCCGCTGTGATACAGCCTGGAATGGAACCAGGGTCTGTAGTGACTCCTCTAGCTGCTGTGATACAGCCTGGAATGGAACTAGGGTCTGTAGTGACTCCTCTAGCCGCTGAGATACAGCCTGGAATGGAACCAGGGTCTGTAGTGACGCCTTTAGCCTCTAGCCTCTGTGATACAGCCTGGAATGGAACCAGGGTCTGTAGTGACTGCTCTAGCCGCTGTTATACAGCCTGGAATGGAACCAAGGTCTGTAGTGACGCCTCTAGACTCTGTGATACAGCCTGGAATGGAATCAGGGTCTGTAGTGACTCCTCTAGCCGCTGTGAGAAAGCCTGGAATGGAACCGGGGTCTGTAGTTACTCCTCTAGCCTCTAGCCGCTGTGATACAGCCTGGAATGGAACCAGGGTCTGTAGTGACTCCTCTAGCCTCTAGCCGCTGTGATACAGCCTGGAATGGAACCAGGGTTTGTAGTGACTCCTCTAACCGCTGTGATACAGCCTGGAATGGAACCAGGGTCTGTAGTGACTCCTCTAGCCTCTAGCCGCTGTGATACAGCCTGGAATGGAACCATGGTCTGTAGTGACGCCTCTATGATACAGCCTGGAATGGAACCAGGGTCTGTAGTGACTCCTCTAGCCTCTAGCCACTGTGATATAGCCTGGAATGGAACCAGGGTCTGTAGTGAATCCTCTATTCTCTAGCCGCTGTGATACAGCCTGGAATGGAACCAGGGTCTGTAGTGACTCCTCTATTCTCTAGCCGCTGTGATACAGCCTGGAATGGATTCAGGGTCTAGCCGCTGTGATACAGCCTGAAATCGAACCAGGGTCTGTAGTGACTCCTCTAGCCTTTAGCCTCTTTGATACAGCCTGGAATGGAACCAAGGTCTGTAGTGACGCCTCTAGACTCTGTGATACAGCCTGGAATGGAATCAGGGTCTGTAGTGACTCCTCTAGCCGCTGTGATACAGCCTGGAATGGAACCGGGGTCTGTAGTGACTCCTCTAGCCTCTAGCCGCTGTGATACAGCCTGGAATGGAACCAGGGTCTGTAGTGACTCCTCTAAACTCTAGCCGCTGTGATACAGCCTGGAATGGAACCAGGGTCTGTAGTGACCCCTCTAGCCTCTAGCCGCTGTGATACAGCCTGGAATGGAACCAGGGTTTGTAGTGACTCCTCTAACCGCTGTGATACAGCCTGGAATGGAACCAGGGTCTGTAGTGACTCCTCTAGCCTCTAGCCGCTGTGATACAGCCTGGAATGGAACCATGGTCTGTAGTGACGCCTCTATGATACAGCCTGGAATGGAACCAGGGTCTGTAGTGACTCCTCTAGCCTCTAGCCACTGTGATATAGCCTGGAATGGAACCAGGGTCTGTAGTGAATCCTCTATTCTCTAGCCGCTGTGATACAGCCTGGAATGGAATCAGGGTCTGTAGTGACTCCTCTATTCTCTAGCCGCTGTGATTCAGCCCGGAATGGATTCAGGGTCTAGCCGCTGTGATACAGCCTGGAATCGAACCAGGGTCTGTAGTGACTCCTCTAGCCTTTAGCCTCTTTGATACAGCCTGGAATGGAACCAAGGTCTGTAGTGACGCCTCTAGACTCTGTGATACAGCCTGGAATGGAATCAGGGTCTGTAGTGACTCCTCTAGCCGCTGTGATACAGCCTGGAATGGAACCAGGGTCTGTAGTGACTCCTCTAAACTCTAGCCGCTGTGATACAGCCTGGAATGGAACCAGGGTCTGTAGTGACTCCTCTAGCCTCTAGCCGCTGTGATACAGCCTGGAATGGAACAAGAGTTTCTAGTGACTCCTCTAACCGCTGTGATACAGCCTGGAATGGAACCAGGGTCTGTAGTGAATCCTCTAGCCTCTAGCCGCTGTGATACAGCCTGGAATGGAACCATGGTCTGTAGTGACGCCTCTATGATACAGCCTGGAATGGAACCAGGGTCTGTAGTGACTCCTCTAGCCTCTAGCCACTGTGATATAGCCTGGAATGGAACCAGGGTCTGTAGTGACTCCTCTATTCTCTAGCCGCTGTGATACAGCCTGGAATGGAACCAGGGTCTGTAGTGACTCCTCTATTCTCTAGCCGCTGTGATACAGCCTGGAATGGAACCAGGGTCTGTAGTGACTCCTCTATTCTCTAGCCGCTGTGATACAGCCTGGAATGGAATCAGGGTCTAGCCGCTGTGATACAGCCTGGAATCGAACCAGGGTCTGTAGTGACTCCTCTAGCCTTTAGCCTCTGTTATACAGCCTGGAATGGAACCAGGGTCTGTAGTGACGCCTCTAGCCTCTAGCCGCTGTGATACAGCCTGGAATGGAACCAGGGTCTGTAGTGACGCCTCTAGCCTCTGTGATACAGCCTGGAATGGAACCAAGGTCTGTAGTGACGCCTCTAGCCGCTGTGATACAGCCTGGAATGGAACCAGGCTCTGTAGTGACTCCTCTACCCTCTAGCCGCTGTGATACAGCCTGGAATGGTACCAGGGTCTGTAGTGACGTCTCTAGCCGCTGTGATACAGCCTGGAATGGAACCAGTGTCTGTAGTGACTCCTCTAGCCGCTGTGATACAGCCTGGAATGGAACCAGGGTCTGTAGTGACTCCTCTAACCGCTGTGATTTACACCGGAATGGAATCAGGGTCTGTAGTGACTCCTCTAGCCGCTGTGATACAGCCTGGAATGGAATCAGGGTCTGTAGTGACTCCTCTAGCCTCTAGCCTCTGTTATACAGCCTGGAATGGAACCAGGGTCTGTAGTGACTCCTCTAGCTTCTAGCCTCTGTGAAGAGCCTGGAATGGAACCAGCGTCTGTAGTGACTCCTCAAGCCTCTGTGATACAGCCAGAAATGGAACCAGGGTCTGTAGTGACGCCTTTAGCCTCTAGCCTCTGTGATACAGTCTGGAATGGAACCAGGGTCTGTAGTGACTGCTCTAGCCGCTGTGATACAGCCTGGAATGGAACCAAGGTCTGTAGTGACGCCTCTAGCCTCTGTGATACAGCCTGGAATGGAATCAGGGTCTGTAGTGACTGCTCTAGCCGCTGTGATACAGCCTGGAATGGAACCAGGGTCTGTAGTGACTCCTCTAAACTCTAGCCGCTGTGATACAGCCTGGAATGGAACCAGGGTCTGTAGTGACCCCTCTAGCCTCTAGCCGCTGTGATACAGCCTGGAATGGAACCAGGGTTTGTAGTGACTCCTCTAACCGCTGTGATACAGCCTGGAATGGAACCAGGGTCTGTAGTGACTCCTCTAGCCTCTAGCCGCTGTGATACAGCCTGGAATGGAACCATGGTCTGTAGTGACGCCTCTATGATACAGCCTGGAATGGAACCAGGGTCTGTAGTGACTCCTCTAGCCTCTAGCCACTGTGATATAGCCTGGAATGGAACCAGGGTCTGTAGTGAATCCTCTATTCTCTAGCCGCTGTGATACAGCCTGGAATGGAATCAGGGTCTGTAGTGACTCCTCTATTCTCTAGCCGCTGTGATTCAGCCCGGAATGGATTCAGGGTCTAGCCGCTGTGATACAGCCTGGAATCGAACCAGGGTCTGTAGTGACTCCTCTAGCCTTTAGCCTCTTTGATACAGCCTGGAATGGAACCAAGGTCTGTAGTGACGCCTCTAGACTCTGTGATACAGCCTGGAATGGAATCAGGGTCTGTAGTGACTCCTCTAGCCGCTGTGATACAGCCTGCAATGGAACCAGGGTCTGTAGTGACTCCTCTAAACTCTAGCCGCTGTGATACAGCCTGGAATGGAACCAGGGTCTGTAGTGACTCCTCTAGCCTCTAGCCGCTGTGATACAGCCTGGAATGGAACAAGAGTTTCTAGTGACTCCTCTAACCGCTGTGATACAGCCTGGAATGGAACCAGGGTCTGTAGTGAATCCTCTAGCCTCTAGCCGCTGTGATACAGCCTGGAATGGAACCATGGTCTGTAGTGACGCCTCTATGATACAGCCTGGAATGGAACCAGGGTCTGTAGTGACTCCTCTAGCCTCTAGCCACTGTGATATAGCCTGGAATGGAACCAGGGTCTGTAGTGACTCCTCTATTCTCTAGCCGCTGTGATACAGCCTGGAATGGAACCAGGGTCTGTAGTGACTCCTCTATTCTCTAGCCGCTGTGATACAGCCTGGAATGGAACCAGGGTCTGTAGTGACTCCTCTATTCTCTAGCCGCTGTGATACAGCCTGGAATGGAATCAGGGTCTAGCCGCTGTGATACAGCCTGGAATCGAACCAGGGTCTGTAGTGACTCCTCTAGCCTTTAGCCTCTGTTATACAGCCTGGAATGGAACCAGGGTCTGTAGTGACGCCTCTAGCCTCTAGCCGCTGTGATACAGCCTGGAATGGAACCAGGGTCTGTAGTGACGCCTCTAGCCTCTGTGATACAGCCTGGAATGGAACCAAGGTCTGTAGTGACGCCTCTAGCCGCTGTGATACAGCCTGGAATGGAACCAGGCTCTGTAGTGACTCCTCTACCCTCTAGCCGCTGTGATACAGCCTGGAATGGTACCAGGGTCTGTAGTGACGTCTCTAGCCGCTGTGATACAGCCTGGAATGGAACCAGTGTCTGTAGTGACTCCTCTAGCCGCTGTGATACAGCCTGGAATGGAACCAGGGTCTGTAGTGACTCCTCTAACCGCTGTGATTTACACCGGAATGGAATCAGGGTCTGTAGTGACTCCTCTAGCCGCTGTGATACAGCCTGGAATGGAATCAGGGTCTGTAGTGACTCCTCTAGCCTCTAGCCTCTGTTATACAGCCTGGAATGGAACCAGGGTCTGTAGTGACTCCTCTAGCTTCTAGCCTCTGTGAAGAGCCTGGAATGGAACCAGCGTCTGTAGTGACTCCTCAAGCCTCTGTGATACAGCCAGAAATGGAACCAGGGTCTGTAGTGACGCCTTTAGCCTCTAGCCTCTGTGATACAGTCTGGAATGGAACCAGGGTCTGTAGTGACTGCTCTAGCCGCTGTGATACAGCCTGGAATGGAACCAAGGTCTGTAGTGACGCCTCTAGCCTCTGTGATACAGCCTGGAATGGAATCAGGGTCTGTAGTGACTGCTCTAGCCGCTGTGATACAGCCTGGAATGGAACCAGGGTCTGTAGTGACTCCTCTAAACTCTAGCCGCTGTGATACAGCCTGGAATGGAACCAGGGTCTGTAGTGACTCCTCTAGCCTCTAGCCGCTGTGATACAGCCTGGAATGGAACCAGGGTCTGTAGTGACTCCTCTAGCCTCTAGCCGCTGTGATACAGCCTGGAATGGAACCAGGGTCTGTAGTGACTCCTCTAGCCGTTGTGATACAGCCTGGAATGGAACAAGGCTCTGTAGTGACTCCTCTAGCCTCTAGCCGCTGTGATACAGCCTGGAATGGAACCAGGGTCTGTAGTGACGCCTCTAGGCGCTGTGATACAGCCTGGAATGGAACCAGGGTCTGTAGTGACTCCTCTAGCCGCTGTGATACAGCCTGGAATGGAACCAGGGTCTGTAGTGACTCCTCTAGCCGCTGAGATACAGCCTGGAATGGAACCAGGGTCTGTAGTGACGCCTTTAGCCTCTAGCCTCTGTGATACAGCCTGGAATGGAACCAGGGTCTGTAGTGACTGCTCTAGCCGCTGTGATACAGCCTGGAATGGAACCAAGGTCTGTAGTGACGCCTCTAGACTCTGTGATACAGCCTGGAATGGAATCAGGGTCTGTAGTGACTCCTCTAGCCGCTGTGAGAAAGCCTGGAATGGAACCGGGGTCTGTAGTTACTCCTCTAGCCTCTAGCCGCTGTGATACAGCCTGGAATGGAACCAGGGTCTGTAGTGACTCCTCTAGCCTCTAGCCGCTGTGATACAGCCTGGAATGGAACCAGGGTTTGTAGTGACTCCTCTAACCGCTGTGATACAGCCTGGAATGGAACCAGGGTCTGTAGTGACTCCTCTAGCCTCTAGCCGCTGTGATACAGCCTGGAATGGAACCATGGTCTGTAGTGACGCCTCTATGATACAGCCTGGAATGGAACCAGGGTCTGTAGTGACTCCTCTAGCCTCTAGCCACTGTGATATAGCCTGGAATGGAACCAGGGTCTGTAGTGAATCCTCTATTCTCTAGCCGCTGTGATACAGCCTGGAATGGAACCAGGGTCTGTAGTGACTCCTCTATTCTCTAGCCGCTGTGATACAGCCTGGAATGGATTCAGGGTCTAGCCGCTGTGATACAGCCTGGAATCGAACCAGGGTCTGTAGTGACTCCTCTAGCCTTTAGCCTCTGTTATACAGCCTGGAATGGAACCAGGGTCTGTAGTGACGCCTCTAGCCTCTAGCCGCTGTGATACAGCCTGGAATGGAACCAGGGTCTGTAGTGACGCCTCTAGCCTCTGTGATACAGCCTGGAATGGAACCAAGGTCTGTAGTGACGCCTCTAGCCGCTGTGATACAGCCTGGAATGGAACCAGGCTCTGTAGTGACTCCTCTACCCTCTAGCCGCTGTGATACAGCCTGGAATGGTACCAGGGTCTGTAGTGACGTCTCTAGCCGCTGTGATACAGCCTGGAATGGAACCAGTGTCTGTAGTGACTCCTCTAGCCGCTGTGATACAGCCTGGAATGGAACCAGGGTCTGTAGTGACTCCTCTAACCGCTGTGATTTACACCGGAATGGAATCAGGCTCTGTAGTGACTCCTCTAGCCGCTGTGATACAGCCTGGAATGGAATCAGGGTCTGTAGTGACTCCTCTAGCCTCTAGCCTCTGTTATACAGCCTGGAATGGAACCAGGGTCTGTAGTGACTCCTCTAGCTTCTAGCCTCTGTGAAGAGCCTGGAATGGAACCAGCGTCTGTAGTGACTCCTCAAGCCTCTGTGATACAGCCAGAAATGGAAACAGGGTCTGTAGTGACGCCTTTAGCCTCTAGCCTCTGTGATACAGTCTGGAATGGAACCAGGGTCTGTAGTGACTGCTCTAGCCGCTGTGATACAGCCTGGAATGGAACCAAGGTCTGTAGTGACGCCTCTAGCCTCTGTGATACAGCCTGGAATGGAATCAGGGTCTGTAGTGACTGCTCTAGCCGCTGTGATACAGCCTGGAATGGAACCAGGGTCTGTAGTGACTCCTCTAAACTCTAGCCGCTGTGATACAGCCTGGAATGGAACCAGGGTCTGTAGTGACTCCTCTAGCCTCTAGCCGCTGTGATACAGCCTGGAATGGAATCAGGGTCTATAGTGACACCTCTAGCCGCTGTGATACAGCCTGGAATGGAACCAGGGTCTGTAGTGACTCCTCTAGCCTCTAGCAGCTGTCATACAGCCTGGAATGCAACCAGGGTCTGTAGTGACGCCTCTAACCTCTGTGAAACAGCCTGGAATGGAACCAGGGTCTGTAGTGACTCCTCTAACCTCTAGCCGCTGTGATACAGCCTGGAATGGAACCAGAGTCTGTAGTGACTCCTCTAGCCGCTGTGATACAGCCTGGAATGGAACCAGGGTCTGTAGTGACTCTGTAGCCGCTGTGATACAGCCTGGAATGGAACCAGGGTCTGTAGTGACTCCTCTAGCCGCTGTGATACAGCCTGGAATGGAACCAGGGTCTGTAGTGACTCCTCTAGCCGCTGTGATACAGCCTGGAATGGAACCAGGCTCTGTAGTGACTCCTCTAGCCTCTAGCCGCTGTGATACAGCCTGGAATGGAACCAGGGTCTGTAGTGACTCCTCTAGCCGTTGTGATACAGCCTGGAATGGAACAAGGCTCTGTAGTGACTCCTCTAGCCTCTAGCCGCTGTGATACAGCCTGGAATGGAACCAGGGTCTGTAGTGACGCCTCTAGCCGCTGTGATACAGCCTGGAATGGAACCAGGGTCTGTAGTGACTCCTCTAGCCGCTGTGATACAGCCTGGAATGGAACCAGGGTCTGTAGTGACTCCTCTAGCCGCTGAGATACAGCCTGGAATGGAACCAGGGTCTGTAGTGACGCCTTTAGCCTCTAGCCTCTGTGATACAGCCTGGAATGGAACCAGGGTCTGTAGTGACTGCTCTAGCCGCTGTGATACAGCCTGGAATGGAACCAAGGTCTGTAGTGACGCCTCTAGACTCTGTGATACAGCCTGGAATGGAATCAGGGTCTGTAGTGACTCCTCTAGCCGCTGTGAGAAAGCCTGGAATGGAACCGGGGTCTGTAGTGACTCCTCTAGCCTCTAGCCGCTGTGATACAGCCTGGAATGGAACCAGGGTCTGTAGTGACTCCTCTAGCCTCTAGCCGCTGTGATACAGCCTGGAATGGAACCAGGGTCTGTAGTGACTCCTCTAGCCGTTGTGATACAGCCTGGAATGGAACAAGGCTCTGTAGTGACTCCTCTAGCCTCTAGCCGCTGTGATACAGCCTGGAATGGAACCAGGGTCTGTAGTGACGCCTCTAGCCGCTGTGATACAGCCTGGAATGGAACCAGGGTCTGTAGTGACTCCTCTAGCCGCTGTGATACAGCCTGGAATGGAACCAGGGTCTGTAGTGACTCCTCTAGCCGCTGAGATACAGCCTGGAATGGAACCAGGGTCTGTAGTGACGCCTTTAGCCTCTAGCCTCTGTGATACAGCCTGGAATGGAACCAGGGTCTGTAGTGACTGCTCTAGCCGCTGTGATACAGCCTGGAATGGAACCAAGGTCTGTAGTGACGCCTCTAGACTCTGTGATACAGCCTGGAATGGAATCAGGGTCTGTAGTGACTCCTCTAGCCGCTGTGAGAAAGCCTGGAATGGAACCGGGGTCTGTAGTTACTCCTCTAGCCTCTAGCCGCTGTGATACAGCCTGGAATGGAACCAGGGTCTGTAGTGACTCCTCTAGCCTCTAGCCGCTGTGATACAGCCTGGAATGGAACCAGGGTTTGTAGTGACTCCTCTAACCGCTGTGATACAGCCTGGAATGGAACCAGGGTTTGTAGTGACTCCTCTAGCCTCTAGCCGCTGTGATACAGCCTGGAATGGAACCATGGTCTGTAGTGACGCCTCTATGATACAGCCTGGAATGGAACCAGGGTCTGTAGTGACTCCTCTAGCCTCTAGCCACTGTGATATAGCCTGGAATGGAACCAGGGTCTGTAGTGAATCCTCTATTCTCTAGCCGCTGTGATACAGCCTGGAATGGAACCAGGGTCTGTAGTGACTCCTCTATTCTCTAGCCGCTGTGATACAGCCTGGAATGGATTCAGGGTCTAGCCGCTGTGATACAGCCTGAAATCGAACCAGGGTCTGTAGTGACTCCTCTAGCCTTTAGCCTCTTTGATACAGCCTGGAATGGAACCAAGGTCTGTAGTGACGCCTCTAGACTCTGTGATACAGCCTGGAATGGAATCAGGGTCTGTAGTGACTCCTCTAGCCGCTGTGATACAGCCTGGAATGGAACCGGGGTCTGTAGTGACTCCTCTAGCCTCTAGCCGCTGTGATACAGCCTGGAATGGAACCAGGGTCTGTAGTGACTCCTCTAAACTCTAGCCGCTGTGATACAGCCTGGAATGGAACCAGGGTCTGTAGTGACCCCTCTAGCCTCTAGCCGCTGTGATACAGCCTGGAATGGAACCAGGGTTTGTAGTGACTCCTCTAACCGCTGTGATACAGCCTGGAATGGAACCAGGGTCTGTAGTGACTCCTCTAGCCTCTAGCCGCTGTGATACAGCCTGGAATGGAACCATGGTCTGTAGTGACGCCTCTATGATACAGCCTGGAATGGAACCAGGGTCTGTAGTGACTCCTCTAGCCTCTAGCCACTGTGATATAGCCTGGAATGGAACCAGGGTCTGTAGTGAATCCTCTATTCTCTAGCCGCTGTGATACAGCCTGGAATGGAATCAGGGTCTGTAGTGACTCCTCTATTCTCTAGCCGCTGTGATACAGCCTGGAATGGATTCAGGGTCTAGCCGCTGTGATACAGCCTGGAATCGAACCAGGGTCTGTAGTGACTCCTCTAGCCTTTAGCCTCTTTGATACAGCCTGGAATGGAACCAAGGTCTGTAGTGACGCCTCTAGACTCTGTGATACAGCCTGGAATGGAATCAGGGTCTGTAGTGACTCCTCTAGCCGCTGTGATACAGCCTGGAATGGAACCAGGGTCTGTAGTGACTCCTCTAAACTCTAGCCGCTGTGATACAGCCTGGAATGGAACCAGGGTCTGTAGTGACTCCTCTAGCCTCTAGCCGCTGTGATACAGCCTGGAATGGAACAAGAGTTTCTAGTGACTCCTCTAACCGCTGTGATACAGCCTGGAATGGAACCAGGGTCTGTAGTGAATCCTCTAGCCTCTAGCCGCTGTGATACAGCCTGGAATGGAACCATGGTCTGTAGTGACGCCTCTATGATACAGCCTGGAATGGAACCAGGGTCTGTAGTGACTCCTCTAGCCTCTAGCCACTGTGATATAGCCTGGAATGGAACCAGGGTCTGTAGTGACTCCTCTATTCTCTAGCCGCTGTGATACAGCCTGGAATGGAACCAGGGTCTGTAGTGACTCCTCTATTCTCTAGCCGCTGTGATACAGCCTGGAATGGAACCAGGGTCTGTAGTGACTCCTCTATTCTCTAGCCGCTGTGATACAGCCTGGAATGGAATCAGGGTCTAGCCGCTGTGATACAGCCTGGAATCGAACCAGGGTCTGTAGTGACTCCTCTAGCCTTTAGCCTCTGTTATACAGCCTGGAATGGAACCAGGGTCTGTAGTGACGCCTCTAGCCTCTAGCCGCTGTGATACAGCCTGGAATGGAACCAGGGTCTGTAGTGACGCCTCTAGCCTCTGTGATACAGCCTGGAATGGAACCAGGGTCTGTAGTGACTCCTCTAGCCTCTAGCCGCTGTGATACAGCCTGGAATGGAACCATGGTCTGTAGTGACGCCTCTATGATACAGCCTGGAATGGAACCAGGGTCTGTAGTGACTCCTCTAGCCTCTAGCCACTGTGATATAGCCTGGAATGGAACCAGGGTCTGTAGTGAATCCTCTATTCTCTAGCCGCTGTGATACAGCCTGGAATGGAACCAGGGTCTGTAGTGACTCCTCTATTCTCTAGCCGCTGTGATACAGCCTGGAATGGATTCAGGGTCTAGCCGCTGTGATACTGCCTGAAATCGAACCAGGGTCTGTAGTGACTCCTCTAGCCTTTAGCCTCTTTGATACAGCCTGGAATGGAACCAAGGTCTGTAGTGACGCCTCTAGACTCTGTGATACAGCCTGGAATGGAATCAGGGTCTGTAGTGACTCCTCTAGCCGCTGTGATACAGCCTGGAATGGAACCGGGGTCTGTAGTGACTCCTCTAGCCTCTAGCTGCTGTGATACAGCCTGGAATGGAACCAGGGTCTGTAGTGACTCCTCTAAACTCTAGCCGCTGTGATACAGCCTGGAATGGAACCAGGGTCTGTAGTGACCCCTCTAGCCTCTAGCCGCTGTGATACAGCCTGGAATGGAACCAGGGTTTGTAGTGACTCCTCTAACCGCTGTGATACAGCCTTGAATGGAACCAGGGTCTGTAATGACTCCTCTAGCCTCTAGCCGCTGTGATACAGCCTGGAATGGAACCATGGTCTGTAGTGACGCCTCTATGATACAGCCTGGAATGGAACCAGGGTCTGTAGTGACTCCTCTAGCCTCTAGCCACTGTGATATAGCCTGGAATGGAACCAGGGTCTGTAGTGAATCCTCTATTCTCTAGCCGCTGTGATACAGCCTGGAATGGATTCAGGGTCTAGCCGCTGTGATACAGCCTGGAATCGAACCAGGGTCTGTAGTGACTCCTCTAGCCTTTAGCCTCTTTGATACAGCCTGGAATGGAACCAAGGTCTGTAGTGACGCCTCTAGACTCTGTGATACAGCCTGGAATGGAATCAGGGTCTGTAGTGACTCCTCTAGCCGCTGTGATACAGCCTGGAATGGAACCAGGGTCTGTAGTGACTCCTCTAAACTCTAGCCGCTGTGATACAGCCTGGAATGGAACCAGGGTCTGTAGTGACTCCTCTAGCCTCTAGCCGCTGTGATACAGCCTGGAATGGAACAAGAGTTTCTAGTGACTCCTCTAACCGCTGTGATACAGCCTGGAATGGAACCAGGGTCTGTAGTGAATCCTCTAGCCTCTAGCCGCTGTGATACAGCCTGGAATGGAACCATGGTCTGTAGTGACGCCTCTATGATACAGCCTGGAATGGAACCAGGGTCTGTAGTGACTCCTCTAGCCTCTAGCCACTGTGATATAGCCTGGAATGGAACCAGGGTCTGTAGTGACTCCTCTATTCTCTAGCCGCTGTGATACAGCCTGGAATGGAATCAGGGTCTAGCCGCTGTGATACAGCCTGGAATCGAACCAGGGTCTGTAGTGACTCCTCTAGCCTTTAGCCTCTGTTATACAGCCTGGAATGGAACCAGGGTCTGTAGTGACGCCTCTAGCCTCTAGCCGCTGTGATACAGCCTGGAATGGAACCAGGGTCTGTAGTGACGCCTCTAGCCTCTGTGATACAGCCTGGAATGGAACCAAGGTCTGTAGTGACGCCTCTAGCCGCTGTGATACAGCCTGGAATGGAACCAGGCTCTGTAGTGACTCCTCTACCCTCTAGCCGCTGTGATACAGCCTGGAATGGTACCAGGGTCTGTAGTGACGTCTCTAGCCGCTGTGATACAGCCTGGAATGGAACCAGTGTCTGTAGTGACTCCTCTAGCCGCTGTGATACAGCCTGGAATGGAACCAGGGTCTGTAGTGACTCCTCTAACCGCTGTGATTTACACCGGAATGGAATCAGGGTCTGTAGTGACTCCTCTAGCCGCTGTGATACAGCCTGGAATGGAATCAGGGTCTGTAGTGACTCCTCTAGCCTCTAGCCTCTGTTATACAGCCTGGAATGGAACCAGGGTCTGTAGTGACTCCTCTAGCTTCTAGCCTCTGTGAAGAGCCTGGAATGGAACCAGCGTCTGTAGTGACTCCTCAAGCCTCTGTGATACAGCCAGAAATGGAACCAGGGTCTGTAGTGACGCCTTTAGCCTCTAGCCTCTGTGATACAGTCTGGAATGGAACCAGGGTCTGTAGTGACTGCTCTAGCCGCTGTGATACAGCCTGGAATGGAACCAAGGTCTGTAGTGACGCCTCTAGCCTCTGTGATACAGCCTGGAATGGAATCAGGGTCTGTAGTGACTGCTCTAGCCGCTGTGATACAGCCTGGAATGGAACCAGGGTCTGTAGTGACTCCTCTAAACTCTAGCCGCTGTGATACAGCCTGGAATGGAACCAGGGTCTGTAGTGACTCCTCTAGCCTCTAGCCGCTGTGATACAGCCTGGAATGGAATCAGGGTCTATAGTGACACCTCTAGCCGCTGTGATACAGCCTGGAATGGAACCAGGGTCTGTAGTGACTCCTCTAGCCTCTAGCAGCTGTCATACAGCCTGGAATGCAACCAGGGTCTGTAGTGACGCCTCTAACCTCTGTGAAACAGCCTGGAATGGAACCAGGGTCTGTAGTGACTCCTCTAACCTCTAGCCGCTGTGATACAGCCTGGAATGGAACCAGAGTCTGTAGTGACTCCTCTAGCCGCTGTGATACAGCCTGGAATGGAACCAGGGTCTGTAGTGACTCTGTAGCCGCTGTGATACAGCCTGGAATGGAACCAGGGTCTGTAGTGACTCCTCTAGCCGCTGTGATACAGCCTGGAATGGAACCAGGGTCTGTAGTGACTCCTCTAGCCGCTGTGATACAGCCTGGAATGGAACCAGGCTCTGTAGTGACTCCTCTAGCCTCTAGCCGCTGTGATACAGCCTGGAATGGAACCAGGGTCTGTAGTGACTCCTCTAGCCGTTGTGATACAGCCTGGAATGGAACAAGGCTCTGTAGTGACTCCTCTAGCCTCTAGCCGCTGTGATACAGCCTGGAATGGAACCAGGGTCTGTAGTGACGCCTCTAGCCGCTGTGATACAGCCTGGAATGGAACCAGGGTCTGTAGTGACTCCTCTAGCCGCTGTGATACAGCCTGGAATGGAACCAGGGTCTGTAGTGACTCCTCTAGCCGCTGAGATACAGCCTGGAATGGAACCAGGGTCTGTAGTGACGCCTTTAGCCTCTAGCCTCTGTGATACAGCCTGGAATGGAACCAGGGTCTGTAGTGACTGCTCTAGCCGCTGTGATACAGCCTGGAATGGAACCAAGGTCTGTAGTGACGCCTCTAGACTCTGTGATACAGCCTGGAATGGAATCAGGGTCTGTAGTGACTCCTCTAGCCGCTGTGATACAGCCTGGAATGGAACCGGGGTCTGTAGTGACTCCTCTAGCCTCTAGCCGCTGTGATACAGCCTGGAATGGAACCAGGGTCTGTAGTGACTCCTCTAAACTCTAGCCGCTGTGATACAGCCTGGAATGGAACCAGGGTCTGTAGTGACCCCTCTAGCCTCTAGCCGCTGTGATACAGCCTGGAATGGAACCAGGGTTTGTAGTGACTCCTCTAACCGCTGTGATACAGCCTGGAATGGAACCAGGGTCTGTAGTGACTCCTCTAGCCTCTAGCCGCTGTGATACAGCCTGGAATGGAACCATGGTCTGTAGTGACGCCTCTATGATACAGCCTGGAATGGAACCAGGGTCTGTAGTGACTCCTCTAGCCTCTAGCCACTGTGATATAGCCTGGAATGGAACCAGGGTCTGTAGTGAATCCTCTATTCTCTAGCCGCTGTGATACAGCCTGGAATGGAATCAGGGTCTGTAGTGACTCCTCTATTCTCTAGCCGCTGTGATACAGCCTGGAATGGATTCAGGGTCTAGCCGCTGTGATACAGCCTGGAATCGAACCAGGGTCTGTAGTGACTCCTCTAGCCTTTAGCCTCTTTGATACAGCCTGGAATGGAACCAAGGTCTGTAGTGACGCCTCTAGACTCTGTGATACAGCCTGGAATGGAATCAGGGTCTGTAGTGACTCCTCTAGCCGCTGTGATACAGCCTGGAATGGAACCAGGGTCTGTAGTGACTCCTCTAAACTCTAGCCGCTGTGATACAGCCTGGAATGGAACCAGGGTCTGTAGTGACTCCTCTAGCCTCTAGCCGCTGTGATACAGCCTGGAATGGAACAAGAGTTTCTAGTGACTCCTCTAACCGCTGTGATACAGCCTGGAATGGAACCAGGGTCTGTAGTGAATCCTCTAGCCTCTAGCCGCTGTGATACAGCCTGGAATGGAACCATGGTCTGTAGTGAAGCCTCTATGATACAGCCTGGAATGGAACCAGGGTCTGTAGTGACTCCTCTAGCCTCTAGCCACTGTGATATAGCCTGGAATGGAACCAGGGTCTGTAGTGACTCCTCTATTCTCTAGCCGCTGTGATACAGCCTGGAATGGAACCAGGGTCTGTAGTGACTCCTCTATTCTCTAGCCGCTGTGATACAGCCTGGAATGGAACCAGGGTCTGTAGTGACTCCTCTATTCTCTAGCCGCTGTGATACAGCCTGGAATGGAATCAGGGTCTAGCCGCTGTGATACAGCCTGGAATCGAACCAGGGTCTGTAGTGACTCCTCTAGCCTTTAGCCTCTGTTATACAGCCTGGAATGGAACCAGGGTCTGTAGTGACGCCTCTAGCCTCTAGCCGCTGTGATACAGCCTGGAATGGAACCAGGGTCTGTAGTGACGCCTCTAGCCTCTGTGATACAGCCTGGAATGGAACCAAGGTCTGTAGTGACGCCTCTAGCCGCTGTGATACAGCCTGGAATGGAACCAGGCTCTGTAGTGACTCCTCTAGCCGCTGTGATACAGCCTGGAATGGTACCAGGGTCTGTAGTGACGTCTCTAGCCGCTGTGATACAGCCTGGAATGGAACCAGTGTCTGTAGTGACTCCTCTAGCCGCTGTGATACAGCCTGGAATGGAACCAGGGTCTGTAGTGACTCCTCTAACCGCTGTGATTTACACCGGAATGGAATCAGGGTCTGTAGTGACTCCTCTAGCCGCTGTGATACAGCCTGGAATGGAATCAGGGTCTGTAGTGACTCCTCTAGCCTCTAGCCTCTGTTATACAGCCTGGAATGGAACCAGGGTCTGTAGTGACTCCTCTAGCTTCTAGCCTCTGTGAAGAGCCTGGAATGGAACCAGCGTCTGTAGTGACTCCTCAAGCCTCTGTGATACAGCCAGAAATGGAACCAGGGTCTGTAGTGACGCCTTTAGCCTCTAGCCTCTGTGATACAGTCTGGAATGGAACCAGGGTCTGTAGTGACTGCTCTAGCCGCTGTGATACAGCCTGGAATGGAACCAAGGTCTGTAGTGACGCCTCTAGCCTCTGTGATACAGCCTGGAATGGAATCAGGGTCTGTAGTGACTCCTCTAAACTCTAGCCGCTGTGATACAGCCTGGAATGGAACCAGGGTCTGTAGTGACTCCTCTAGCCTCTAGCCGCTGTGATACAGCCTGGAATGGAATCAGGGTCTATAGTGACACCTCTAGCCGCTGTGATACAGCCTGGAATGGAACCAGGGTCTGTAGTGACTCCTCTAGCCTCTAGCAGCTGTCATACAGCCTGGAATGCAACCAGGGTCTGTAGTGACGCCTCTAACCTCTGTGAAACAGCCTGGAATGGAACCAGGGTCTGTAGTGACTCCTCTAACCTCTAGCCGCTGTGATACAGCTTGGAATGGAACCAGGGTCTGTAGTGACTCCTCTAGCCTCTGTGATACAGCCTGGAATGGAATCAGGGTCTGTAGTCACTCCTCTAGCCGCTGTGATACAGCCTGGAAAGGAACCAGGGTCTGTAGTGACGCCTCTAGCCACTGTGATACAGCCTGGAATGGAACCAGGGTCTGTAGTGACTCGTCTATTATCTAGCCGCTGTGATACAGCCTGGAATGGAACCAGGGTCGGTAGTGACTCCTCTAGCCTCTGTGATACAGCCTGGAATGGAACTAGGGTCTGTAGTGACTCCTCTAGCCTCTAGCCGGTGTGACACAGCCTGGAATGGAACCAGGGTCTGTAGTGACTCCTCTAACCGCTGTGATTTACACCGGAATGGAACCAGGGTCTGTAGTGACTCCTCTAGCCTCTGTGATACAACCTGGAATGGAACCAGGGTCTGTAGTGACGCCTTTAGCCTCTAGCCTCTGTGATAGAGCCTGGAATTGAACCAGCGTCTGTAGTGACTCCTCAAGCCTCTGTGATACAGCCTGAAATGGAACCAGGGTCTGCAGTGACTCCTCTAGCCGCTGTGATACAGCCTGGAATGGAACTGGGGTCTGTAGTGACTTCTCTAGCCTCTAGCCGCTGTGATACAGCCTGGAATGGAATCAGGGTCTGTAGTGACTCCTCTAGCCTCTAGCCTCTGTGATACAGCCTGGAATGGAACCAGGGTCTGTAGTGACTCCTCTAGCCTCTAGCCACTGTAAAACAGCCTGGAATGGAACCAGGGTCTGTAGTGACTCCTCTGTTCTCTAGCCGCTGTGATACAGCCTGGAATGGAACCAGGGTCTGTAGTGACTCCTCTAGCCTCTGTGATACAGCCTGGAATGGAACCAGGGTCTGTAGTGACTCCTCTAGCCTCTAGTCGCTGTGATACAGCCTGGAATGGAACCAGGGTCTATTGTGACTCCTCTAACCTCTAGCCGCTGTGATACAGCCTGCAATGGAACCAGGGTCTATAGTGACTCCTCTAACCTCTAGCCGCTGTGATACAGCCTGGAATGGAACCAGGGTCTGTAGTGAATCCTCTAGCCTCTAGCCGCTGTGATACAGCCTGGAATGGAACCAGGGTCTGTAGTGACACCTCTAGCCTCTGTGATACAGCCTGGAATGGAACCAGGGTCTGTAGTGACTCCTCTAACCTCTAGCCGCTGTGATACAGCCTGGAATGGAACCAGGGTCTGTAGTGACTCCTCTAGCCTCTGTGATACAGCCTGGAATGGAATCAGGGTCTGTAGTCACTCCTCTAGCCGCTGTGATACAGCCTGGAATGGAACCAGGGTCTGTAGTGACTCCTCTAGCCTCTAGCCACTGTGATACAGCCTGGAATGGAACCAAGGTCTGTAGTGACTCCTCTAGCCTCTAGCCGATGTGATACAGCCTGGAATGGAATCAAGGTCTAGCCGCTGTGATACAGGCTGGAATGGAACCAGGGTCTGTAGTGACTCCTCTAGCCTTTAGCCTCTGTGATACAGCCTGGAATGGAACTAGGGTCTGTAGTGACTCCTCTAGCCTCTGTGATACAGCCTGGAATGGAACCAAGGTCTGTAGTGACGCCTCTAGCCTCTGTGATACAGCCTGGTATGGAATCAGGGTCTGTAGTGACTCCTCTAAACTCTAGCCTCTGTGATACAGCCTGGAATGGAACCAGGGTCTGTAGTGACTGCTCTAGCCTCTGTGATACAGCCTGGAATGGAACCAAGGTCTGTAGTGACGCCTCTAGCCTCTGTGAAACAGCCTGGAATGGAATCAGGGTCTGTAGTGACTCCTCTAGCCGCTGTGATACAGCCTGGAATGGAACCGGGGTCTGTAGTGACTTCTCTAGCCTCTAGCCGCTGTGATACAGCCTGGAATGGAACCAGGGTCTGTAGTGACTCCTCTAAACTCTAGCCGCTGTGATACAGCCTGGAATGGAAGCAGGGTCTGTAGTGACTCCTCTAGCCTCTAATCGCTGTGATACAGCCTGGAAGGGAACCAGGGTCTGTAGTGACTCCTCTAACCTCTAGCCGCTGTGATACAGCCTGGAATGGAACCAGGGTCTGTAGTGACTCCTCTAAACGCTGTGATGCAGCCTGGAATGGAACCAGGGTCTGCAGTGACTCCTCTAGCCTCTAGCCGCTGTGATATAGCCTGGAATGGAACCAGGGTCTGTAGTGACGCCTCTAGCCTCTGTGATACAGCCTGGAATGGAACCAGGGTCTGTAGTGACTCCTCTAGCCTCTGTGATACAGCCTGGAATGGAATCAGGGTCTGTAGTCACTCCTCTAGCCGCTGTGATACAGCCTGGAATGGAACCAGGGTCTCAAGTGACTCCTCTAGCCTCTAGCCACTGTGATACAGCCTGGAATGGAACCAGGGTCTGTAGTGACTCCTCTATTCTCTAGCCGCTGTGATACAGCCTGGAATGGAACCAGGGTCTGTAGTGACTCCTCTAGCCTCTGTGATACAGCCTGGAATGGAACTAGGGTCTGTAGTGACTCCTCTAGCCGCTGTGATACAGCCTGGAATGGAACCAGGGTCTGTAGTGACTCCTCTAGCCTCTAGCCGCTGTGATACAGGCTGGAATGGAATCAGGGTCTAGCCGCTGTGATACAGCCTGGAATGGAACCAGGGTCTGTAGTGACTCCTCTAGCCTTTAGCCTCTGTGATACAGCCGGGAATGGAACTAGGGTCTGTAGTGACTCCTCTAGCCGCTGTGATACAGCCTGGAATGGAACCAGGGTCTGTAGTGACGCCTCTAGCCTCTGTGATACAGCCTGGAATGGAATCAGGGTCTGTAGTGACTCCTCTAGCCGCCGTGATACAGCCTGGTATGGACCCAGGGTCTGTAGTGACTCCTCTAGCCGTTGTGATACAGCCTGGAATGGAACCAGGGTCTGTAGTGACTCCTCTAGCCGCTGTAATGCAGCCTGAAATGGAACCAGGGTCTGTAGTGACTCCTCTAGCCGCTGTGATACAGCCTGAAATGGAACCAGGGTCTGTAGTGACTCCTCTAGCCGCTGTCATACAGCCTGAAATGGAACCAGGGTCTGTAGTGACTCCTCTAGCCGCTGTCATACAGCCTAGAATGGAACCAGGGTAGGGTAGAGGCTCCTCTAGCCTCTAGGCTCTAGCCACTAGGCACTAGGCTCTCGCCTCTAGCCACTAGCCTCTAGCTTATAGCTTCTAGCCTCTAGTCTCTCGCCTCTAGGCACTAGGCTCTCGCCTCTCGCCTCTCGCCTCTCTCCACTAGCCTCTAGCTTCTAGCCTCTAGTCTCTAGGCACTAGGCTCTCGGCTCTCGCCTCTCGCCTCTCACCTCTAGCCACTAGCCTCTAGCTTATAGCTTGTAGGGTAGAGGCTCCTCTAGCCTCTCGCCTCTCGCCACTAGCCTCTAGCTTATAGCTTATAGCTTATAGCCTCTAGCCTCTAGCCTCTAGCCTCTAGGCACTAGGCTCTCGCCTCTCGCCTCTCACCTCTAGCCACTAGCCTCTAGCTTATACCTTCTAGCTTCTAGCCTCTAGACTCTCGCCTCTAGCCTCTAGGCACTAGGCTCTTGCCTCTCGCCTCTCGCCTCTAGCCACTAGCCTCTAGCTTATAGCTTCTAGCCTCTCGCCTCCTACCTCTAGCCACTATTCTCTAGCTTATAGCTTCTAGCCTCTAGCCTCTCGCCTCTAGCCTCTAGGCACTAGGCTCTCGCCTCTCGTCTCTCGCCGCTCGTCTCTCGCCTCTAGCCACTAGCCTCTAGCCACTTGAGAGCCTGAAGAGAAGATACACTTTTAAAACAGCTTTTCTTTCTCAGAACCAGAGGGTACATTGTGGTGTGCATGTGCGTGTGTGTATGTGCGTGTGTGAATTGCAAGAAATTAGCTTTAAAACTGCAAAATGTTATCTCCACTCAGTGTCATAACTTCCCCTAACCTGCTGTGTCATAACTTCCCCTAACCTGCTGTGTCATAACATCCCCTAACCTGCTGTGTCATAACATCCCCTAACCTGCTGTGTCATAACTTCTCTTAACCTGCTGTGTCATAACTTCCCTTAACCTGCTGTGTCATAACTTCCCTTAACCTGCTGTGTCATAACATCCCCTAACCTGCTGTGGCATAAATTATGTTCTGCACGTGGATCCAGGAGAAGACTGTTATAACATATAACATTATAACATTTTAAATAAATATGTTGTTATTTTACAGTAACACAAAAATTCTGAAACACCTGAGGTTTTTCCTGATTTATTAATTAATTCTAAATATGTATTCCTAAAGCGAATATTGGTAGCCTAAGGTTTAACATTTCACAAATAGTGAGGAATGATTATGGATAAATAAATGTAATTAATGCTAATGCCATTGAAGCCAGCTTTAAGAAATGGGTCAGCATTTCATGGTTCTTATGGGCTTAATGAATATTGATGTAATTGATATGTACTATTATTAAATTGGCGGTTTAATAACATACATTGGTTAACCTTTTTTTCTCACCGCTTTCATTGTACTAAAGAGGAGAAGCATCTCTTCCAACGTGGAGGTAGGCTATTAGGCTACAATCCCTATTGACCTGAGGCGCATGCAGCCGACGACCTGACAATGCAATTTCTCCTCCATTCAGGCGGTGTGACGCCTCGCTCTGACAGATGGGACCACCACTGACTGACAAAACGGTACAACTCAATGTGTTATTAGTCACAGGCAGCCCTCTGCTTGTCTAGCAAAGGATAACTTCCGTTAGCTTTTTATCGATTTAACAGCACGAGAACATTTTGCATGATATTCTTATATGGTTATTATTTTTCAGGTTTAAAAGGGTTTAGGAGTTTATTATTTGTGTTTTTTTCCTTCTATTCTCTAAAGCAGCAATCAGCACTTGAAACAATAACAAAGCGCATCCCCGCCCATGTTTCGGTAAAAATATGAGAGATGGGGCTGGAGAAATGTAACCACTCTCAAATGCATAGACAGAGCCCTGGATTCAGGGACACATTGAGTTGTACCGTTTTGTCAGTCAGTGGTGGTCCCATCTGTCAGAGCGACATCCATGATGTCAACGTTAGTTTGAACCATATTTTGAGGTTATATACTGTTTGTTTGCATTTACTTTGTTTTTCAAAGTAAATTGACTTTGTTTACATGACCGTTGAACTCATGAGTTATATTCTTCAACAATCTATGGGTACATATTATTAATTTGTTTACAAAAAAATGGATGTAGCAACTGCGGATTGACCCTTTAATATGCATTCTACTTATTTGTGTAGCCTATCACCAGTTTAGACGTTGGGAACATGTAGCATTTGGTGCCATTTTACAAGACATCAAGATTGTGTTCATTTTAATCACAATTTCATGAACATTTAAATTATTTTATTTGACAATTTTATACTATTATCATTAAGACTATTGATTCACACTTTTTCGATGTCAAATTGTGCACGTAAATATTTTAAAAACGTAATCCGTTCCAACAATACAGGTGTTCCGGTGCAGTTGATTCTCTAGGTTACATATGGACCAAGTTAATATCAGACATATAGCTTCAAAACAAAGAGATTGTCCTGATTTAAACTGTCAAAACGTGCTGTTTCAGAACATGCAGCTGTGCTAAACTACAGCTAAACTTAAACACCCAGTTCTTCCTGATCCTACAAGATAATGGCTGACAGTACGGAATCCACCTTGCTAATCATTTAGAGAGATAAATCCTTACAGAACAAAATTGTAATTATTATCGGAAGGGAGGAGGAAAGTATCATTCTCGTGAAAGTCAATATGGACCGGTGGGTGCACGGTGACCTATCCGGTTACACACCTGCATCAACATTACAGAGGACCCGGGCTAACGGCATTCCGCGGTGACCTATCCGGTTACACACCTGCATCAACGTTACAGAGGACCCGGGCTAACGGCATTCCGCGGTGACCTATCCGGTTACACACCTGCATCAACATTCCGGTTACACAACTGCATCAACATTACAGGGGACTGCTTTGGTCAACGAAAACGTTTAGGCTACAATGGATTGTCAATGTTTAGAGGCAAACCATCCTTCACTTTACACCTTATTTTTTTTACACCTTACTAAAGCAACATGCTTCTTTAACCAATCTGTATTAAGTTTGTCTGTAAATCGTTTAACGTTATGGGGGGGGGGGGGGGGGGGTGTTATATGTTGCTTATAACATTTGATAGCTGCCTAATGATTGAACGGCCTTTAAAACAGCCGGATCATTGTCAAAACGCATAGCTCTCTGGAGGCGGTGGCTGCTGGGCTGTGGGAGTCCGTGGGAACTCAACATATGGCCTGTACCCAGTGGCCTGTACCCCGTACCCCATCTTGTGAATCTACATTCAATATCAATGTGTCTTCGCTGCCAGTCCACTTTACCACATGCCAAATCCCTGTACACATGTCATTTCAATAACAATGCATGTTTTATTTAGGTGAATGATGTATTGCATAGCTGCAGCAACAGCTAGAGGCTGGTTGTGTTGTCGTCATTATCACCACCCTGATTGGGTAAAGCGCTTTCAGAAAACACTATGCTTGTTACAACATCTTGTAGCATGTCAAACATTCTGTTTCAGCGTAGCCTAGTGGTTAGAGCATTGGACTAGTGGCCGGAAAGTTGCAAGATCGAATCCCCGAGCTGACATGATAAAAGTCTGTCGTTCTGCCCCTGAACAAGGCAGTTAACCGTTCATTGAAAATAAGAATTTGTTCTTAACTGACTTGTCTAGTTAAATAAAATAAAATACTGGTTAGAACACCTTGTAGCATGTCAGAGACCGTTGATAATGTATACATAAAATATATGAATAAGCTAAACATGGACTCTGTCTATAGGTCTATGGATGTGAATCGGCCTATTTGAGAAAATCTACAAATTGGAATAGGATATATTAAATGGCAGAGGTCTTATTTATAAACTCATTTGTTTTTGATATCAAATATTTCAAGAACTTTTCAGTTTAGTTGATTTATTTATTTTGATAATGATAATAAATACATTTTAAATGCACATTTTATATGATTTTTTTTATATTGCCTTTTAATTTCTCATCACGAGACTGCGGGAGAGAAACGTCTGTGATTGATCGCAGCATAAAGAGTTTTAAATAATTAAAGGACCCAAATAGGACAGTCATTAGCTAACACATACACTTTCCATGGACTGTTGCTTAAAAATATTACACAGTTGCCTCCTGTTAATAACGAATTTCATATGTGAAGCGAGGGGATATGAGACAATCAATCATAGGTACCACTAACCTTGAAATAATATTGGAAGCCATCAAGTCAGTTATTATCATTGTTCAAACCCTGTATGTCTTTATTGTCTCTTTCTCCTAACATTTTATGGAAAAGGTTTCAGGGCCGAATGTAATTGTACTCAGGCCGATAACAGCACCGGTAGTTTTGATCGCGAAGGCAAACGGTTAATGTAAAGATGCTGGCACTAAGTGGGAGTGCCTTGCCATTATTTCAGCTGTCACTTGATCTGCGTCGCGGGCGTCGCGGGAAATGTCTTTGTAGTGGAGGTGGCTGCTCCGATCTACCTCGTGGACACTGTCTTTACACACCGCACACACACACACGCACACACACCGCACGCACACACACACAGAGCGAGTCTGTCTCGAGTGAGCGCAGTCAGAGGCAGGTACATCATTATTGGAGAAACCTTCCAGTAGAATTCAATGTATTGCTCAAACAACGGGAATATACCGAGTGAATGTTGCTCTTCGTGTAATTAGACTACCACAGTGTATAGCTGTTTTGTTGTCCCTGGCACAAAGGAGTGTTTGTTTTTCCACTGTCCAAAAAGGTAAGCTTCGCTGTAAGGAAGGATTAACGTGTTTTATCCGTTTTACCATGTTGTGTCATTGAAAATCACATTATTTCCTAATGCATTGGGGTACATTCAGAACCATACATTTAATTTCATACAACAATCAATCTATTGACGCAATCAGGAATATTAATCTGCGTGCTCATTGATGGCCTTTTGTAAAATTAGTATCAATTGCATTATATATTTCATGCAGAATTAAAAGTGAATCTTACATGTCACTTCATCGAAAAAATAAACTAATATTTTCTTGAAACATCTTAATTGTATCTCTTTTCAGTGACTGTTTTTTTCTGAACCTTGGTAATTACAAAGAAATGTGCTCACAGGTTCTATCCTCTTGGTTTAAAGCTTCTTGGCATTGCTAAATGTGTTTTCTCCTTTTGCTCTGTACCGTGTTAGCCTCTTAGCTGTCCCTGCTAAGCTATATTCATATATCTCTGGGCCCGGCTAAATTCAGCTCTCATCGGTTAATGACTTGTGCAGGCGGTTAATAGACCAATATCCCCCAAAAAAATTACATCCGGAGGAACTACAAAACCTTTCTCGTGAAATTGTTATTATTTTGCCTATTGCATTTAAGTATAGAAGCATTTTTTCTAACCTGTTTATTATTAGTATGAACTAATTAGGTCTATTTGGTCATTATTATGATAAGGGATAGTGTTAATGTTAAAATCATTATTATTAATAATAATAATATTTGTATTATTTTCTGTTGTTTTAGGCTATTGTTATAACAATACTGTTGATGTTTTTTAATCTGGAAAGAGGATTGTTTATTAACTAGCGTTCATTGGTTAAAAAAAGGGGGGAAACGAAAATAATCAACAAACATTTGAATTATCATGATAATAACTGTTTTTTGTCTTCTGCAGACTTCCAGTAATGGAGTGTAATCCTCCTCAGTTACCTGCGACACGGGACTCCAGCTGCTCTCCACCGAGCTCCAAACAGGACCTCCCAACATTCAACCCCAACATGAAACCCAACCAGGTCAGCGAGACCGCCCTGTATGGAATACCCATAGTCTGTCTGGTGCTGGACGGTCAGGAGAGACTGTGCCTGGCGCAGATCTCCAACACTCTGCTGAAGAACTACAGCTATAACGAGATCCACAACCGGCGCGTGGCTCTGGGCATCACCTGCGTGCAGTGCACCCCGGTCCAGCTGGAGATTCTGAGGCGTGCGGGCGCCATGCCCATCTCCTCGAGGCGCTGTGGGATGATCACAAAGCGCGAAGCAGAGAGGCTTTGTAAATCGTTTATCGGAGCCCACAACCCTCCAAAACTACCGGAGAATTTCGCGTTTGATGTTTCCCACGAGTGCACGTGGGGGAGCCGTGGTAACTTTATACCAGCCAGGTACAACAGCTCCCGAGCCAAGTGCATCAAGTGCTCCTTCTGCAATATGTATTTTTCTCCCAATAAGTTCATATTCCACTCTCACCGAACATCAGAATCCAAGTATACCCAGCCAGACGCTGCTAACTTTAACTCCTGGAGGAGACACCTCAAACTGACCGACAAGGGCTCGCCTGATGATTTAGCTCATGCGTGGGAGGACGTCAAAGCCATGTTCAACGGGGGCAGCCGGAAGAGGACGCTGCCCATGCACCGCCACGGGCCCGAACGTTCCTCTCCGTTAAAACCTCACCAAGGACCTTCCAACCTGCCCCGGAGAGACTCACCGGAGATCCCCCCTAAAATCCTCCGCTGCGAGGACAACCGGGGAGGCATGGGGAGTATAGCGAGCATCACGCGCAGCTATCCCATTATCCCGGTGCCCAGCAAAAGCTACGGGATGCTGCAGAACGTGAAGATCCCTCCACCTCTCTTCCCACACCCATACGGGTTTCCGGCCTTCGGGTTGTGTCAGAAGAAGGATGACAGTGGTGTGATGGGGGAGCCGAATAAAGCCCACCTCTCTGGCGTCTTCTCCTGGCCGAGCACCAAGGACAGCGCCTACCACTCTTTCCCCATGTTCTGGCCTACTGCAGACGGCCTGCCCATACCGTCCTTCCCCCACCCCCAACCACAACACCAGGCCCAGCCACAGCACCAGGCCCAGCCCAAACAGCCATCGGAGGTCCTGTGCGCCAGACAGAGTGAGCAGGACGCATCCGAGCAGAGTGACAGAAATAGCAACACTCCAAAGGACAGTGTGGGGGATAGTGAGCGGTGCTCCAGCACTCAGTCCACCCGGAATGAGGATGACAAGTCCGGGGATGAGGCGAGGTCAATGGACGGTAAAATGCCCGTTCTACCCCGGAAGATTAGCTATGTCTCCGCATTCAGACCCGTCATCAAAGACGCGGAGAGTATAGCCAAACTATACGGTAACCGGGTGAAGTACAACAGGGCTCGAGCTGGGTATCTGACACCTGATTTCCTAAGCGAGAGCTCGAGCTACAGGTCCTTATCGCCAGGCAGCGTGGAGAGCGTTGGCGAGACAGATGTGGACGTGGAGACCAATAAGTCACAGGAGGATGAGGAGTCACTTCCGCACTCCATTGAGGACTGCAGGAGCCCCTCTGTCCCTGTTCTAAGCCTGTCGCGCGGTGCAGGTTCACCAAACGGTCTTGAATCCATACCTGAGTCAGAGCAGGCCGCTGTGGTCGAGTCACAGAGAATGAACCTACCTATACAGGTGGTGCTGTCTTCAAATAGAGATAGACAGGGCATACAGCTGCCGGTCTGCAATAAGACCACGTCTTTTGATGAAGTGAGTGATTGATATGGTCCGTCTCATTCTATTAGATGGCTATTTACATACTAAGGAATATACTATTTAATTGTGATCAATTCATTGATTCATTAAAAATTCATCATCCTCTTGTTTTTACACACATATTGGGCTTATTTTTTCACTTGTATGCGCATGTTTGTTTTGTTTGTGTGAATAGCAGAGAATAAAAGGCCGTTCAAATACACTGTCCAATAGGAGAATGTGTTCCCAATGTCACAGAGCGTTATTGTATGCAAATGACCAATTATCCTGTCTGATTTATCTAGGTGTGTTCACCGGACAGGAGCAGTCCATATGCTTTTGGTTCAGCAACGAATTACCAGACAGACAATGTGAAATCGAAAGGTTGGATGTTGTTCTGTTAATATATTTTTTAAAAATAATAAAATAGATGTTGTGAAAAGGAATGACACTTATTTGTTGTTTATTCAGATGACTGTGCCAGTAGAGAGGAGCCATCTTCGACAGTGAAGGAGGTTGAAACGAAGTCGTATAAGGGCCAAAGTCGGGAGGAGGGCCCGAGAGAAGCACTGAACGAGGGTACGTTTAAGCGCTACACTTGTCAGTTGATAATACGATAATTTTACATTTTCTGTCAGAACTTTAAATATACAAGTATTTAAGCCTATATTTTATTGCCTATTTGTATCTTTTTTTTGTACTGTTATAAATGTTGTCTCTGTGTGCATTCAGGCGAGGAAGCTACACACAATGTTAGCATAATCTCAGACAAACATAGAACACTGGCTAAATATAAGACCATTAAATAACAATTATAATTAATATTAATATTATTATTAATAATACATGTTGGTCTATTTAGTTTAAATATGTTATTGTTTATTATATACTTTCTTTAATAATTGGATTGATCCCTACAGAATAGGTTAGAAGAATTAGAACAGCTTCCCCCGAGGCCATTTACCAAATCGCTTAACATGAATCGTTTAACATAAATTAGTCTATACCATTTAACCTACAACATTTACTCTATACCATTTAGTCTAAACCCCGAAGCAATTTTCAAACCCGTATTAATATTCTATTTTTAACACGTTGTTTCGTTCCTTTTCTACAGACGAATTGCAGAAACAACTCATGGAGCAAGTGGAGCTAAGGAAGAAATTGGAACGAGAATTCCAACATTTAAAAGGTATAATTCAGCAGGCATGTTTCCATTGATCCAGGTTTATTCGACGCTGGCTGGCTGCTGGCTGGCTGGACAAAAGCAATGTCGCAAACAAAATATCTAATTGCGACATGTGTAATGGAAACGGCAGATATAGGAGACATTTTATAAAAATCAACAACATTTTTATCCGTTCGACGGTTTATTTCTCTTTTTGTCGAACTAACTTTATATCATACAAATGATGGCGGAAACGGTGTTTTCGGATAAATGATGATTGCCGAATACGGAGTGAATGGGCTCTAGATCTGTGGCGATACGTTAGACACATGACCATTATTAGAATGTGGCAAATATTAGTCAACTATTGCATTCTATCCATGCTGACTTTCACGGGCTACCTGAGACATGAAACAGATAGGTCAACACAGTCTCACAATCAATTCGTGCATATATGTGCAAACTGCATTTCAGCAAATTGGGCTGGATAGGTGGGAGGGCAAACAGGCTGTCGCCAATTTATTAATGCGCAATTTGCCTAACTAGGTAATGGAAACACTTCAACCACTAAATTTTTATTCGACATTGTATGGCTTTTGCGAAAAGGTTGTATCTTTTTGTGACGTCATTGCGCCCGCCCCGTTTTTATTGACACAATGTAGTTAAATGGTTGTAAATGCATCCTAGCAGGCAAATGTCGCATCTATTTTCAATGCGAACTTTCTAAATGTCGACAAAAAAATAAATCACTGGGCAAGTTAATGGAAACATAGCTATTGTGATCAAATGTCACAGGTTTATAGTTTTTTGATTCCAACGGGTTAGAGAGAGTTTCTCTTAATGTCATGCTTGTCGTGATCAGCATCTTGAACGCTGAACAAAAACAGTTCGAGTAGGTTTTGCACTGCGTTATATTTGACATGCTGCGTTCACATGCTAGTCGGATCTAGGAAACTCTGACATTTTGACTTGCTATCTGGTTGTAGTTATATACGTACCGTGTTCAACTAGTTAGCAAGTCGGACATTTCTGAGTTTCCTTTTTTTTACGACTAGCATGTGAACGCGGCATTAGTACATGCTAATTTTGTATTGCATGGTTCGATTATAATTGATGTTGCTGTCAAACGCATATGGCTGCAATGGTAATTTAGCTATTTATCACGTCTAAGGGCTGTATCCAGGCACTCGGCGTTGTGTCGTGCTAAGGGGGGGGGGGGGGGGGGGTAATTTAGGAAGCTAGATTCCATTTTGCCCGAGTAGGATGCCAGAGTGTATAGGCTGGCATATTAAAAGAATAGCCAAGTAGGCTACTTTTTTGGCTATACTAAAGATGACTAAGCTATTGTAATTTCTCCCCAGATAATTTCAATCATCAGATGAAAAGGGAGCTGTCCTACAGGGAGGAGATGGTTCAGCAGCTTCATATTGTGAGAGGTGAGAACATACCAAACATTCACACGGAGCCATACTGGTATAAAACAACTTTGTTAGTAAAGTGGGACCATTAAACAACATCAACAAGTGTTGATGTAAAAAGGGTTATATGAATACATATAATTGGTTGATTGATCAAATGTAATTGTTTGCTAAATAAATAAATTGATGAATAATCTATCCTCTAATTGTATCTCGATAAACTCAGAACATATGGAGGTGGGGCATAAAAGTATTTAGTCAGCCACCAATTGTGCAAGTTCTCCCACTTAAGAAGATGAGAGAGGCCTGTCATTTTCATCATAGGTGCACTTCAACTATGACAGACAAAATGAGAAAAAAAAATCCAGAAAATCACATTGTAGGATTTTTATGAATTTATTTGCAAATTATGGTGGAAAACTTTTGTTATTGACCAAATACTTATTTATCTCAATACTTTGTTATATACCCTTTGTTGGCAATGACAGAGGTCAAACGTTTTCTGTAAGTCTTCACAAGGTTTTCACACAATGTTGTCACACACTGTTTCACATGGACTTTCAACTCCCTCCAAAGATTTTCTATGGGGTTGAGATCTGGAGACTGGCTAGGCCACTCCAGGACCTTGAAATGCTTCTTACGAAGCCACTCCTTTTTTTGCCCGGGTGGAGTTTTGGGATCATTGTCATGCTGAAAGACCCAGCCACGTTTCATCTTCAATGCCCTTGCTGATGGAAGGAGGTTTTCACTCAAAATCTCACGATACATGGCCCCATTCATTCTTTCCTTTACACGGATCAGTCGTCTTGGTCCCTTTGCAGAAAAACAGCCCCAAAGCATGATGTTTCCACCCCATGCTTCACAGTAGGTATGGTGTTCTTTGGATGCAACTCAGCATTCTTTGTCTTCCAAACACGACGAGTTGAGTTTTTACCAAAAAGTTATATTTTGGTTTCATCAGACCATATGACATTCTCCCCACGGGGTGAGATCTTGCGTGGAGCCCCAGATCGAGGGAGATTATCAATGGTCTTGTATGTCTTCCATTTCCTAATAATTACTCCCACAGTTGATTTCTTCAAACCAAGTTGCTTACCTATTGCAGATTCAGTCTTCCCAGCCTGGTGCAGGTCTATAATTTTGTTTCTGGTGTCTTTTGACAGCTCTTTGGTCTTGGCCATAGTGGAGTTTGGAGTGTGACTGTTTGAGGTTGTGGACAGGTGTCTTTTTATACTGATAACAAGTTCAAACAGGTGCCATTAATACAGGTAATGAGTGTAGGACAAGGGAGCCTCTTAAAGAAGAAGTTACAGGTCTGTGAGAGCCAGAAATCTTGCTTATTTGTGGGTGACCAAATACTTATTTTCCACCATAATTTGCAAATCAATTCATTAAAAATCCTACAATGTGATTTTCTGGATAATTTTTTCTCATTTTGTCTGTCATAGTTGAAGTGTACCTATGATGAAAATTACAGGCCTCTCTCATCTTTATAAGTGGGAGAATTTGCACAATTGGTGGCTGACTAAATACTTTTTTTGCCCCACTGTATGTGGCCATAACTGTAAATTTACATCACTAAAAGAGTGATGTAAATCAGGGGTTCCCCAACCTCTCCTCGTGCACTCCCAGCAATTCAATACATTTGGTCTATTCCACAGCTACCCTACCTGATTCCACTTGTCAACTAATCATCAAACCCTTGACTAGGCGAATCACGTGAGTTAGTTCAGGGCTAAAACAACATGGTGAACTGTCCCCAAAGTTTGAAAGCCACTGATGTAAATCCTAGCTCTTAATATATTCTTCTGTCCCTTACATATAGACACATTATGCAGTGAGCTGGAGCGAGAGAAAAAGGCTTGCTATGCTATTCAACACAAGTTGAAAGGTAACTGATATGAAGCTTGTAGGAATATGCTAATAAATAAATATGCAGTGCATTCGGAAAGTATTCAGACCCTTTGCTATGAGACATGATAATTGATCTCAGGTGCATCCTGTTTCCATTGATCATCCATGAGATGTTTCTACAACTTGATTGGAGTCTAATTGTAGTAAATTCAATTGATTGGACAT
Source organism: Oncorhynchus mykiss (assembly GCF_057628025.1). Taxonomy (NCBI): domain Eukaryota; kingdom Metazoa; phylum Chordata; class Actinopteri; order Salmoniformes; family Salmonidae; genus Oncorhynchus; species Oncorhynchus mykiss. The sequence goes on along the minus strand of NC_143023.1, from coordinate 103,154,094 downwards.
GATTTGGAAAGCCAAAAACCTGTCTATATAAGGTCACATAGTCTACAGTGTTGACAGTGTATGTCTCAGCAAATGCTAAGCCATGAGGTCGACGCAATTGTCCGTAGAGCTCTGAGACAGAGAAGTTTTATTGTCCATGGCACAAGGTGCACCTGTGTAATGATCATGCTGTTTAATCAGCTTCTTAATGTGCTATACCTGTCAGGTGGTTGGATAATCTTGGCAAAGGAAAAATGCTCACTAACAGATGTGAACACATTTGTGCAAAAAAAATTGAGAGAAATCAGCTTTTTGTGCATATTGAACATTTCTGGGATCTTTTGTTTCAGCTCATGAAACACGAGAACAACGCTTTACATGTTGTGTTATTATTTTTGTTCAGTGTGTATATATACAATACCAGTCAAAAGTTTGGACACACCTACTCATTCAAGCGTTTTTCTTTATTTGGACTATTTTCTACATTGTAGAATAATATTGAAGACATCAAAACTATGAAATTGCACATACGGAATCATGAAATAACCAAAAAAGTGTTAAACAAATCAAAATATATTTTATATTTGAGATTCTTCAAAGTAGCCACCCTTTGCCTTGATGACAGCTTTGCACACTCTTGGTATTCTCTCAACCAGCTCATGAGGTAATCACCTGGAATGCATTTAAATTAACAGGTGTGCCTATACAGAAGGTAGCCCTGTGGTAAAAGACCAAGTCCATATTATGACAAGAAGAGCTCAAAATAAGCAAAGAGAAATGACAGTCCATCATTACTTTAAGAAAGTCAGGTCAGTCAATCCGGAACATTTCAAGAACTTTAAAAGTTTCTTCAAGTGCAGTTTTAAAGACTATCAAGCGCTACGAGGAGACTGGCTCTCATGAGGACAGGATAGGAAGACACAGAGTTAACTCTGCTGCAGAGGATAAGTTCAGATTACAGGCCAAATAAATGCTTCTCACAGCTCAAGTAACAGACACATCTCAACGTCAACTTTTCAGAGGAGACTGCTTGAATCAGGCCTTCATGGTCGAATTTCTGCAAAGAAACCACTACTAAAGGACACCAATGAGAAGAAGGGACTTGCTTGGGACAAGAAACACGAGCAATGGACATTAGACCGGTGGAAATCTGTCCTTGGTTCTGATGAGTCCAAATTTGAGATTTTTGGTTCCAACCGCCGTGTCTTCGTGAGATGCAGAGCAGTTGAATGGATGATCTCCGCATGTGTGGTTCCCACCGTGAAGCATGGAGGAGGTGGTGTGATGGTTTGGGGGTGCTTTGCTGGTGACACTGTCAGTGATTTATTTAGAATTCAAGGCACACTTAACCAGCATGGCTACCACAGCATTCTGCAGCGATACTCCATCCCATCTGGTTTGTGCTTAGTGGGACTATCATTTGTTTTTCAACAGGACAATGACCAAACACACCTCCAGGCTGTTTAAGGGCTATTTGACCAATAAGAGTGATGGAGTGCTGCATCAGATGACCTGACCTCCACAATTACCTGACCTCAACCCAATTGAGATGGTTTGGGATGAGTTGGACCGCAGAGTGAAGGAAAAGCATATGTGAGAACTACTTCAAGACTGTTGGAAAAGCATTCCAGGTGAAGCTGGTTGAGAGAATGCCAAGAGTGTGCAAAGCTGTCATCAAGGCAAAGGGTGGCTATAAAATATATTTAGACTTGTTTAACCCTTTTTTGTGTTATTTCATAGTTTTGATGTCTTCACTATTATTCTACAATGTAGAAAATAGTAAAAAATAAAGAAAAACCCTTGAATGAGTAGGTGTGTCCACATTTTTGACTGGTGCTATATATATATATATATATATATACGCTGAACAAAAATTATAACGCAACATGTGAAGACATCTAACCCTTTAGCCACAGCAAAACTGCCTGTTCATAGGTAAACATTCCGAACTAGGTGTGTCCTTTTGAATGAAATCTGCAGTTTACATAAAATATAAAAAAATATATCTAAAAAAACATCTTTACTGCAGTTTTCATACACAAGGGACACACATAGGAATGTGAACCTGTGAACAGACAGTCTTGCTGTGGCTAAAGGGTTTGTATTCTTCAGACATGCAATGCATTCACACCTCTTGACCTTACCACATTTTGTGATGTTACATCCTTATTCTGAAATAGATTCAATTACATGTGTGCCTTGTCAATCTACACCCCATAATGACAACACGAAAACAGGTTTTTATTTCTTGGACATTTATAACAAAAATAAAAAAAAACGGAAGTACCTTATTTACATAAGTATTCAGACTCTTTGCTATGAGATTCGAAATTGAGCTCATGTGCATCCTGTTTCCATTGATAATTCTTGAGATGTTTCTACAACTTGATTGGAGTTCACCTGTGGTAAATTAAATTGTTTGGACATGATTTTGAAAGGCACACACCTGTCTATATAAGATCACACAGTTGACAGTGCATGTCAGAGAAAACACCAAGCCATGAGGTCCATAGAGCTCAGAGACAGCATTGTGTCGAGGCACAGATTTGGGGAAGCGAACCAAAAAATGTCTGCAGCATTGAAGGTCCCCAAAAACACACGGGCCTCCATTATTCTTAAATGGATGAAGTTTGGAACCACCAAGACTCTTCCTAGAGCTGGCTGCCCAGACAACCTGAGAAATCGGGGGAGAAGGGCCTTGGTCAGGGAAGTTACCAACATCCCAAATGGTCACTCTGACAGAGCTCCAGAGTTCCTCTGTGGAGCTGGGAGAACCTTCCAGAAGGACAACCATCTCTGCAGCACTCCACCAATCAGGCCTTTTATGGTAGAGTGGCCAGACGGAAGCCACTCCTCAGTAAAAGGCACATGACAGCCTGCTTTGAGTTTGCCAAATGGCACCTAAAGGACTCTCAGACCATGAGAAACAAGATTCTCTGGTCTGATGAAACCAAGATTCAACTCTTTGACCTGAATGCCAAGCATCACGTCTGGAGGAAACCTGGCACCATCCCTACGGTGAAGCATAGTGGTGGCAGCATCATGCTGTGGGGATGTTTTTCCGCAGCAGGGACTGGGAGACTAGTCAGGATCAAGGGAAAGATGACCGGAGCAAAGTACAGAGAGATCATTGATGAAAACCTGCTCCAGAGTGCTCAGAACTCTCAGACTGGGGTGAAGGTTTACCTTCCAACAGGATAATGACCCTAAGCACACAGCCAAGACAACGCAGGAGTGGGTTTGGAACAAGTCCTTAAGTGGCCCAGCCAGAGCCCGGACTTGAACCCGATCTAACATCTCTGGAGAGACCTGAAAATAGCTGTGCAGCGACGCTCCCCACCTGACAGAGCTTGAGAAGATCTGCGGAGAAGAATGGGAGAAACTCCCCAAATACAGGTGTGATTAGCTTGTAGCGTCATACCCAAGAAGACTCGAGGATGTAATAGCTGCCAAAGGTGCTTCAACAAAGTACTGAGTAAAGGGTCTGAATACTAATGTAAATGTAATATTTCTTCTTTTTTTATTATTTTATTTTATAAATTAGCAAACATTTCAAAAACACTGTTTTTACTTTGTCATTATGGGGTATTGTGTGTAGATTAATGAGGAGGAACAAACTATTGAATCTATTTTAGAATTGGGCTGTAACGTAACAAAATGTGTAAAAAGTCAAGGGGTCTGAATGCTTCCCGAAGGCTCCTGTCCATAAACATGCAAGCTGTTAATGAAGTTGTATTACATTTTAGAGCATGGCCTTGATTCAAGTTGACCCACAACTGCCTTTAACCACTTTTGAATTCAAATAGGTTTGTCAAGTTACATTTACTGAGGAAAAAGAGAATGAACTTAAATGCGTTTTGAAAACACATCAACAGAAAGTAATTGTGCATTGTGAGGACCACACACACACACACACACACACACACACACACACACACACACACACACACACACACACATCTAGTGGATCTATTTAGTGTCTATTCCCTTTCTTCCCAGAAGCTCACGACGCGCTACACCAATTCTCCTGTAAGATGCTGACTCCTCGTCACTGCACTGGAACCTGCTCCTTCAAACCTCCTCTTCTACCACCCTAGTCCCTTCCCACAGTCCACCGTGGAGCCCCATCCGTTTGGAAAGCAGGACTACTACCACCCTAGTCCCTTCCCACAGTCCACCGTGGAGCCCCATCAGTCTGGAAAGCAGGACTACTACCACCCTAAGTCCCTTCCCACAGTCCACTGTAGAGCCCCATCAGTCTGGAAAGCAGGACTACTACCACCCTAGTCCCTTCCCACAGTCCACTGTAGAGCCCCATCAGTCTGGAAAGCAGGACTACTACCACCCTAGTCCCTTCCCACAGTCCACTGTGGAGCCCCATCAGTCTGGAAAGCAGGACTACTACCACCCTAGTCCCTTCCCACAGTCCACCGTGGAGCCCCATCAGTCTGGAAATCAGGACTACTACCACCCTGAAGACTAGGCGTACAGTATCCAAAATTCTAGGCAGGGTCTGAGTTAGGATAGACAATTTAACACGAGAGAGACAGGGTCTGAGTTAGGGTAGACAATTTAACACGAGAGACAGGGTCTGAGTTAGGGTAGACAATTTAACACGAGAGACAGGGTCTGAGTTAGGGTAGACAATTTAACACGAGAGAGGCAGGGTCTGAGTTAGGGTAGACAATTTAACACGAGAGAGGCAGGGTCTGAGTTAGGGTAGACAATTTAACACGAGATACAGGGTCTGAGTTAGGGTAGGCAATTTAACACGAGAGAGGCAGGGTCTGAGTTAGGGTAGACAATTTAACACAAGAGAGGCAGGGTAGGAGTTAGGGTAGACTATTCCCAGTAACTTTCCAAAAGTTTTTCCAGAAATCCTGGTTGGAAGATTCCTAGAATCAGAAAGGAATAAGCAGGAAACCCAGGATTTCTGGGAAAGCTGGACATTTTGGGAAAGCTACCGGAATTTTGCAAACCTTGTCTGAGAAATGATGTGATCAGCATTTGAGATCATAATACATTATATTATATGGACATGGAGAACCGGATCCTAGGTCAGCACTGTTTTACTCTGAGAGGCTTTAGGAATCCGACACCTGGCCTCTATCAAATGAACACATCATTGTACCAGAGCAATGCCTTGGCGTGAAGGAAACCTAGAGCCGTCATTAGCCACTGCATAAAAAAACCCTGAGCCGTCATTAGCCACTGCATAAAAAAACCTAGAGCCGTCATTAGCCACTGCATTTAATGATATTAATTGTAACATATGAGAGAGTGTGTCTTCAGACTCTGTGTATAATTTATATAAAGTTATAAAGTACAACATGAAAAATATTATATGTTTAAATGAAAATATGACCATAACTTTTATAAATCATTAATATACAGTGCCAGTCAACAGTTTGGACACACCTACTTCTTCAAAGGTTTTTCTTTATTTTTATATTTTCTACATTGTAGAATAATAGTGAAGACATCAAAACTATGAAATAACACATGGAATCATGTAGTAACCAAAAAAGTGTTAACAAATCTAAATATATTTTATATTTGAGATTCTTCAAAGTAGCCTCCCTTTGCCTTGATGACAGCTTTGCACACTCTTGGCATTCTCTCAACAAGTTTCATGAGGTAGTCACCTGGAAGGCATTTCAGTAAACAGGTGTGCCTTGTTAAAAGTTAATTTGTGTAATTTCTTTCCTTCTGAATGCATTTGAGCCAACAAGTTGTGTTGTGACAAGGTAGGGGTGGTATACAGAAGATAGCCCTGTTTGGTAAAAGAACAAGTCCATATTATGGCAAGAACAGCTCAAATAAGTGAAGAGAAACGACAGTCCATCATTACTTTAAGAAATTCAGGTCAGTCAGTCTGTAAAATGTCAAAACATGTGAAAGTTTCTTCAAGTGCAGTTGCAAAAACCATCAAGGGCTATGATGAAACTGGCTCTCATGAGAACAGGAAAGGAAGACTCAGAGTTAACTCTGCTGCAGAGGATAAGTTCATTAGAGTTAACAACACCTCAGATTGCAGCCCAAATAAATGCTTCACAGAGTTCAAGTAACAGACACATCTCAACAGCAACTGTTCAGAGGAGACAGCTTGAATCAGGCCTTCATGGTCGAATTGCTGCAAAGAAACCACTACTAAAGGACCCCAATAATAAGAAGAGACTTGCTTGGGCCAAGAAACACGAGCAATGGACATTAGACCGGTGGAAATATGTCCTTGGTTCTGATGAGTCCAAATTTGAGATTTTTGGTTCGAACTGCCGTGTTTTTGTGAGATGCAGAGCAGTTGAATGGATGATCTCTGCATGTGTGTTTCCCACTGTGAAGCATGGAGAAGGAGGTGTGATGGTTTGGGGGTACTTTGCTGGTGACACTGTCAGTGATTTATTTAGAATTCAAGGCACACTTAACCAGCATGGCTACCACAGCATTCTGCAGCGATACGCCATCCCATCTGGTTTGCGCTTAGTGGAACTATCATTTGTTTTTCAACAGGACAATGACCCAACACACCTCCAGGCTGTGTAAGGGCTATTTGACCAAGAAGGAGAGTGATGGAGTGCTGCATCAGATGACCTGACCTCCACAATAACCCGACCTCAACCCAATTGAGATGGTTTGGGATGAATTGGACCGCAGAGTGAGCCGACAAGTGCTCAGCATATATGGGATATACTCCTTCTAGACTGTCGGAAAAGCATTCCAGGTGAAGCTGGTTGAGAGAATGCCAAGAGTGTGCAAATCTGTCATCAAGGCAAAGGGTGGCTACATTGAAGAATCTCAAATGTAAAATAAATGTTGATTTGTTTAACACGTTTTGGTTAATACATGATTCCATATGTGTTATGTCATAGTTTTGATGTCATCACTATTATTCTACAATGTAGAAAATAGTTTTAAAAAATAATGAAAATCCCTTGAAGAAGTAGGTGTTTCCAAACTTTTGACTGGTTCTGTATATATTTGGTGGCAAAAGTGCATTGAATAATATATATCCTGTGATAGTTTTGTTATTTCAATGTTGCTATTTAAGTGCTATTATCTTAATGTAAGTAGTTTGTTTGATTTCATTTCTCAATGTTGTCAACTAATTACCATTGTTCGCTCTCTGCTAATCAGCAACTTTGTATATGTAATTCACTTTAAAGTAGCACCCTAAATTATTTATATGTGTATTAAAATCTGTGGTTTGGGATTCATTTGTTGCTATTTTTGTAAAACAATAACATTGCACAACATCATAGACAAAGCCTACTGATGAGAATTACTCTAATGCACTGGTAATAGTGGGTATATAGAATGTCATAGTGGTGGCAGACTGTTAATAGTGGGGCTATAGCTTGTCGTAGTGGTGACAGACTGTTAATAGTGGGTATATAGAATGTCATAGTGGTGACAGACTGTTAATAGTGGGTATATAGAATGTCATAGTGGTGACAGACTGTTAATAGTGGGTATATAGAATGTCATAGTGGTGGCAGACTGTTAATAGTGGGGCTATAGCTTGTCATAGTGGTGACAGACTGTTAATAGTGGGTATATAGAATGTCATAGTGGTGACAGACTGTTAATAGTGGGTATATAGAATGTCATAGTGGTGACAGACTGTTAATAGTGGGTATATAGCTTGTCATAGTGGTGGCAGACTGTTAATAGTGGGTATATAGAATGTCATAGTGGTGACAGACTGTTAATAGTGGGTATATAGAATGTCATAGTGGTGACAGACTGTTAATAGTGGGTATATAGAATGTCATAGTGGTGACAGACTGTTAATAGAGGGGCTATAGCTTGTCATAGTGGTGGCAGACTGTTAATAGTGGGTATATAGCTTGTCATAGTGGTGGCAGACTGTTAATAGTGGGTATATAGAATGTCATAGTGGTGACAGACTGTTAATAGTGGGTATATAGAATGTCATAGTGGTGACAGACTGTTAATAGTGGGTATATAGAATTTCATAGTGGTGACAGACTGTTAATAGTGGGTATATAGAATGTCATAGTGGTGGCAGACTGTTAATAGTGGGGCTATAGCTTGTCGTAGTGGTGACAGACTGTTAATAGTGGGTATATAGAATGTCATAGTGGTGACAGACTGTTAATAGAGGGGCTATAGCTTGTCATAGTGGTTTTTATTTTATTTATTTTTTATTTCACCTTTATTTAACCATTTCAACTGCGACCTGGCCAAGATAAAGCAAAGCAGTGCGACACATACAACAACACAGAGTTACACATGGAGTAAAACAAACATACAGTCAATAATACAGTTGAAGAAAGTCTATATACAGTGTGTGCAAATGAGGTAAGATAAGGGAGTTAAGGCAATAAATAGGCCATGGTGGCGAAGTAATTACAATGTAGCAATTAAACACTAGATGGTAGATGTGCAGAAGATGAATGTGCAAGTAGAGATACTGGGGTGCAAAGGAGCAAGATAAATAAATAAATACAGTATGGGGATGGGCTATTTACAGATGGGCTATGTACAGGTGCAGTGATCTGTGAGCTGCTCTGACAGCTGGTCCTTAAAGCTAGTGAGGGAGGCAAGAGTCTCCAGCTTCAGTGATTTCTGCAGTTCGTTCCAGTCATTGGCAGCAGAGAACTGGAAGGAAAGGCAGCCAAAGGAGGAATTGGCTTTGGGGGTGACCAGTGAGATACACCTGCTGGAGCGCGTGCTACAGGTGGGTACTGCTATGGTGACCAGTGAGCTGAGATAAGGCGGGGCTTTACCTAGCAAAGGCTTGTAGATTACCTGGAGCCAGTGGGTTTGGCAACGAGTATGAAGCGAGGGCCAGCCAACGAGAGAGTACAGGTCGCAGTGATGGGTAGTACTTGGGGCATTGGTGACAAAACGGATGGCACTGTGATAGACTGCATCCAATTTATTGAGTAGAGTGTTGGAGGTTATTTTGTAAATGACATCGCCGAAGTCGAGGATCGATAGTAGGGTCAGTTTTACGAAGGTATGTTTGATTCTAGATTTAATTTTGGATTGGAGATGTTTAATGTGAGTCTGGAAGGAGAGTTTACAGTCTAACCAGACACCTAGGTATTTGTAGTTGTCCACATATTCTAAGTCATAGTGATGCTGGATGGGCGGGCGGGTGCGGGCAGCGACAAAGCCTACTGATGAGAATTACTCTAATGCACTGGTAATAGCGGGGCTATAGCTTGTCATAGTGGTGGCAGACTGTTAATAGTGGGTATATAGACAGACAGATATAGACAGACTGGTGATTTTATCCTCAAATGTAACTTTTTACACACTTGTAACCTAATGCGTTTCTTCATCATTTGAAATTAAGTCGCAAATATTGTATAATGGTTGTAAGGGATGTATTTAAATATAAAGTCAATGGATTTATGTAGTGCGAGATTGCCATCTACAGGTCAATTGTGAGAGCAATTTAAATAGTAGAGTCAAGGTATCAAAACAACTATTGAGATTCACTCTGCGGACTAGTCTGCCTCCTAGTCTCCTCGCTTTCACGCCTGCGCTCAGAGTTACAAGATGGCGGAGAGTGCGGAACTGAAGGTAAAGCGTAGGCCAAAATTACATTTGACAAAAAAAGGCTGTATTTTGTTTTTAAGTCATACCCGTGGGTTACATGTAGTTGGAATCTTCTTTATTTGATGTATTTACTTTATTAGCTATTGGTTATGTTTTTCATTTTTGTAGAAAACTCAGTGGAAGTCGTAGGTAGCATTGTTATTGTTAGCTAGCTACGATTGAGTATTGCCTGCCTCGCAGCTTGATGCTAGCGAATTACAGTAGTAAACTAGCTAGCTAACTAGTTGTTGTGTGGTTAGCTTACCAATTTCGCCAGTTAATATTTCACATAAATGTGTAATACATTGCCAGAACCTTGTTATACCAGCCAGAACTGCATATGTTTTTCCCGCCAGTCAGCATTTTCCAACCAAACCAAGGAGCCATTGCTCGGCCCCAATGTAAGGTTAGCTAATAAGCTAGCTCTGTAGCATTGGTCCTGGACCAGACGGCCTTAAAGAATGTGTAGTTAGCTGATAACAGTTGAACGTGTCGACTTTTTAAGCAGTTTTGATAATCAGCTGATTTAGAATGACGATGGTGACGTCAAAGATTGGTCACTACAGGTGGGTGGTGGTTACCGTAGCTATGGCTACCACGGTTAGCCGTAGCTAACTGGAGTGGCTACCACGGTTAGCTGTAGCTAACTGGAGTGGCTACCACGGTTAGCCGTAACTAGCTAACTGGTGTAGCTACCACGGTTAGCCGTAACTAGCTAACTGGTGTAGCTACCACGGTTAGCCGTAGCTAGCTAACTGGTGTAGCTACCACGGTTAGCCGTAGCTAACTGGAGTGGCTATCACGGTTAGCCGTAGCGTAACTAGCTAACTGGTGTAGCTACCACGGTTAGCCGTATCTAGCTAACTGGTGTAGCTACCACGGTTAGCCGTAGCTAACTGGAGTGGCTATCACGGTTAGCCGTAGCTAACTGGAGTGGCTATCACGGTTAGCCGTAGCTAACTGGAGTGGCTATCACGGTTAGCCGTAGCTAACTGGAGTGGCTATCACGGTTAGCCGTGAAATATGAATTACGGAGTGACAATGGCAGAACTATTAGTAGGCCAGTTAATGTGTGATCAGAAGCACTCTCCATGCTTTTGCCTGTACAGTGAAACCAAATAACACAGAAGCGTCTGTACACCTGTAATGATTTGGTGTTTGTGAGTGATACTTTTTTCAAATTTGATTTAGCCTTTTATTTAACACGGATGCCGGTCAACACCAACCTATTTTAATGTAAAGCTATATACTTTGTAGGCTACCGCAGCACTTATTTTTCCATGTATTCACTTCACTTCCATGTCATTTAGAAACATAATATTAGCATTCCTGAAACATTATTTTGTTATTTTGTACAATTTTAATTTATAGGATTCATATAATCTTCAATAAATATAGTACATAACATCTGATTTTGGACCATAATTCTTCCTAACAATGAGTAAGACATGAGGAATCAAATAAAATGATCAATAGCCACCCACAGACCCCGGCACACCCCAACCCAACCAACCAGTAGACAGTATCAGTTTTCCATGACTGACAGGCAGGTAGCCTAGTGGTAGGAGCGTTGGGCCAGTAACTGAAAGGTTGCTAGATCAAATCTGTCCTTCTGCCCCTGAACCAGGCAGTTACCCGGTAGGCTGTCATAGTAAATAAGAATTTGTTCTTAATGTTCTTAACTGACTATCCTAGTTAAATAAACTGTATTATGGAACTGTTGCTAAGAGTATTGCTCCTTCATCCTCTGTAATGTAATTCCCTTTGAGTCTGGTGATGATTTTCTTCCCCTGTTCAGAGAAATTGGCCATTTATTTCATTCTTTATGGGTAAATGACTGTGAAAGTACCATGTTTTGCCAACTACATGGCTCTGTTCCTGTTACTGTGGCAACCACACCTTTTTATCAATTTTAATGTTCTCTTTGCAACTTTGGGTAGAATAGCTCATGATAACAATAACTTGGATGTTAATTACTATATTTAATGAAGATTATCCTATAAATGAAGATGGCCAATTTGAGTGCAAATTGTCTCTCTGGAATGCTAATCTGTTTCTAACTACATAAAGGATTTCAGAACAATCTGAGATGGTCGGTGTCAAATCTCTTTCCGGTTGCTTTTTGAGTGAATGCTATTTTGTCTAGTGAAGGCTAGGTTCCGGTTGTAATTTGTGTAGAAGAGAGACCCTTGCCCTCAGATCACCACCGAATAAATCTATCCATGAAGCATCTTAGTGTAGGAGTGCTGCTTGAGACAAGACTGTAGACTCCTATGGTGTCTAGAGCCTGCCAGCCTAGAGACAAGACCATAGACTCCTGTGGTGTCTAGAGCCTGCCAGCCTTGAGACAAGACTGTAGACTCCTATGGTGTCTAGAGCCTGCCAGCCTAGAGACAAGACTGTAGACTCCTATGGTGTCTAGAGCCTGCCAGCCTAGCTGTCGCTGGTGAAATAAAACATACTTGCCACCACAACATAATTGACTATTTCAGAAGTTGTAAAATACCTGTTGATTGTCCCTTTACTCACACAAGTTGTGTTCCCCAAAATGTAGCTTTGCAGTGAGACAAAGCCAGAGTGTAATGCCAGCATGTTCTGTTGATCTGTCCTAATCCTGCAATAATACTTATCATTTCCTTCCTCCCAAAGCAAATGGTGATGAGCCTTCGTGTTTCAGAGCTACAAGTGTTACTAGGCTACGCAGGACGCAACAAACACGGCCGCAAACACGAACTGTTGACCAAAGCCCTGCACCTCCTTAAGGCCGGCTGCAGCCCCGCTGTCCAGATGAAGGTGAAGGAGCTGTACAGACGCCGCTTCCCCACCAAGATGGTGTCTCCGGTGGACATGGCCCTGCCCAGTGTCCACTCCACCCTGTCTGGAGGCCTCACGTCACTGGGGTTTGACAGCCACGGGTCCCCCTCGCCCCTCTCCCTGCTTGGGCCCAAACACGAGCTGGGCCTGCCCCACCTGCCCTCCTCCCTTCACCCCGTACACCCTGACGTCAAGCTGCAGAGACTGCCCTTTTATGACATGCTGGATGAGCTCATCAAACCCACCAGCCTGGGTGAGTAGTCTGGTGCATGTCTGTCTGTTAGGCCATCATTGGGTCGGCTTCTCATGTGATAGAATTCAACAGTGTGCAGGTATCTTTCTTTAATCAATTTACCGTTTGTACTCTGCACCTGCAATTAAGTGGATGGACTAAATGTGCTTCCATGTCATTGTCTGTCTTGGTATGGTGAGTTGGCTGAGTCTTCATCCTCTCTCTGTGTGCTTTTGTCCCCAGCCTCAGACAACAGTCAGCGGTTTCAGGAGACGTGTTATGCCTTTGCACTGACACCTCAGCAGGTCCAGCAGATCAGCAGCTCCATGTAAGACTGGGGGAGGGGAATATGGGGGAGGGGGTGATTAGAGGATGGGTGAGGGGTGATTTATTTTATTTATTTAACTAGGCATGTCAGTTAAGAACAAATTCTTATTTTCAATGACGGCCTAGGAACAGTGGGTTAACTGCCTTGTTCAGGGGCAGAACGACAGATTTTTACCTTGTCAGCTCGGGATTCTATCTAGAAACCTTTCAGTTACTAGTCCAACGCTCTAACCACTAGGCTACCTGCTGGTTACTGGTCCAACGCTCTAACCACTAGGCTACCTGCTGGTTACTGGTCCAACGCTCTAACCACTAGGCTACCTGCTGGTTACTGGTCCAACGCTCTAACCACTAGGCTACCTGCCGTTAGAGGATGTGGGGTTGTTAGAGGATGGGGAGGGGGGGGTTAGAGGATGGTTAGGGGGGGTTAGAGGATGGGGAGGGGAGGTTAGAGAATGGGGGAGAGGGTTGTTAGAGGATGGGGATGGGGGTGGTTTGGGGATGGCGGAGGGGGGTGGTTAGGGGATGGGGGGAGGTTAGAGGATAGGGGGTTAGGGGATGGGGGGGAGGTTAGAGGATGGGGGAGAGTTAGAGGATTGGGGGGGTTAGAGGATGGGGGGCTTAGAGGATGGGGACATGAAGGAGAGTGGAAGGGATTAGGGGAAGGTGAGGAGAGAATAGGAGAGGGGACGGGAGGGGAGGAAAGGGAAAGAGAGTTGAGTGGAAGGGGGGGGGGTGCGGGAGGAGAGATAATAGGAGAGTGGAGGGTGGTGGGGAGAATAGGGGAGTGGAAGGGGGAGGGGAGTGGAGAATAGTTTGAGGATTGGGGAGGGGGGGTTAGAGGATAGGGGACAGGAAGGAGAGGGGAGGAGTGGGGACCGGGAGGAAAGGGAAAGAGAGTTGAGGGGGGGGCGGGAGGAGAGAGAATAGGAGGGGGGAAGGGAGTGGCGGGGAGAATGGGGGAGGGGGAGAGAATAAGAGAGTGGGGGAGGGGGAAAGGAGAACTAAGGACTGACCGCTGTACATGATGCCCCTATCTAAAGCAATAAAACACACAGAACCACAGAGCGTGTCTGTCTTTACAGTATCTCCCTCAGATAAGGATGTGACTGGTTTCAATTCATACTCGCACTAGGAGTTATTCTCCTTATGAAAAATAACATAGACATGGAAGAAATACAGTTTATAAACTGCAAGTCGATTGGATAATGCATGTTCTATTTGGAAGTCATGTTTATTTTTCTCACTTTGCTGGACTTCTCACCTAACTCTACCTGTCTGTCTGTCTGTCTGTCTGGCTCTGCCTGTCTGTCTCTGCCTGTCTGTCTCTGTCTGTCTGTCTCTGTCTGCTTGTCTGTCTCTGTCTGTCTGTCTGCCTGTCTGTCTCTGTCTGTCTCTGCCTGTCTGTCTGTCTCTCTGCCTGCCTGTCTGTCTGTCTGTCTGTCTGTCTGTCTGTCTGTCTGTCTGTCTGTCTGTCTGTCTCTGTCTACAGGGATATCTCTGGGACCAAGTGTGACTTTGCGGTCCAGGTTCAGTTAAGGTAAGGCTCCTTTGGTGTTCTAGCCTGTTCTTTATTTCACCTCTGTTCACTGTAGGGCTCGTGTTCACAGTAGGCCTCGTGTTCACAGTAGGCCTCGTGTTCACAGTAGGCCTCGTGTTCACAGTAGACCTCGTGTTCACAGTAGACCTCGTGTTCACAGTAGACCTCGTGTTCACTGTAGGACTCGTGTTCACTGTAGGACTTGTGTTCACTGTAGGACTCGTGTTCACTGTAGGACTCGTGTTCACTGTAGGACTCGTGTTCACTGTAGCACTCGTGTTCACTGTAGCACTCGTGTTCACTGTAGGACTCGTGTTCACAGTAGGACTCGTGTTCACTAAGTAAAATTGAGACATGCCTGCACTAATAAGCGGCTTCATGAGATGACTGACGACTGACTGACTACTGACTGACTACTGACTGACTACTGTGTATTCCTGGGTCTGTCATCTGAATTGGTTATGGGATGTGTCATATTGTTCTGTTCTATTAGTTATTGATCTCTGTATTTTCTGTCCCAGGTTTTGTTTATCAGAGACGAGTTGTACCCAGGAGGATCATTTCCCGTCCAACCTGTGTGTTAAAGTCAACAGCAAGCCCTGCAACCTCCCGGTGAGTCTGTCTGACAGCCAACCGCTAAGTACTACTCATTAAGCCGGTGTTTCCTATCCTGGTCCTGGGGACCTAAAGGGCTGCGCGTTGTTGGGTTTGATTTCACTCATCAGCTCCTCATCAAGCCGTTAGTTGAATCAACCCTTTAGGTTCCCTAGGACCAGGATAGGAAACGCTGCATTAAGAAATACTCTAGGAAAATGTACTAATATAATATACAGGGCATGTGGAAAGTTTTCAGACCTCTTCACTTTTTCCACATTTTATTACGTTACGGCCTTATTTCCCCCCCTCATACTTTTTAGAATAAGGCTGTAACTAGAGGTCTACCAACTATGATTTTTCAACGCCCATACCGATTATTGGAGGACCAAAAAAGACGATGCCGATTGGGTGATTGTTCCTGTCCCTGTGTTTGTTTGCACCAGATAGGCTGTTTAGGGTTTTTCACGGTTATTGTTTTTGTATACTGTTTGTGTTTTCATCTTTATTAAAGATGTATACAAGTAACCACGCTGCATTTTGGTCCGCCTCTCCTTCAACTCAAGAAAACCGTTACACTAGGACCATGCCTTAGGACTACCTGGCCTGATGACTCCTTGCTGTCCCCAGTCCACCTGGTCATGCTGCTGCTCCAGTTTCAACTGTTCTGCCTGCGGCTATGTAACCCTGACCTGTTCAGCGGACATTCTACCTTGTCCCGGACTTGCTGTTTTCGACTCTCTCTCTACCGCACCTGCTGTCTCTACCTCTGAATGATCGGCTATGAAAAGCCAACTGACACTACTGAGGTGCGGACCTATTGCACCCTCTACAACCATGAGCCAGAAGATGACTGGCCACCCCTCAGAGCCTGGTTCCTTCCTCGGTTCCTGCCTTTCTAGGGAGTTTTTCCTAGCCACCGTGCTTCTACATCTGCATTGCTTGCTGTTTGGGGTTTTAGGCTGGGTTTCTGTACAGCACT
This sequence comes from Oncorhynchus mykiss, assembly GCF_057628025.1. Taxonomy (NCBI): domain Eukaryota; kingdom Metazoa; phylum Chordata; class Actinopteri; order Salmoniformes; family Salmonidae; genus Oncorhynchus; species Oncorhynchus mykiss. The sequence continues at coordinate 103,138,056 of NC_143023.1, read as the reverse complement.
TTGTGATATCAGCTGATGTAAAAAGGGCTTTATAAATACATTTGATTGATTGATTAATCGGCCAATTTATATTTGATTTATTTGTAATAACGACAATTACAACAATACTGAATGAACACTTATTTTAACTTAATATAATACATCAATAAAATCAATTTAGCCTCAAATAAATAATGAAACGTGTTCAATTTAGTTTAAATAATGCAAAAACAATGTTGGAGAAGAAAGTAAAAGTGCAATATGTGCCATGTAAGAAAGCTAACGTTTCAGTTCCTTGCTCAGAACATGAGAACATATGAAAGCTGGTGGTTCCTTTTAACATGAGTCTTCAATATTCCCAGGTAAGAAGTTTTAGGTTGTAGTTATTATAGGAATTATAGGACTATTTCCCTCTATACCATTTGTATTTCATTAACCTTTGACTATTGGATGTTCTTATAGGCACTTTAGTATTGCCAGTGTAACACTAGCTTCCGTCTCTCTCCTCGCTCCTCCCTGGGCTCGAACCAGCAACACAACAGCCACCATCGAAGCAGCGTTAACCATGCAGAGCAAGGGAAACTACCACTCCAAGGCTCAGAGCGAGTGACGTTTGAAATGCTATTGGCGCGCGCTAACTAGCTAGCCATTTCACTTCGGTTACACCAGCCTCATCTCGGGAGTTGATAGGCTTGAAGTCATAAACAGCGCAATGCTTGACGCACGACGAAGATCTGCTGGCAAAACGCGCGGAAGTGCTGTTTGAATGAATGTTTACGCGCCTGCTTCTGCCCACCACCGCTCAGTCAGATACTTAGATACTTCTATGCTTGTATGCTCAGTCAGATTATATGCAACGCAGGACACGCTAGATCATTTCTAGTAATATCATCAACCATGTGTAGTTAACTAGTGATTATGATTGATTGTTTTATATAAGATAAGTTTAATGCTAGCAACTTACCTTGGCTTACTGCATTCGCGTAACAGGCAGTCTCCTTGTGGGGTGCAACGAGAGAGAGGCAGGTCGTTATTGCGTTGGACTAGTTAACTGTAAGGTTGCAAGATTGGATCCCCCGAGCTGACAAGGTGAAAACCTGTCGTTCTGCCCCTGAACAAGGCAGTTAACCCACCCACTAGGCCGTCATTGAAAATAAGAATGTTCTTAACTGACTTGCCAAGTTAAATAAAGATTAAATAAAGGTGTAAAAAATAAATTAAAAAATGGTGTCCAAAAATACCGATTTCTGATTGTTATGAAAACTTGAAATTGGCCCTAATTAATCGGCCATTCCGATTAATCGGTCAACCTCTAGCTGTAACGTAACAAAATGTGGGACAAGTCAATGGGTCTGAATACTTTCTGAATGCTCTGTATAATATCACTGTTATAACTACAGACGCTGTTATCCAAAGGGTTTTACAGTACGTACATTTTTTTTGTATGTTTGTGATCCCTTCGCGGGAATTGAACCCACAACCTTGGAGTTGCTTGCGTCAACTTAAACCAACTGACGTTGACCCTGTTGTCTCTTCTTCCTCCTCAGGGCTACCTTCCTCCAACCAAAAACGGAGTGGAACCCAAACGGCCGAGTCGCCCCATCAACATCACGTCACTGGTCAGACTGTCCACCACAGTACCCAACACTATCGTGGTGTCGTGGACCTCAGAGATAGGCAGGGTAAGGAATCTATCATGGTGTCATGGACATCAGAGATAGTGGTGTCATGGACCTCAGAGATAGGCAGGGTAAGGAATCTAATCGTGGTGTCATGGACCTCAGAGATAGGCAGGGTAAGGAATCTATCGTGGTGTCATGGACCTCAGAGATAGGCAGGGTATAAGGAACCTATAGTGGTGTCATGGACCTCAGAGATAGGCAGGGTAAGGAATCTATCATGGTGTCATGGACATCAGAGATAGTGGTGTCATGGACCTCAGAGATAGGCAGGGTAAGGAATCTAATCGTGGTGTCATGGACCTCAGAGATAGGCAGGGTAAGGAATCTATCGTGGTGTCATGGACCTCAGAGATAGGCAGGGTATAAGGAACCTATAGTGGTGTCATGGACCTCAGAGATAGGCAGGGTATAAGGAATCTATCGTGCTGTCATGGACCTCAGAGATAGGCAGGGTATAAGGAATCTATCGTGGTGTCATGGACCTCAGAGATAGGCAGGGTAAGAAATCTAATCGTGGTGTCATGGACCTCAGAGATAGGCAGGGTTTAAGGAATCTATCGTGGTGTCATGGACCTCAGAGATAGGCAGGGTTTAAGGAATCTATCGTGGTGTCATGGACCTCAGAGATAGGCAGGGTAAGAAATCTAATCGTGGTGTCATGGACCTCAGAGATAGGCAGGGTATAAGGAATCTATCGTGGTGTCATGGACCTCAGAGATAGGCAGGGTATAAGGAATCTATTGTGGTGTCATGGACCTCAGAGATAGGCAGGGTAAGGAATCTAATCGTGGTGTCATGGACCTCAGAGATAGGCAGGGTAAGGAATCTAATCGTGGTGTCATGGACCTCAGAGATAGGCAGGGTAAGGAATCTAATCGTGGTGTCATGGACCTCAGAGATAGGCAGGGTATAAGGAATCTATCGTGGTGTCATGGATGGACAGGGTAATGAATGGAGGGTGATGTCATGGACATGCAGGGTAATGAATGGAGGGTGATGTCATGGATATGCAGGGTAATGAATGGGGGGTGATGTCATGGACATGCAGGGTAATGAATGGGGGGTGATGTCATGGACATGCAGGGTAATGAATGGAGGGTGATGTCATGGATATGCAGGGTAATGAATGGAGGGTGATGTCATGGACATGCAGGGTAATGAATGGAGGGTGATGTCATGGACATGCAGGGTAATGAATGGAGGGTGATGTCATGGACATGCAGGGTAATGAATGGGGGGTGATGTATTAGATAGGGGTGAGGGTGATGTAATGGAGGGTGATGTAATAGATTGACAGGGTAATGAAGGTTAAATAATGAAACAAATAAACAAATCTGGTTGGTAGATTCACGTAATCAAAAGGGAATGAAATAAGCAGGACATCCAGAATCCTCCAACAAGGATTTTTTGTAAAGTTCCCATAATTTTGGCTCCCTGAAGATGACTGGCTGATTGACTGACTGTTGAAGGAGAGCTGTAGCATGAGAACATGATAGGTTGTGTTTGAGGTATTTGCCACTGTGAAGGAGAGCTGTGGCATGAGAACATGATAGGTTGTGTTGTAGGTATTTGCCACTGTGAAGGAGAGCTGTGGCATGAGAACATGATAGGTTGTGTTGTAGGTATTTGCCACTGTGAATCCAAAGGCACATTTCCAGATTGCATGGATAAAAAAATTTCCATTTTATCCTTATTAACCCTTCTACTACCAATATATTTTATGACCATGGAATACCAACTGTTAATTTGCAATATATATATATATATATATATATATATATATATATATATATATATAAACAGTCTAGCTTTTTTCAATCCACATTAGTACTAAAACGTTGATTTACCATAATTCGATTTTTAGTATCATTTTGTTTTTAGAATTTTTAAGTAACTATAAATGATCATATTTCTGAAGTAAAACCATCTGCCGTTTAAAAGGGTTGAACACCAAACTGTGAAATATACTTAGTGCTTTCAGAAAGTATTCATGACTTTTGTTGTTACAGCCTGAATTCAAAATCGCTTTTTGATCGTTTTTTTTCTCTGTCATCTACACACAATACCCTATAATGACAAACATGGTTTTTAGAGCATTTTGCAAATTTATTGAATTTGAAATACAAACATATCTAATTTACGTAAGTATTCACACCCCTGAGTCAGTACTTTGTAGAAGCACCTTTGGCAGGGATTACAGCTTTGAGTCATCTTGGGTATGTCTGGATCAGCTATGAGTCCTTTTGGGTATGTCTGTATCAGCTCTGAGTCGTCTTGGGTATGTCTGTATCATCGTTGAGTCCTTTTGGGTATGTCTGTATCAGCTCTGAGTCGTCTTGGGTATGTCTGTATCAGCTTTGAGTCATCTTGGGTATGTCTATCAGCTTTGAGTCGTCTTGGGTGTGTCTGTTTCAGCTCTGAGTCATCTTGGGTATGTCTGTATCAGCTTTGCACATCTGGATTTGGGGATTTTCTTCCATTATTTCTTGCAGATTTTTTCAAGGTCTGTTAAGTCAGTGGTGGTGAACAGCAATCTTAGCCTTTCCACAGATTTCCAATGGGATTCAAGTCTGTGCTTTCGCTAGGCCACTCAAGGACTTTCCCATTCTTGTTTGAAGCCATTCCAGCATTGCTTTGGGTGTATGCTTGGGGTCATTGTCCTGTTGGAACGTAAATCTTCACCCCCCAGTCTAAGGTTGTTTGCACTCTGAAGCAGGTTCTCATCAAGAATTTGCTTCTGTCTCTAATCATTGTTCCCTCTATCCTTACCAGTCTCCCAGTCCCCGCTGCTGAAAAGCATCCCCATAGCATGATGCTGCCACCACCATGCTTCACAGTAGGGAGGGTGTTAGACGAGTAATGCCTGGTTTCCTCCAGACGTAGCTCTTTGCATTCAGGCCAAAGAGTTCAATTGAATGTCTCATCAGATCACAATCATTTGCCTTGTGCTGTGAGACTTTCACCTGCCTTTTTGTAAATTCCAGGCGTGCTGTCATGTGCCTTTTTCTCGGGAGTGGCTTCCGTCTGGCCATTCTCCCATAATGCCCAGATTGGTGAAATGCTGTAGAGACTGTTGTCCTTCTGGCAGGTTCTCCCATCTCAGCCAAGGGAATCTGGAGTTCTGTCAGAGTGGTCATTGGGTTCTCGGTCACCTCCCTGACCGAGGCCCTTCTTGCCCCGTTGCCCAGTTTGGTCAGACGACCAGCTCTAGGCAAGAGTCTGGGTAGTTCCATATTTGTTCTATTTCCCTATGATGAAGAGACCACGGTGCTCTTGGAAGCTTTCAACACTCTAGGAATAGTTTTATACCCTTTCCCAGATATATGCCTCATCATAATTCTATCTCGGAGCTGCATGGACAGTTCCTTGGACTTCATGGTATATACTGTAGTTTGTGCTCTGACATGCGCTGTCAACTCTGGGACTTTATATAGACAGGTGTGTTTCTTTCTAAATCATGTCCAAACAATTGACTTGGCCACAGGTGGACTTCAATCAAGTTGTAGTGACATCTCTAGGATGATCAAAGGAAATTGGATGCACCTGAGCTCAATTTGGAGTGTCACAGCAAAGGGGTGTGACTACTTACAGTACCAGTCAAGTTTGGACGCACCTACTCATTCCAGTGTTTTTCTTTATTTTTACTATTTTCTACATTGTAGAATAATACTGATGACATCGAAACTATGAAATAACACATATGGAAACATGTAGTAACCAAATAAGTGTTGAACAAATCAAAATGTATTTTATATTTGAGATTCTTCAAAGTAGCCTCCCTTTGCCTTGATGACATCTTTGCACACACTTGGTATTCTCTCAACCAGCTTCGCCTGGAATGCGTTTGGAGTTCCCACATATACTGAGCACTTGTTGGCTGTTTTTCCTTCACTCTGCGGTCCAACTCATCCCAAACCATCTTAATTGGGTTGAGGTCGGGTGATTGTGGAGGTCAGGTCATCTGATGCAGCACTCCATCACTCTTCTTGGTCAAATAGCCCTTACACAGCCTGGATGTGTGTTGGGTCATTGTCCTGTTGAAAAACTGTAAACCAGATGGGATGGCGTATCGCTGCAGAATGCTGTGGTAGCCATGCTGGTTAAGTGTGCCTTTAATTCTAATTCCACCGGTCTAATGTCCATTGCTCGTGTTTCTTGGCCCAAACAAGTCTCTTCTTTTTATTGGTGTCCTTTAGTAGTGTTTCTTTGCAGCAATTTGATCATGAAGGTCTGATTCAAGCAGTCTCCTCTCAACAGTTGATGTTGAGATGTGTCTGTTACTTGAACCCTGTGAAGCATTTATTTGGGCTGTAATTTCTGACACTGGTAGCTCTAATGAACTTATCCTCTGCAGCAGAGGTAACTCTGGGTCTTTCTTTCCTGTGGCGGTCCTCATGAGAGCCAGTTTCATCACAGCGCTTGATGGTTTTTGTGTCTGCACTTAAAGAAACTTTAAAAGTTCTTGAAATGTTCCAGATTGACTGACATTCATGTCTTAAAGTAATGATGGACTGTAGTCTCTCTTTGCTTATTTGAGCTGTTCTTGCCATAATATGGACTTTGTATTTGACCAAATAGGGCTATATTCTGTATACCATCCCTACCTTATCACAGTACAACTGATTGGCTCAAATGCATTCAGAAGGAAAGAAATTCCACAAATTGACTTTTAAAAAGGCACACCTGTTAATTAGAATGCATTCCAGGTGACTACCTCGTGAAGCTGGTTGAGAAAATGCCAAGCGTGTGCAAAGCGGTCATCCAGGCAAGGGTGGCTTTTGAAGAATCTCAAATATACAATATATTTTGATTTGTTTACACTTTTTTGGTTACTACATGATTCCATATGTGTTATTTCATAGTTTTTAACGTCTTCATCAACTATTCTACAATGTAGAAAATAGTAAAAATAAAGAAAAACCCTGAGTAGGTGTGTCCAAACTGTTGACTGGTTCTGTAAATGAGTAAATGTAAATGTACTGTAAATTAGATTTCATTTAACATTTTCTATACTTTTGAAAACATTTCTAAAAACATGTTTTCACTTTGTTTTTATGGGCTATTGTGTGTAGATGGGTAAGACCTTATTTTTCTTTTTTTTAAGTCTGTTTATAATTCAGGCTATAACACAACAAAATGTGGAATAAGTTAGTGTGAATACTTTCTGTAATTTTATTGACAGTGTTTCATCCATTGATCCTGAAAGACAATGACCAAACGTATGGCTTAGTTTTCTTTATTCACACCACAGCATTATCATGGCTGCTAGTGAAACAATGACCAAACGTATGGCTTAGTTTTCTTTATTCAAGCCACAGCATTATCATGGCTGCTAATGAAACAATGACCAAAGGTATGGCTTAGTTTTCTTTATTCAAGCCACAGCATTATCATGGCTGCTAGTGAAACAATGACCAAACGTATGGCTTAGTTTTCTTTATTCAAGCCACAGCATTATCATGGCTGCTAGTGAAACAATGACCAAAGGTATGGCTTAGTTTTCTTTATTCAAGCCACAGCATTATCATGGCTGCTAGTGAAACAATGACCAAAGGTATGGCTTAGTTTTCTTTATTCAAGCCACAGCATTATCATGGCTGCTAATGAAACAATGGGAGTGGGAGGGCCTATGGCAGGATGCTTCTACTCACAGTGGGGAATTGTGATGTCATTATGGGGTATTGTGATGTCATTATGGGGTATTGTGATGTCATTATGGGGTATTGTGTGCAGATTGATGAGGGAAATAAACAATTTAATACATTTTTGAATAAGGCTGTAACATAACAAAATGTGGAAAAAGTCAAAGGGTCTGAATACTTTCTGAATGCGCTGTATATCTAAATGGAAAATTATACAAATCTAAAAGTAACTTCTATTGCCAATATGTAAAACATTGCATCCTGCAGGTAGAAAATATCCTGATTTTTAAAAATAAATATCCTATAAATCAGAGTGGCTACGCATGGCCAGTCTGCAATGAACATGAAACATTGTATCAACTATTAACTTGGTCTGGGCCAAAACTAGTGCTCATAAATTATTGTATATATTTGCCACTGCTCAAGTAAAAATATCTTGGTCGACCAACAACCTTTCAATCAAACAATGGTCCAGTCAACTAAATGGGTTCAGTCCTAATGTGGGGTGGATCTGAGTTCTATATGGGGTCAGTCCTAATGTGGGGTGGATCTGAGTTCTATATGGGGTCAGTGCTAATGTGGGGTGGATCTGAGTTCTATATGGGGTCAGTCCTAATGTGGGGTGGATCTGAGTTCTATATGGGGTCAGTCCTAATGTGGGGTGGATCTGAGTTCTATATGGGGTCAGTCCTAATGTGGGGTGGATCTGAGTTCTATATTGGGTCAGTCCTAATGTGGGGTGGATCTGAGTTCTATATTTTAGTTGAATCAAATATTTATACCATTGGCAGAGTTTGTATACCATTTGCCAATTTTTGATATGTAGAAAAATGAGTTGATTTTTGTATAGTCATACGATACGTGGTATAGAAAAGTACTTGTGTGTTCATCTCTGCAGATGATCTATCAGATCAAAATCACGGATACAGGTTTTTACCAGGGGGGTATATTTTGGCATTGGCTGGTAGAACAATATTCATACCAGCCATTTTGGCGGGTGGTCAAGAGTATTTGGGAGCATTTATTTTTTTCTCAATTCAATGCCCAAAATAACCCCAGTCAGTAGTATGAAGGGTAAATCATGGGTTTCATGTATGGTGTTGAGTCATCATGGTTTGTTGTGACCCTCCTGTTGTCTCCTCTCTCAGAGTTTCTCCATGGCAGTCTACCTGGTCAGACAGCAGACATCCACAACCCTGCTACAGAGACTACGAGCCAAAGGCATCCGCAACCCAGACCACTCCAGAGCTCTCAGTAGGTGGCTCTCTGATATTAGATGGTGCTGCATGGTCCCATAAACCAAGTGAGATTGTGACAGTGATATTGTGTTGTCTCTCTCTACAGTCAGAGAAGTTAACAGCTGACAGTAAGATTGTGTTGTCTCTCTCTCTCCACAGTCAGAGAAGTTAACAGCTGACAGTGATATTGTGTTGTCTCTCTCTCTACTACAGTCAGAGAAGTTAACAGCTGACAGTGATATTGTGTTGTCTCTCTCTCTCTCCACAGTCAAAGAGAAGTTAACAGCTGACAGTGAGATTGTGTTGTCTCTCTCTCTCCACAGTCAGAGAAGTTAACAGCTGACAGTGATATTGTGTTGTCTCTCTCTCTCTCCACAGTCAAAGAGAAGTTAACAGCTGACAGTGAGATTGTGTTGTCTCTCTCTCTGCAGTCAGAGAAGTTAACAGCTGACAGTGAGATTGTGTTGTCTCTCTCTCTGCAGTCAGAGAAGTTAACAGCTGACAGTGAGATTGTGTTGTCTCTCTCTCTGCAGTCAGAGAAGTTAACAGCTGACAGTGAGATTGTGTTGTCTCTCTCTCTACAGTCAGAGAAGTTAACAGCTGACAGTGAGATTGTGTTGTCTCTCTCTCTCCACAGTCAGAGAAGTTAACAGCTGACAGTGATTTTGTGTTGTCTCTCTCTCTACAGTCAGAGAAGTTAACAGCTGACAGTGATTTTGTGTTGTCTCTCTCTCTGCAGTCAGAGAAGTTAACAGCTGACAGTGAAATTGTGTTGTCTCTCTCTCTCCACAGTCAAAGAGAAGTTAACAGCTGACAGTGAGATTGTGTTGTCTCTCTCTCTCCACAGTCAGAGAAGTTAACAGCTGACAGTGAGATTGTGTTGTCTGTCTCTCCACAGTCAAAGAGAAGTTAACAGCTGACAGTGTTATTGTGTTGTCTCTCTCCACAGTCAGAGAAGTTAACAGCTGACAGTGAGATTGTGTTGTCTCTCTCTCTGCAGTCAGAGAAGTTAACAGCTGACAGTGAGATTGTGTTGTCTCTCTCTCTGCAGTCAGAGAAGTTAACAGCTGACAGTGAAATTGTGTTGTCTCTCTCTCTCCACAGTCAAAGAGAAGTTAACAGCTGACAGTGAGATTGTGTTGTCTCTCTCTCTCTCCACAGTCAAAGAGAAGTTAACAGCTGACAGTGAGATTGTGTTGTCTGTCTCTCCACAGTCAGAGAAGTTAACAGCTGACAGTGAGATTGTGTTGTCTGTCTCTCCACAGTCAAAGAGAAGTTAACAGCTGACAGTGTTATTGTGTTGTCTCTCTCCACAGTCAGAGAAGTTAACAGCTGACAGTGAGATTGTGTTGTCTCTCTCTCTGCAGTCAGAGAAGTTAACAGCTGACAGTGAGATTGTGTTGTCTCTCTCTCTGCAGTCAGAGAAGTTAACAGCTGACAGTGATATTGTGTTGTCTCTCTCTCTCCACAGTCAGAGAAGTTAACAGCTGACAGTGATTTTGTGTTGTCTCTCTCTCTCTCCACAGTCAGAGAAGTTAACAGCTGACAGGTATTTTGTGTTGTCTCTCTCTCTGCAGTCAGAGAAGTTAACAGCTGACAGTGATTTTGTGTTGTCTCTCTCTCTGCAGTCAGAGAAGTTAACAGCTGACAGGTATTTTGTGTTGTCTCTCTCTCTGCAGTCAGAGAAGTTAACAGCTGACAGTGATTTTGTGTTGTCTCTCTCTCTGCAGTCAGAGAAGTTAACAGCTGACAGTGATTTTGTGTTGTCTCTCTCTCTGCAGTCAGAGAAGTTAACAGCTGACAGTGAAATTGTGTTGTCTCTCTCTCTCCACAGTCAAAGAGAAGTTAACAGCTGACAGTGAGATTGTGTTGTCTGTCTCTCCACAGTCAGAGAAGTTAACAGCTGACAGTGAGATTGTGTTGTCTGTCTCTCCACAGTCAGAGAAGTTAACAGCTGACAGTGATATTGTGTTGTCTGTCTCTCCACAGTCAGAGAAGTTAACAGCTGACAGTGAGATTGTGTTGTCTCTCTCTCTACAGTCAGAGAAGTTAACAGCTGACCGTGAGATTGTGTTGTCTCTCTCTCTCCACAGTCAAAGAGAAGTTAACAGCTGACAGTGTTATTGTGTTGTCTCTCTCTCTACAGTCAGAGAAGTTAACAGCTGACAGTGATATTGTGTTGTCTCTCTCTCTACAGTCAGAGAAGTTAACAGCTGACCCGGACAGTGATATTGTGTTGTCTCTCTCTCCACAGTCAAAGAGAAGTTAACAGCTGACAGTGAGATTGTGTTGTCTCTCTCTCTACTACAGTCAAAGAGAAGTTAACAGCTGACAGTGAGATTGTGTTGTCTCTCTCTCTCTACAGTCAGAGAAGTTAACAGCTGACAGTGAGATTGTGTTGTCTCTCTCTCTCTACAGTCAGAGAAGTTAACAGCTGACAGTGAGATTGTGTTGTCTCTCTCTCTCTCCACAGTCAAAGAGAAGTTAACAGCTGACAGTGAGATTGTGTTGTCTCTCTCTCTCTCTACTACAGTCAAAGAGAAGTTAACAGCTGACAGTGAGATTGTGTTGTCTCTCTCTCTCTACAGTCAGAGAAGTTAACAGCTGACAGTGAGATTGTGTTGTCTCTCTCTCTCTCCACAGTCAAAGAGAAGTTAACAGCTGACAGTGAGATTGTGTTGTCTCTCTCTCTCCACAGTCAAAGAGAAGTTAACAGCTGACAGTGAGATTGTGTTGTCTCTCTCTCTCTCCACAGTCAAAGAGAAGTTAACAGCTGACAGTGAGATTGTGTTGTCTCTCTCTCTGCAGTCAGAGAAGTTAACAGCTGACAGTGATATTGTGTTGTCTCTCTCTCTCTCCACAGTCAAAGAGAAGTTAACAGCTGACAGTGAGATTGTGTTGTCTCTCTCTCTCCACAGTCAAAGAGAAGTTAACAGCTGACAGTGAGATTGTGTTGTCTCTCTCTCTCTCCACAGTCAAAGAGAAGTTAACAGCTGACAGTGAGATTGTGTTGTCTCTCTCTCTCTCCACAGTCAAAGAGAAGTTAACAGCTGACAGTGATATTGTGTTGTCTCTCTCTCTCCACAGTCAAAGAGAAGTTAACAGCTGACAGTGATATTGTGTTGTCTCTCTCTCTCCACAGTCAAAGAGAAGTTAACAGCTGACAGTGATATTGTGTTGTCTCTCTCTCTCTCCACAGTCAAAGAGAAGTTAACAGCTGACTGTGAGATTGTGTTGTCTCTCTCTCTCTCTACTACAGTCAAAGAGAAGTTAACAGCTGACAGTGAGATTGTGTTGTCTCTCTCTCTACTACAGTCAAAGAGAAGTTAACAGCTGACAGTGAGATTGTGTTGTCTCTCTCTCTCTACAGTCAGAGAAGTTAACAGCTGACAGTGAGATTGTGTTGTCTCTCTCTCTCCACAGTCAAAGAGAAGTTAACAGCTGACAGTGAGATTGTGTTGTCTCTCTCTCTGCAGTCAGAGAAGTTAACAGCTGACAGTGAGATTGTGTTGTCTCTCTCTCTCCACAGTCAAAGAGAAGTTAACAGCTGACAGTGAGATTGTGTTGTCTCTCTCTCTGCAGTCAGAGAAGTTAACAGCTGACAGTGATATTGTGTTGTCTCTCTCTCTCTCCACAGTCAAAGAGAAGTTAACAGCTGACAGTAAGATTGTGTTGTCTCTCTCTCTCTCCACAGTCAGAGAAGTTAACAGCTGACAGTGATATTGTGTTGTCTCTCTCTCTGCAGTCAGAGAAGTTAACAGCTGACAGTGAGATTGTGTTGTCTCGCTCTCTACTACAGTCAAAGAGAAGTTAACAGCTGACAGTAAGATTGTGTTGTCTCTCTCTCTGCAGTCAGAGAAGTTAACAGCTGACAGTGAGATTGTGTTGTCTCTCTCTCTCTCCACAGTCAGAGAAGTTAACAGCTGACAGTGAGATTGTGTTGTCTCTCTCTCTCCACAGTCAAAGAGAAGTTAACAGCTGACAGTGAGATTGTGTTGTCTCTCTCTCTCTCCACAGTCAGAGAGAAGTTAACAGCTGACAGTGAGATTGTGTTGTCTCTCTCTCTGCAGTCAGAGAAGTTAACAGCTGACAGTGAGATTGTGTTGTCTCTCTCTCTCTCCACAGTCAGAGAGAAGTTAACAGCTGACAGTGAGATTGTGTTGTCTCTCTCTCTCTACAGTCAAAGAGAAGTTAACAGCAGACCCTGACAGTGAGATTGCGACCACCAGTCTACGAGTCTCTCTACTCTGTCCGGTACGTACACTCATTTACGTTTGAGTAATTTAGCAGACGTTCTTAATCAGAATCGATCAATCAGTGATCAACTTGGGTAAAAGTAGGTAGATTAGGTAAAACAACCACATCACAATCAGAAGTTCTGCTACAAACAGCACAATACTCATCCTTCCGTTTCCTGTTTCCTGTCTAGCTGGGGAAGATGCGTCTGATGATCCCGTGCAGAGCGCTGACGTGTTCCCACCTCCAGTGTTTCGACGCTACGCTTTACATCCAGATGAATGAGAAGAAACCCACGTGGGTGTGTCCTGTCTGTGATCAGAAGGCCCCCTACCAACACCTCATCATCGACGGGTTCGTTCTGCTTCACCTCTCTGGGGATGCTACACGTTGTATTGTATTGCATTGCAGTACAGTATCACACACTGTTTCTGAACCCCCGTGTGTGTGTGTGTGTGTGTGTGTGTGTGTGTGTGTGTGTGTGTGTGTGTGTGTGTGTGTGTGTGTGTGTGTGTGTGTGTGTGTGTGTGTGTGTGTGTGTGTGTGTGTGTGTGTGTGTGTGTGTGTGCGTGTGTGCCTGTCTGCCTGTCTCTGCAGGTTGTTCATGGAGATCCTGAACAGCTGTGAGGACTGTGATGAGATCCAGTTTAAAGAGGACGGGAACTGGTATCCCATGAGGTCGAAGAAGGAGGTCACAGAGGTATCTGCTTCATTCAACGGGGAGGACGGTAGGTGGTGATTCCTACCGATAAATCCACTATAATTGAGAATTTCAACAAGCATTTCTCTACGGCTGGCCAAGCTTTCCTCCTGGCTACCCCAACCCCGGTCAACAGCACTGCACCCCCCGCAGCTACTTGCCCAAGCCTCCCAGCTTCTCCTTCACCCAAATCCAGATAGCAGATGTTCTGAAAGAGCTGCAAAACCTGGACCCCTGCAAATCATCTGGGCTTGACATTCTGGACCCTCTTTCTAAAATTGTCCCCCGCCGTTGTTGCAACCACTATTACCAGCCTGTTCAACCTCTCTTTCGTATCGTCTGAGATCCCCAAAGATTGGAAAGCTGCCGCGGACATCCCCCTCTTCAAAGGGGGAGACACTCTAGACCCAAACTGTTACAGACCTATATTCATCCTGCCCTGCCTTTCTAAGGTCTTCAAAAGCCAAGTTAATAAACAGATCACTGACCATTTCGAATCCCACCGTACCTTCTCCACTATACAATCTGGTTTCAGAGCTGATCATGGGTGCACCTCAGCCACGCTCAAGGTTCTAAACGATATCATAACCGCCATCGATAAGAGACAGTACTGTGCAGCCGTCTTCATCGACCTGGCCAGGGCTTTCGACTCTCTCAATCACCTTATTCTTATCGGCAGACTCAACAGCCTTGCCTTGTCTTTTACCTGTCAAACACCTTGGGGCGACAGGGATCCTTTAACATCCACAGAGACCGAAAATTAATATCAGCTCATGTAGCTGGTATATGCTTATAGTCTCTGTTAGTCAGGTATGTCCCGTCTGTCTGGTATACCGTCATCAATAAAATACATTACTGTGTAGCAGTCTTCATCGACCTGGCCAAGGCTTGCGACTCCATCAATCACCACATTCTTATCGGCAGTCTCAACAGCCTTGGTTTCTCAAATGACTGCCTCGCCTGATTCACCAACTACTTCTCTGATGAAGTTCAGTGTGTCAAATCGGAGGGCCTGTTGTCCGGGCCTCTGGCAGTCTCTATGAGCGTGCCACAGGGTTAAATTCTCGGGCTCTGTATATATCAATGATGTCGCTCTTGCTGCTGGTGATTCTCTGATCCACCTCTACGCAGACGACACAATTTTCTGTATACTTCTGGTCCTTCTTTGGACACTGTGTTAACTAACCTCCAAATGAGCTTCAATGCCATACAACTCTCCTTCTGTGGCCTCCAACAGCTTTTAAATGCAAGTAAAACTAAATGCATCGTCTTCAACTGATCGCTACCAGCACCTGCCCAGCAACATCACTACTCTGGACGGTTCTGACTTAGAATATGTGGACAACTACAAATACCTAGGTGTCTGGTTAGACTGTAAACTCTCCTTCCAGACTCACATTAAGCATCTCCAATCCAAAATTAAATCTAGAATCAGCTTCCTATTTCGCAAACAAAGCCTCCTTCACTCATGCTGCCAAACATACCCTCGTAAAACTGACCATCCTACCGATCCTTGACTTCGGCGATGTAATTTACAAAATAGCCTCCAACACTCTACTCAAAGCCCCATATACTACCCACCACTGCAACCTGTATGTTCTCGTTGGCTGGCCCTCACTACAAATCCGTCGCCAAACCCACTGGCTCCAGGTCATCTATAAGTCTTTGCTAGGTAAAGCTCCGCCTTATCTCAGCTCACTGGTCACCATAGCAACACCCACCCGTACCACGCGCTCCAGCAGGTATATCCTACTGGTCATCCCCAAAGCCAACACCTCCTTTGGCTGCCTTTCCTTCCCGTTCTCTGCTTCCAGTGACTGGAACGAATTGCAAAAATTGCTCACTTTAAACATCAGCTATCTGAACAGCGAACCTATCGCTGAAGCTGTACATAGTCCATCGGTAAATAGCCCATCCAACTACCTACCTCATCCCCATACTATTTTTATTTACTTTTCTGCTCTTTTGCACACCAGTATCTCTAGTTGCACATCATCATCTGCTCATCTATCACTCCAGTGTTAATCTGCTGAATTGTAATTACTTCGCTACTACGGCCTATTGCCTTACCTCCTTACTGCATTTGCACACACTGCATACAGATTTTTCTATTGTGTTATTGACTGTACGTTTGTTTATTCCATGTGTAACTCTGTGTTGTTTGTGTCACACTGCTTTGCTTTATCTTGGTCAGGTCGCAGTTGTAAATGAGAACTTGTTCTCAACTGGCCTACCTGGTTAAATAAAGGTGTTCTCAACTGGCCTACCTGGTTAAATAAAGGTGTTCTCAACTGGCCTACCTGGTTAAATAAAGGTGTTCTCAACTGGCCTACCTGGTTAAATAAAGGTGTTCTCAACTGGCCTACCTGGTTAAATAAAGGTGTTCTCAACTAGTCTACCTGGTTAAATAAAGGTGTTCTCAACTAGTCTACCTGGTTAAATAAAGGTGTTCTCAACTGGCCTACCTGGTTAAATAAAGGTGTTCTCAACTAGTCTACCTGGTTAAATAAAGGTGTTCTCAACTAGCCTACCTGGTTAAATAAAGGTGTTCTCAACTAGCCTACCTGGTTAAATAAAGGTGTTCTCAACTGGCCTACCTGGTTAAATAAAGGTGTTCTCAACTAGTCTACCTGGTTAAATAAAGGTGTTCTCAACTAGCCTACCTGGTTAAATAAAGGTGTTCTCAACTAGTCTACCTGGTTAAATAAAGGTGTTCTCAACTAGTCTACCTGGTTAAATAAAGGTGTTCTCAACTGGCCTACCTGGTTAAATAAAGGTGAAATTAAAAAATAATAATAATAATTGACAGAGTGAAAAGAAGGAAGCCTGTACAGAATACAAATATTCAAAAAAATGTGGCAAAGCATTTCACTTTATGACCGAATACAAAGTGTTATGTTTGGGGCAAATCCTATACAATACATTACTGAGTACCAGTCTACAATACAACACATTACTGAGTACCAGTCTACAATACAACACATTACTGAGTACCAGTCTACAATACAACACATTACTGAGTACCAGTCTACAATACAACACATTACTGAGTACCAGTCTACAATACAACACATTACTGAGTACCAGTCTACAATACAACACATTACTGAGTACCACTCTCCAATCCAATACAACACATTACTGAGTACCACTCTCCAATCCAATACATTACTGAGTACCACTCTCCAATCCAATACATTACTGAGTACCACTCTCCAATACAACACATTACTGAGTACCACTCTCCAATCCAATACATTACTGAGTACCACTCTACAATACAACACATTACTAAGTACCACTCTCCAATACAACACATTACTGAGTACCACTCTCCAATACAACACATTACTGAGTACCACTCTCCAACACAACACATTACTGAGTACCACTCTCCAACACAACACATTACTGAGTACCACTCTCCAACACAACACATTACTGAGTACCACTCTCCAATACAACACATTACTGAGTACCACTCTCCAATACAACACATTACTGAGTACCACTCTCCAGTACAAACTTTACTGAGTACCACTCTCCAATACAACACATTACTGAGTACCACTCTCCAATACAACACATTACTGAGTACCACTCTCCAATACAACACATTCCTGAGTACCACTCTCCAACACAACACATTACTGAGTACCACTCTCCAATACAACACATTACTGAGTACCACTCTCCAATACAACACATTACTGAGTACCACTCTCCAATACAACACATGACTCAGTACCAAATGTCAAATTCAAAATGTCTAATTTATTTATATAGCCCTTCGTACATCAGCTAATATCTCAAAATGCTGTACAGAAACCCAGCCTAAAACCCCAAACAGCAAGCAATGCAGGTGTAGAAGCACGGAGGCTAGGAAAAACTCCCTAGAAAGGCCAAAACCTAGGAAGAAACCTAGAGAGGAACCAGGCTATGTGGGATGGCCAGTCCTCTTCTGGCTGTGCCGGGTGGAGATTATAACAGAACATGGCCAAGATGTTCAAATGTTCATAAATGACCAGCATGATCAAATAATAATAATCACAGGCAGTTGAAACTGGAGCAGCAGCATTGCCAGGTGGACTGGGGACAGCAAGGAGTCATCATGTCAGGTAGTCCTGAGGCATGGTCCTACTCTCTCCAATACAACACATTACTCAGTACCATTCTCCAATCCAATACAACACATTACTGAGTACCACTCTCCAATACAACACATTACTGAGTACCACTCTCCAATACAACACATTACTGAGTACCACTCTCCAATACAACACATTACTCAGTACCATTCTCCAATCCAATACAACACATTACTGAGTACCACTCTCCAATACAACACATTACTGAGTACCACTCTCCAATACAACACATTACTGAGTACCACTCTCCAATACAACACATTACTGAGTACCACTCTCCAATACAACACATTACTGAGTACCACTCTCCAATACAACACATTAATCAGTACCATTCTCCAATCCAATACAACACATTACTGAGTACCACTCTCCAATACAACACATTACTGAGTACCACTCTCCAATACAACACATTACTGAGTACCACTCTCTAATACAACACATTACTGAGTACCACTCTCCAATACAACACATTACTGAGTACCACTCTCCAATACAACACATTACTGAGTACCACTCTCCAATCCAATACAACACATTACTGAGTACCACTCTCCAATACAACACATTACTGAGTACCACTCTCCAATACAACACATTACTGAGTACCACTCTCCAATACAACACATTACTGAGTACCACTCTCCAATACAACACATTACTGAGTACCACTCTCCAATACAACACATTACTCAGTACCATTCTCCAATCCAATACAACACATTACTGAGTACCACTCTCCAATACAACACATTACTGAGTACCACTCTCCAATACAACACATTACTGAGTACCACTCTCCAATACAACACATTACTGAGTACCACTCTCCAATACAACACATTACTGAGTACCACTCTCCAATACAACACATTACTGAGTACCACTCTCCAATACAACACATTAATCAGTACCATTCTCCAATCCAATACAACACATTACTGAGTACCACTCTCCAATACAACACATTACTGAGTACCACTCTCCAATACAACACATTACTGAGTACCACTCTCTAATACAACACATTACTGAGTACCACTCTCCAATACAACACATTACTGAGTACCACTCTCCAATACAACACATTACTGAGTACCACTCTCCAATCCAATACAACACATTACTGAGTACCACTCTCCAATACAACACATTACTGAGTACCACTCTCCAATCCAATACAACACATTACTGAGTACCACTCTCCAATCCAATACAACACATTACTCAGTACCATTCTCCAATCCAATACAACACATTACTGAGTACCACTCTCCAATACAACACATTACTGAGTACCACTCTCCAATACAACACATTACTGAGTACCACTCTCCAATACAACACATTACTGAGTACCACTCTCCAATACAACACATTACTGAGTACCACTCTCCAATACAACACATTACTGAGTACCACTCTCCAATACAACACATTAATCAGTACCATTCTCCAATCCAATACAACACATTACTGAGTACCACTCTCCAATACAACACATTACTGAGTACCACTCTCCAATACAACACATTACTGAGTACCACTCTCTAATACAACACATTACTGAGTACCACTCTCCAATACAACACATTACTGAGTACCACTCTCCAATACAACACATTACTGAGTACCACTCTCCAATCCAATACAACACATTACTGAGTACCACTCTCCAATACAACACATTACTGAGTACCACTCTCCAATCCAATACAACACATTACTGAGTACCACTCTCCAATACAACACATTACTGAGTACCACTCTCCAATACAACACATTACTGAGTACCACTCTCCAACACAACACATTACTGAGTACCACTCTCCAATACAACACATTACTGAGTACCACTCTCCAATACAACACATTACTGAGTACCACTCTCCAATACAACACATTACTGAGTACCACTCTCCAATACAACACATTACTGAGTACCGCTATCCAATACAACACATTACTGAGTACCACTCTCCAATACAACACATTACTGAGTACCACTCACCAATCCAATACAACACATTACTGAGTACCACTCTCCAATCCAATACAACACATTACTGTGTACCACTCTCCAATACAACACATTACTGAGTACCACTCTCCAATACAACACATTACTGAGTACCACTCTCCAATACAACACATTACTGAGTACCACTCTCCAATACAACACATTACTGAGTACCACTCTCCAATACAACACATTACTGAGTACCGCTATCCAATACAACACATTACTGAGTACCACTCTCCAATACAACACATTACTGAGTACCACTCACCAATCCAATACAACACATTACTGAGTACCACTCTCCAATCCAATACAACACATTACTGTGTACCACTCTCCAATACAACACATTACTGAGTACCACTCTCCAATACAACACATTACTGAGTACCACTCTCCAATACAACACATTACTGAGTACCACTCTCCAATACAACACATTACTGAGTACCACTCTCCAATACAACACATTACTGAGTACCGCTATCCAATACAACACATTACTGAGTACCACTCTCCAATACAACACATTACTGAGTACCACTCACCAATCCAATACAACACATTACTGAGTACCACTCTCCAATCCAATACAACACATTACTGTGTACCACTCTCCAATACAACACATTACTGAGTACCACTCTCCAATACAACACATTACTGAGTACCACTCTCCAATACAACACATTACTGAGTACCACTCTCCAATACAACACATTACTGAGTACCACTCACCAATACAACACATTACTGAGTACCACTCTCCAATACAACACATTACTGAGTACCACTCTCCAATACAACACATTACTGAGTACCACTCACCAATACAACACATTACTGAGTACCACTCTCCAATCCAATACATTACTGAGTACCACTCTCCAATACAACACATTACTGAGTACCACTCTCCAATACAACACATTACTGAGTACCACTCTCCAATCCAATACATTACTGAGTACCACTCTCCAATACAACACATTACTGAGTACCACTCTCCAATCCAATACATTACTGAGTACCACTCTCCAATACAACACATTACTGAGTACCACTCACCAATACAACTCATTACTGAGTACCACTCTCCAATACAACACCTTTCTGAGTACCACTCTCCAATACAACACATTACTGAGTACCACTCTCCAATACAACACATTACTGAGTACCACTCTCCAATCCAATACAACACATTACTGAGTACCACTCTCCAATACAACACATTACTGAGTACCACTCTCTAATACAACACATTACTGAGTACCACTCTCCAATACAACACATTACTAAGTACCACTCTCCAATACAACACTTTACTGAGTACCACTCTCCAATACAACACATTACTGAGTACCACTCTCCAATACAACACATTACTGAGTACCACTCTCCAATCCAATACAACACATTACTGAGTACCACTCTCCAATACAACACATTACTGAGTACCACTCTCTAATACAACACATTACTGAGTACCACTCTCCAATACAACACATTACTAAGTACCACTCTCCAATACAACACTTTACTGAGTACCACTCTCCAATACAACACATTACTGAGTACCACTCTCCAATACAACACATTACTGAGTACCACTCTCCAATACAACACATTACTAAGTACCACTCTCCAATACAACACTTTACTGAGTACCACTCTCCAATACAACACATTACTGAGTACCACTCTCCAATACAACACATTACTAAGTACCACTCTCCAATACAACACTTTACTGAGTACCACTCTCCAATACAACACATTACTGAGTACCACTCTCCAATACAACACATTACTGAGTACCACTCTCTAATACAACACATTACTGAGTACCACTCTCCAATACAACACATTACTAAGTACCACTCTCCAATACAACACTTTACTGAGTACCACTCTCCAATACAACACATTACTGAGTACCACTCTCCAATACAACACATTACTGAGTACCACTCTCTAATACAACACATTACTGAGTACCACTCTCCAATACAACACATTACTAAGTACCACTCTCCAATACAACACTTTACTGAGTACCACTCTCCAATACAACACATTACTGAGTACCACTCTCCAATACAACACATTACTGAGTACCACTCTCCAATACAACACATTACTGAGTACCACTCTCCAATACAACACATTACTGAGTACCACTCTCCAATACAACACATTACTGAGTACCACTCTCCAATACAACACATTACTGAGTACCACTCTCTAATACAACACATTACTGAGTACCACTCTCCATATGTTCAAGCACAGTTATGGCTGCATCATGTTATGGGTATGCTTGTCATCAGCAGGGACTAGGGAGTTTTCTATGTTAAAAATAAATGGAATGGAGCTAAGCACAAGAAAAATCCTAGAGGAAAACCTGGTTCAGTCTGCTTTCCTACAGACACTGGGAGACTAATTCACCATTCAGCTGGACAATAACCTAAAACACAAGGCCAAATATACACTGGAGTTGTTTACCATGATGACATTGAATGTTGCTGGCCTAGTTACTGTTTTGACTTAAATCTGCATGAAAATCTATGTCAAGACATAACAATGGCTGTCTAGAAATTAGCAACAACCAACTTGACAGAGCTTCAATAATTGTTCAATTGAATAATGTGCAAATATTGTACAATCCAGGTGTGGAAAACTCAGAGACTTTGATTTACAGCTGGGAGTGTTTCTCTCTTAGAGACTTACCCAGAAACACTCACAGCTGTGATCACTCTTGGAGACTTACCCAGAAACACTCACAGCTGTGATCACTCTAAGAGACTTACCCAGAAACACTCACAGCTGTAAATTGGTAGGTTTCCAAACTGCATTCCTTCCATCTATAGCATTTCTTAATGTTACTCAGTTCATTTGGCTTTGATGCCTCATGATTAAGTATTGCTCTGTTCAAGTAGACTGTGATTTTGCTGTGGCCTGATAGGGGTGTCAGTGACTGAGAACCGCTCTGAGAGACTCTGTGTTGAGGTCAGTGATAAAGTAGTCTACAGTACTACTGCCAAGAGACGAGCTGTAGGTGTACCTACCATAGGAGTCCCCTCGAAGCCTACCATTGACTATGTACATACCTCTCCCTGTCTCTGTCTTTCTCTCTGTCTCTCTCTGTCCCTGTCTTTCTCTCTGTCTGTCTCGTGTCTCTCTGTCTCTGTCTCTCTCTCTCTCTCTTTCTGCTATAGACTCGTGTCGGACAGTAGAATCAGAGCACCACAGGAACAGCTCATCCCACAGCAGTACCAATAAGGTGGTGGTGATTGATCTGACTCTAGATAGCTCTTCGGATGACGATCTGGATGATGAGCCTCCTCTCAAGAGGGCCTGTCCCTCCTCCTCGCTGTCCCCTGCCTCGCCGCCTGTCAGCAAGGGGTATGTCCAATCACAAAATCCTACAAATACAATCTGTCCGCTGTCTGTTTTGGGGCGACTGGACACCAGCCGGACTGTTCTGTTTTCTTGTCTCTCTTATGTCGGCCTTTTACACCCTGTTCTGACCTGGTGTTCTCCCCACAGCGTGTTGAACCTCCACAGCCAGGCGTCTCCGATGGCCAGAGCTCCCAGCATGCCTCCTGTTGAGACCAGCTATATCCCCCCTCCACCCCCCCTCATACAGGACTACAGCCACTACTACCACACCCCCAATGACCTGGACCTCAACTTCTTCTCATTCCTCCAGGGAGACAACCATCAGGTAATGACTTCACAGGAGACAACCATCAGGTAATGACTTCACAGAATAGAATCATCAGGTAATGACTACACAGAATAGAACCATCAGGTAATGACTTCACAGGAGACAACCATCAGGTAATGACTTCACAGAATAGAACCATCAGGTAATGACTTCACAGAATAGAATCATCAGGTAATGACTTCACAGGAGACAACCATCAGGTAATGACTTCACAGAATAGAATCATCAGGTAATGACTACACAGAATAGAACCATCAGGTAATGACTTCACAGGAGACAACCATCAGGTAATGACTTCACAGAATAGAACCATCAGGTAATGACTACACAGAATAGAACCATCAGGTAATGACTTCACAGAATAGAATCATCAGGTAATGACTACACAGAATAGAATCATCAGGTAATGACTATAACAGAATGGAACCATCAGGTAATGACTTCACAGAATATAATCATCAGGTAATGACTACACAGAATAGAATCATCAGGTAATGACTATAACAGAATGGAACCATCAGGTAATGACTTCACAGAATAGAATCATCAGGTAATGACTACACAGAATAGAACCATCAGGTAATGACTTCACAGAATGGAATCATCAGGTAATGACTACACAGAATAGAACCATCAGGTAATGACTTCACAGAATGGAATCATCAGGTAATGACTACACAGAATAGAATCATCAGGTAATGACTACACAGAATAGAACCATCAGGTAATGACTACACAGAATAGAACCATCGGGTAATGACTACACAGAATAGAACCATCAGGTAATGACTTCACAGAATAGAACCATCAGGTAATGACTTCACAGGATTGACCTGATGATGATGAATATGACCTGGCAACTCCTCTTTCTCTGTCTCTCTGTCTCTCTCTCTCTCTCTCTGTCTCTGTAGCATTACAACATGGTGGTGACCCTCCCTCCTCTCTCTCTCTCTCTCTGTCTCTGTAGCATTACAACATGGTGGTGACCCTCCCTCCTCTCTCTCTCTCTCTCTCTCTCTCTCTCTCTCTCTCTCTCTCTCTCTCTCTCTCTCTCTGTCTCTGTAGCATTACAACATGGTGGTGACCCTCCCTCCTCTCTCTCTCTCTCTCTCTCTCTCTCTCTCTCTCTCTGTAGCATTACAACATGGTAGTGACCCACCCTCCTCTCTCTCTGTCTCTGTAGCATTACAACATGGTGGTGACCCTCCCTCCTCTCTCTCTCTGTCTCTGTAGCATTACAACATGGTGGTGACCCTCCCTCCCTCCTCTCTCTCTCTCTCTCTCTCTGTAGCATTACAACATGGTGGTGACCCTCCCTCCCTCCTCTCTCTCTCTCTCTGTCTCTGTAGCATTACAACATGGTGGTGACCCTCCCTCCTCTCTCTCTCTGTCTCTGTAGCATTACAACATGGTGGTGACCCTCCCTCCCTCCTCTCTCTCTCTCTCTCTCTCTCTCTCTGTAGCATTACAACATGGTGGTGACCCTCCCTCCTCTCTCTCTCTCTCTCTGTAGCATTACAACATGGTGGTGACCCTCCCTCCTCTCTCTCTCTCTCTCTCTCTCTCTCTCTCTCTGTAGCATTACAACATGGTAGTGACCCACCCTCCTCTCTCTCTGTCTCTGTAGCATTACAACATGGTGGTGACCCTCCCTCCTCTCTCTCGCTCTCTCTCTCTCTCTGTAGCATTACAACATGGTGGTGACCCTCCCTCCTTTCTCTCTGTAGCATTATAACATGGTGGTGACCCTCCCTCCTCTCTCTCTCTGTAGCATTACAACATGGTGGTGACCCTCCCTCCCCTCTCTCTCTCTGTAGCATTACAACATGGTGGTGACCCTCCCTCCTCTCTCTCTCTCTCTCTCTCTCTCTCTCTCTCTCTCTCTCTCTCTCTCTCTCTCTCTGTAGCATTACAACATGGTAGTGACCCTCCCTCCTCTCTCTCTCTCTCTCTCTCTCTCTCTCTGTAGCATTACAACATGGTAGTGACCCACCCTCCTCTCTCTCTGTCTCTGTAGCATTACAACATGGTGGTGACCCTCCCTCCTCTCTCTCGCTCTCTCTCTCTGTAGCATTACAACATGGTGGTGATCCTCTCTCTCTCGCTCTCTCTCTCTCTCTCTCTGTAGCATTACAACATGGTGGTGACCCCCTCTCTCTCTCTCTCTCTCTCTCTCTCTCTCTCTCTCTCTGTAGCATTACAACATGGTGGTGACCCTCCCTCCTCTCTCTCTCTGTAGCATTACAACATGGTGGTGACCCTCCCTCCTCTCTCTCTCTGTAGCATTACAACATGGTGGTGACCCTCCCTCCTCTCTCTCTCTCTGTAGCATTACAACATGGTGATGGCAGCGGCGGCCTCTGCCTCAGAAGACCATGACCTTCTCCTCAACCGCTTCCTGCCGTATAGCTCCTCCCAGATGTTTCTGGACCAACCAGGGACCCCCGGGGGCGGGAGCAGCGCCCTGCCAGCAGCCAATGGGGGCAGCAACAGCGGGAGCAGCTCCAGTCTTGTTTCATCTAATAGTTTAAGAGAGAGGGATGTAGAGAGGGATGGAGAGCGGGATAGAGATGGAGACCGGGACAGCCAGTCGAGCAGGTCTGATGCAGCGGCAGCGGTCATATATGGCTCCATACCAGACGTGATCTCGTTAGACTGAAGGGAGGCGGGGGATCGTCCACACAGAACGGAAAAACAACTTGAGGGAGGAAATAGAAACGGAAGGGGACAAATAAATAATAAATAAAAAGTAGGAGAAAACAATGCTATGTACAGAGAGGAAAATTCTATTTTCAATTTGACTTATTATATATAAGCTCCTGACGATGACGATGATGACGATGATGATGATGAGTAACTTCAGTTGATATTTTTCTGTGGATACTGAAGATTTTTTCACAGCCTCTTCCTTCACGTGCCCCTGACCCCCCCCTGACCTTTTGTACTTCGTTCCTACTGTTTTATTTCAATATTCCACGTCAACGGCATTATTTTTGTCTCAAAACATGTTTGGACTTGTGCTTCGGAGCGAGAAGAGGAATCTGTCCGTGTGCTTCGGAGCGAGAAGAGGAATCTGTCCGTGTGCTTCGGAGCGAGAAGAGGAATCTGTCCGTGTGCTTCGGAGCGAGAAGAGGGATCTGTCCGTGTGCTTCGGAGCGAGAAGAGGGATCTGTCCGCGTGCTTCGGAGCGAGAAGAGGAATCTGTCCGTGTGCTTCGGAGCGAGAAGAGGGATCTGTCCGTGTGCTTCGGAGCGAGAAGAGGAATCTGTCCGTGTGCTTCGGAGCGAGAAGAGGGATCTGTCCGTGTGCTTCGGAGCGAGAAGAGGGATCTGTCCGTGTGCTTCGGAGCGAGAAGAGGGATCTGTCCGTTTGTTTCCTCATCACTGTAGAGTTATTTTTCCTTTTTTTTAAACGTTCATTCTTACTGTGGTCAATAATATTGTATTTAATTATTTTCAAGGTATTATTTATTAATATGCTTTCAAGTTCTGTTGGATCCATGTGTGCTGTGTAAAAAGCATTCCCTATGCTCCATGTTGTTGATGTCACTAGGATCACACAGGCTAGCCTGGCTGCTGTCTGTCTGTTGTCGTGGAATGGTAGCACTGACAGACTGGTACCCAGGCTGGTTATAGATCCACTACTGTGGTTTCTCTGGTTGGTGTGCTCCCTCTCTCATCTCTTTCATTTAGCTGAGGAAACTTTACTGCAGCGTCCTTCCTTAGTTGTTTTCACATTAAAGAAATATTATTAAAATAGTATTGAAATTGGCATCATAGTTACACACAGCAAATTTTCATTATGGGGGGGGGGGACAAAATGATTTCAATCCAATGTATTACTACGGCACCTTGATAAATGTAAGCACTTCTATTTTCATGCGGGGTGTATCTTTGACTCACTTTTTCACCGAGTCATCCAAGGAAAACAAAACCCCAAGTATATTGAAGTTGCATTTGGAACAGAGAACAAACTGCATGGCTTTTCATGCCTGCTATCTCTGTCAGTCTCTCCTCGCTCTCCTCTCACTCACCAGAGTCCAGTAGCTCTATAATGTGTGGTCTGATTTAGAGTGGTCAGTGTGACTGTGCTAGAGTTCCTGTTGAATGCCTGACAGAGACGGTCTGTGACAGCAGCATCACGCACCGCATCCACACTAAAGGGCCGACCCGAACGGTACTGTGATGGCTTGGGGGTTTTCTTTGGCTCTTTCCAGAACTTTTGTGGATGTGGAACCAGGCCAGCCCAGTACAGCGTGGCTCAGTTAGGCCCTATAGTGTGGAATGGGCCATAGTGGTTTTGATACCATTATCCTGTCCTTCGTTCTATTAGCCTTCTGTTCTCTTCCTGTGTACACAGTTAGTATTATTTATTATTTCCTCTCTTAGTTTTGGTTGATTCATGAATATGCATTGCTATTGTCTTATGATATTTCTTTAGTAATTCTATGATTCATGAATATGCATTGCTATTGTCTTATGATATTTCTTTAGTAATTCTATGATTCATGAATATGCATTGCTATTGTCCTATGATAATTCTTTAGTAATTCTATGATTCATGAATATGCATTGCTATTGTCCTATGATATTTCTTTAGTAATTCTATGATTCATGAATATGCATTGCTATTGTCCTATGATATTTCTTTAGTAATTATATGATTCATGCTATTTAAGAGGTCATTGTCGCTTGATCTGCATCATTGTAACAAACCAATTCTGTTTTAGTTTTTTTTCCCCTTCTGTCTGTTGTGCTATTGAATGATGTCAATATCACAACAGAGGCCTGGAGCATTTTGATGGTCTCTGGGCTCTACTGTGTTGTTTGATAATTGTATGAATTAAACCGATAGATACAGCAAGACGACAGACAAGTAATGGTATGCTCTGGCCTCTGCAAGAAGTAGAGCTAGTCAATAAATCACTGTGTACGAGGGGTTGAATCGAGGTGCTTTTTCAGAAGTCATTTATGTTCCTGTTCTTGAATGCTCTTCGGACGTGAAGCATGTTTTTTGTGCAACCGTCTTTTCTTGAATGCTGCCTGTTCAGATGATGGTGTCGCCATGACGCTTTGCTGACCTTTACTGTTTTGAATGAAATACGAGCTTGGCGATGCCTGGATTAGAGTTTTCAGATATTTTAATAGGTTAAGTGAATGGCATCAAAACAGGACCCTTAACCTAAATGTCAAGATGGTAAGGAGCCCCTAAATGTGATATTTAGAGAGTTAAATCGCTCTGGGTCTGTTAAGGCAGTGCACGGCAGGTGGGCGCTGCTGGCTCATTGTAAACAACTACAAATATATAACTAACCATCCATGTTCTGTGACAACCATCCATAGCTGAGATTAGCATAAGATACACAGCTATCTAGCACGGCTAAACGCAATAAATGTCTTGTTAACTAACTAGTTAAATCAAATCTTTGGCTGAAAGATCCCAGATTGCCCCCAAAAGATGGCTAGTAACATAGGCGAGACCGCTATTTTCTAGCTCGCCAGCTAGTGGCCAGGTCCCCGGTGTCCGATACGGAGCCTGAAGTCCCGGCTCCTGCATAGCAACCTAGCCCGGTTGCATAAAACCCCCTATGTTTAATGTACCCCTTATATTTTCCCTGAAAGTTTCCTTCACTTTAAGTTAGTTGCACAAAGCTTTTTTAAGGTGAATTTACCCCTTAAATTAAGTGGAAAAAAAAGTTTCAGGTTGGCCATGAGGTCTCTTAACTGCTTCATTCAATATGGATAGCAATGTAAACAGCATTTTGTGGAGGTGAATGTTGCTTTCCTCTGGCCTGGTTCAGAAGGGAAACATCCACCAGCCAGCTAGATGGGTACTTAACTGAACAATGGAAGGATCTAGAATGGGACATTTTTACGGTGTGGTGCCTTTTGGACCTCATCGCTTTTGGGGGGAAAATTATATTTTATTTTAGTATTCTTTCTAAAAAAATGAATATTGGTTAAAACTCGGGCACTTTTTTAAAGGTGCATTTTCTAACCGGTTAGGTGCATAATCCTAACAGGGTGGAACATAACAAGGTGGACATTTGGAGCCCAAATCAGCCATAGCTCTGTGAGTGAGCAAGATTGAGCTAGCATAATGGTGAACACTTGGAACAGGATTCTCTATCAAACATATTTTAACGTTTTGGAATGTGGTTAATTTTCTCCTTTATTTTAGCCTAGCAGGGTGGACATCATCGACAAATCGATACAACTAAGGGTTTATATTTATGTACCTTTTTAAACCATTGTTTTCCCACCGAATAAATGATGATACTTCCTGAATGTGGTGTCGTTTTAGAGAGGGGGGTTTTCTTAAATGGAGAATTACAAAAAACTAACAGGGCGGAAAGTGATATCAGGGACACAGAACATTTTTGATAAAATAAAAACAATCATCATGAAAAAATGTAACTTTTGATGAGATCATTTTAACTAGGGGTGTGTTCGTAAATTCAATCTGGAGTGCCAGAGTGCGCTCTGGGCGTACGTAAATTCAAAATAAAATGTATTTATATAGCCCTTCTTACATCAGCTGATGTCTCAAAGTGCTGTACAGAAACCCAGCCTAAAACCCCAAACAGCAAGCAATGCAGGTGTAGAAGCACGGTGGCTAGGAAAAACTCCCTAGAAAGGCCAAAACGAAGCAATTCAGAGTGTTGTCAGATTGTCCTTTCTAAACTCAGAGAGTTTCGGAGCGTTCAGACCACACTGGACGTTCTGTCCAGGGACTAGGGTTGATCCGAGTGTTCAGACCACACTGGTCGTTCTGTCCAGGGACTAGGGTTGATCCGAGTGTTCAGACCACACTGGTCGTTCTGTCCAGGGACTAGGGTTGATCCGAGTGTTCAGACCACACTGGTCGTTCTGTCCAGGGACTAGGGTTGATCCGAGTGTTCAGACCACACTGGTCGCTCTGTCCAGGGACTAGGGTTGATCCGAGTGTTCAGACCACACTGGTCGTTCTGTCCAGGGACTAGGGTTGATCCGAGCGTTCAGACCACACTGGTCGTTCTGTCCAGGGACTAGGGTTGATCCGAGCGTTCAGACCACACTGGTCGCTCTGTCCAGGGACTAGGGTTGATCCGAGCGTTCAGACCACACTGGACGCTCTGTCCAGGTACTAGGGTTGATCCGAGTGTTCAGACCACACTGGTCGTTCTGTCCAGGGACTAGGGTTGATCCGAGCGTTCAGACCACACTGGTCGTTCTGTCCAGGGACTAGGGTTGATCCGAGCGTTCAGACCACACTGGTCGCTCTGTCCAGGGACTAGGGTTGTTCCGAGCGTTCAGACCACACTGGTCGCTCTGTCCAGGGACTAGGGTTGTTCCGAGCGTTCAGACCACACTGGTCGCTCTGTCCAGGGACTAGGGTTGTTCCGAGCGTTCAGACCACACTGGTCGCTCTGTCCAGGGACTAGGGTTGTTCCGAGCGTTCAGACCACACTGGTCGCTCTGTCCAGGGACTAGGGTTGTTCCGAGCGTTCAGACCACACTGGTCGCTCTGTCCAGGGACTAGGGTTGATCCGAGCGTTCAGACCACACTGGTCGTTCTGTCCAGGGACTAGGGTTGATCCGAGCGTTCAGACCACACTGGTCACTCTGTCCAGGGACTAGGGTTGATCCGAGCGTTCAGACCACACTGGTCGCTCTGTCCAGGGACTAGGGTTGATCCGAGCGTTTAGACCACACTGGACGCTCTGTCCAGGGACTAGGTTTGATCCGAGTGTTCAGACCACACTGGACGCTCTGTCCAGGGACTAGGGTTGATCCGAGCGTTCAGACCACACTGGTCGTTCTGTCCAGGGACTAGGGTTGATCCGAGCGTTCAGACCACACTGGTCGTTCTGTCCAGGGACTAGGGTTGATCCGAGCGTTCAGACCACACTGGTCGCTCTGTCCAGGGACTAGGGTTGATCCGAGCGTTCAGACCACACTGGACGCTCTGTCCAGGTACTAGGGTTGATCCGAGCGTTCAGACCACACTGGTCGCTCTGTCCAGGGACTAGGGTTGTTCCGAGCGTTCAGACCACACTGGTCGCTCTGTCCAGGGACTAGGGTTGTTCCGAGCGTTCAGACCACACTGGTCGCTCTGTCCAGGGACTAGGGTTGTTCCGAGCGTTCAGACCACACTGGTCGCTCTGTCCAGGGACTAGGGTTGTTCCGAGCGTTCAGACCACACTGGTCGCTCTGTCCAGGGACTAGGGTTGATCCGAGCGTTCAGACCACACTGGTCGTTCTGTCCAGGGACTAGGGTTGATCCGAGCGTTCAGACCACACTGGTCGCTCTGTCCAGGGACTAGGGTTGATCCGAGCGTTCAGACCACACTGGTCGCTCTGTCCAGGGACTAGGGTTGATCCGAGCGTTTAGACCACACTGGACGCTCTGTCCAGGGACTAGGTTTGATCCGAGTGTTCAGACCACACTGGACGCTCTGTCCAGGGACTAGGGTTGATCCGAGCGTTCAGACCACACTGGACGCTCTGTCCAGGTACTAGGGTTGATCTGAGTGTTCAGACCACACTGGACGCTCTGTCCAGGGACTAGGGTTGATCCGAGCGTTCTGACCTCAGCTGCAGTCAAGCACCCAAGATAACGTTGGCTTGCTGGCTAGCTACTTCCAGACACAAATGAGAGAACACCCCACTTTGACCATTCTGTACAGCACTTTGATACATCAGCTGATGTAAGAAGGGCTTTATAAATACATTTGATTTGATTTTACTCTCCCTAACAGAGCTGTTTAGGCTGTTTACATGTTATCCAGAGCGTTGGTGACTAACTGTGTTGCTGGCAACAATTTAATTACGCATTTTTGCCAACGTTTACAGACACCGGCCATATTCAACGGGTGTCGAGGGTTTGTAAATTGACCGGTTATTGTGCACTCTGGCACACAGACGAGGGCTCTGAAATCGGAGTAGATAGCCAGAGTGAACGCACCCCTAGGAATATAAAATTATGACGTGGAAGTTAATACCCGGGTCATGGCAAGAACGTATACATCCATTGGGAAAATATATTTTTTAATTAATACAATTCTCTTTTAAGGTAAAGGACACCTGATCTTATATTTAAAGCCTTTTGGAATGCACATTTTTTACACTAAAATAACAAGTGACATTTCCAGGGGACAGAAATGGCACAGCATTGTAGGAATGACACAGCTGGTAAGTTAGCTACTCTGTAAATTAGCTACTCACCAAATGAGCTACTCTAAGTTAGCTACTCACCAAATGAGCTACTCTGTAAGTTAGCTACTCACCAAATGAGCTACTCTGTAAATTAGCTACTCAACAAGTTAGCTACTCTGTAAATGAGCTACTCCGCAAATTAGCTCCTCTGTAAATTAGCTACTCTGTAAATTAGCTACTCAGCAAGTTAGCTACTCTGTAAATTAGCTACTCAGCAAGTTAGCTACTCTGTAAATGAGCTACTCAGCAAGTTAGCTACTCTGTAAATTAGCTACTCAGCAAGTTAGCTACTCTGTAAATTAGCTACTCAGCAAGTTAGCTACTCTGTAAATTAGCTACTCAGCAAGTTAGCTACTCTGTAAATTAGCTACTCAGCAAGTTAGCTACTCTGTAAATTAGCTACTCTGTAAATTAGCTACTCAGCAAGTTAGCTACTCTGTAAATTAGCTACTCAGCAAGTTAGCTACTCAGCAAGTTAGCTACTCAGCAAGTTAGCTACTCTGTAAGTTAGCTACTCTGTAAGTTAGCTTGCCTTGCTAGAAAGTAAAAGAAACGAGATGAGAAAAGTAACTACAGGAAAATGGTTTATCTTCTGAAGCTATTTGGTTATCTTGATAGAAATTATAAAATGTTGCTTTCTCACAAAATAAATGCGATCTCCATGGTAACCAGGTAGTCAATCTTTATGCCATACATGCCACTGTAAAAACCCTTAAGTATGCCCTTACCTAAGGAAATATTTGAGCGGCTCTATGCAACACTCCCCTAACCCGGACGACGCTGGGCTATTGTACGCCGCCCAATGGGACTCCCGATCATGGCCAGTTGTAATACAGCCCGGGTTCGAACCCGGGTCTGTAGTGATGCCTCTAGCACTGCAAATTGGACTCCAAAACACTTGATAATCTGCGAATTTCAAGATGTCTTGCCCATGTCAAGGCCCTCAGTACCAGAGGCAGCAAAGCAACACCCGCAGCAAACCATTATCAAACCTCTCCATCTTTGATTGTAGGGAGGCTGTTCTTTTCTTTGAATGCTTAATTTGGTCGTCAGTAAATTAACACAGCGGAGATCTGTATTGCCAAATAACTCTCATTTTGTTTCATTGGTCCAGAGAACATTTTCCCCAGGATTTAGGCTTGTTTAGGTTTTTGAGAAGTTCAAATCAGGCTTTCTTGTCTCCTTCAGCAGTGGGGTCTTCCTATGTTTACCAATGACCAAATGTAGTGTTGAAAGAAAGGACTAGCTCCACAATGAGATAGGGTGCAAGCCAGGCAGCAATCTGTTAGCCAGCCTGCCAGTTTAGTGGAGTCTGCCACTAGCACAGTCAGTGTAGTCAGCTCAGCTTTCCCATTGAGACCGTCCGTGTCTGTGCCTCGACCTTGGTTGGGCAAAACTAAACATGGCGGTGTTCGCCTTAGCAATCTCACTAGGATAAAGACCTCATCTATTCCTGCCATTATTGAAAGAGATCGTGATACCTCACATCTCAAAATAGGGCTACTTAATATTAGATCCCTCACTTCCAAGGCAGTTATAGTCAGTGAACTAATCACGGATCATAATCTTGATGTGATTGGCCTGATTGAAACATGGTTTAAGCCTGATGAATTTGCTGTGTTAAATGAGGCCTCACCTCCTGGCTACACTAGTGACCATATCCCCCGTGCATCCCGCAAAGGCGGAAGTGTTGCTAACATTTACGATAGCAAATGTCAATTTACAAAAAAAACATATTTCGTCATTTTAGCTTCTAGTCATGAAATCTATGCAGCCAATCAAATCATTAACTTATAGCTACTGTTTACAGGACGTACTTTGGTGCGAAAGGTGCAAATCCCAGAACAATAGCAGAGGACTTTGTGAAGATGCTGGAGGAAACAGGTATACATTTATCTATATCCACAGTAAAACGAGTCCTATATCGACATAACCTGAAAGGCCACTCAGCAAGGAAGAAGCCACTGCTCCAAAACCACCATTAAAAAGCCAGACTACGGTTTGCAACTGCACATGGGGACAAAGATCGTACTTTTTGGAGAAATGTCCTCTGCTCTGATGAAACAAAAATAGAACTGTTTGGCCATAATGACCATCGTTATGTTTGGAGGAAAAAGGGGGAGGCTTGCAAGCCGAAGAACACCATCCCAACTGTGAAGCACGGGGGTGGCAGCATGATGTTGTGGGGGTGCTTTGCTGCAGGAGGGACTGGTGCACTTCACAAAATAGATGGCATCATGAGGGATCTGGACATATTGAAGCAACATCTCAAGACATCAGTCAGGAAGTTAAAACTTGGTCGCAAATGGGTCTTCCAAATGGACAATGACCCCAAGCATACTTCCAAAGTTGTGGCAAAATGGCTTAAGAACAATAAAGTCAAGGTATTGGAGTGGCCATCACAAAACCCTGACCTCAATCCTATAGAAAATTTGTGGGCAGAACTGAAAAAGCATGTGCGAGCAAGGAGGCCTACAACTTGACTCAGTTACACCAGCTGTCAGGAGGAATGCACCAAAATTCACCCAACTTATTGCAGGAAGCTTGTGGAAGACTACCCAAAACATTTGATGTGTACTACATCATGAAGTGAAGTGTGTGATGTGTACTACATTGTGAAGTGTGTGATGTGTACCACATCGTGAAGTGAGGTGTGTGATGTGTACTACATCGTGAAGTGAGGTGTGTGATGTGTACTACATCATGAAGTGAGGTGTGTGATGTGTACTACATCGTGAAGTGAGGTGTGTGATGTGTACTACATCATGAAGTGAGGTGTGTGATGTGTACTACATCGTGAAGTGTGTGATGTGTACTACATCATGAAGTGAGGTGTGTGATGTGTACTACATCATGAAGTGAGGTGTGTGATGTGTACTACATCGTGAAGTGAGGTGTGTGATGTGTACTACATCATGAAGTGAGGTGTGTGATGTGTACTACATCATGAAGTGAGGTGTGTGATGTGTACCACATCGTGAAGTGAGGTGTGTGATGTGTACCACATCGTGAAGTGAGGTGTGTGATGTGTACTACATCATGAAGTGAGGTGTGTGATGTGTACTACATCATGAAGTGAGGTGTGTGATGTGTACCACATCGTGAAGTGAGGTGTGTGATGTGTACCACATCGTGAAGTGAGGTGTGTGATGTGTACTACATCGTGAAGTGAGGTGTGTGATGTGTACTACATCATGAAGTGAGGTGTGTGATGTGTACTACATCATGAAGTGAGGTGTGTGATGTGTACTACATCATGAAGTGAGGTGTGTGATGTGTACTACATCATGAAGTGAGGTGTGTGATGTGTACCACATCATGAAGTGAGGTGTGTGATGTGTACTACATCATGAAGTGAGGTGTGTGATGTGTACTACATCGTGAAGTGAGGTGTGTGATGTGTACTACATCATGAAGTGAAGTGTGTGATGTGTACTACATCATGAATTGAGGTGTGTGATGTGTACTACATCATGAAGGGAAGTGTGTGATGTGTACTACATCGTGAAGTGTGTGATGTGTACTACATCATGAAGTGAGGTGTGTGATGTGTACTACATCATGAAGTGAGGTGTGTGATGTGTACTACATCATGAAGTGAGGTGTGTGATGTGTACTACATCATGAAGTGAGGTGTGTGATGTGTACTACATCATGAAGGGAAGTGTGTGATGTGTACTACATCATGAAGTGAGGTGTGTGATGTGTACTACATCATGAAGTGAGGTGTGTGATGTGTACTACATCATGAAGTGAAGTGTGTGATGTGTACTACATTGTGAAGTGTGTGATGTGTACTACATTGTGAAGTGAGGTGTGTGATGTGTACTACATCATGAAGTGAGGTGTGATGTGTACTACATCGTGAAGTGTGTGATGTGTACTACATCATGAAGTGAGGTGTGTGATGTGTACTACATCATGAAGTGAAGTGTGTGATGTGTACTACATCATGAAGTGAGGTGTGTGATGTGTACTACATCATGAAGTGAGGTGTGTGATGTGTACTACATCATGAAGTGAGGTGTGTGATGTGTACTACATCATGAAGTGAGGTGTGTGATGTGTACTACATCATGAGGTGAAGTGTGTGATGTGTACTACATCGTGAAGTGTGTGATGTGTACTACATCATGAGGTGAAGTGTGTGATGTGTACTACATCGTGAAGTGTGTGATGTGTACTACATCGTGAAGTGTGTGATGTGTACTACATCGTGAAGTGTGTGATGTGTACTACATCGTGAAGTGTGTGATGTGTACTACATCGTGAAGTGTGTGATGTGTACTACATCATGAAGTGAGGTGTGTGATGTGTACTACATCGTGAAGTGTGTGATGTGTACTACATCATGAAGTGAGGTGTGTGATGTGTACTACATCGTGAAGTGTGTGATGTGTACTACATCGTGAAGTGTGTGATGTGTACTACATCGTGAAGTGAGGTGTGTGATGTGTACTACATCGTGAAGTGTGTGATGTGTACTACATCGTGAAGTGTGTGATGTGTACTACATCATGAAGTGAGGTGTGTGATGTGTACTACATCATGAAGTGAGGTGTGTGATGTGTACTACATCATGAAGGGAAGTGTGTGATGTGTACTACATCATGAAGGGAAGTGTGTGATGTGTACTACATCATGAAGTGAGGTGTGTGATGTGTACTACATCATGAAGTGTGTGATGTGTACTACATCATGAAGTGAAGTGTGTGATGTGTACTACATCATGAAGTGAAGTGTGTGATGTGTACCACATCATGAAGTGAGGTGTGTGATGTGTACTACATCATGAAGTGAGGTGTGTGATGTGTACTACATCATGAAGTGTGTGATGTGTACTACATCATGAAGTGAGGTGTGTGATGTGTACTACATCATGAAGTGAGGTGTGTGATGTGTACTACATCGTGAAGTGAGGTGTGTGATGTGTACCACATCGTGAAGTGAGGTGTGTGATGTGTACTACATCGTGAAGTGAGGTGTGTGATGTGTACTACATCATGAAGTGAAGTGTGTGATGTGTACTACATCGTGAAGTGTGTGATGTGTACTACATCATGAAGTGAGGTGTGTGATGTGTACTACATCATGAAGTGAGGTGTGTGATGTGTACCACATCGTGAAGTGTGTGATGTGTACTACATCATGAAGTGAGGTGTGTGATGTGTACTACATCGTGAAGTGTGTGATGTGTACTACATCATGAAGTGAGGTGTGTGATGTGTACTACATCGTGAAGTGTGTGATGTGTACTACATCATGAAGGGAAGTGTGTGATGTGTACTACATCATGAAGTGAGGTGTGTGATGTGTACTACATCGTGAAGTGTGT
The DNA here is from genome assembly GCF_057628025.1 of Oncorhynchus mykiss. NCBI lineage: Eukaryota > Metazoa > Chordata > Actinopteri > Salmoniformes > Salmonidae > Oncorhynchus > Oncorhynchus mykiss. The sequence continues at coordinate 103,100,140 of NC_143023.1, read as the reverse complement.
GATGTGTACTACATCATGAAGTGAGGTGTGTGATGTGTACTACATCATGAAGTGAAGTGTGTGATGTGTACTACATCATGAAGTGAAGTGTGTGATGTGTACTACATCGTGAAGGGAAGTGTGATGTGTACTACATCATGAAGGGAAGTGTGATGTGTACTACATCATGAAGGGAAGTGTGTGATGTGTACTACATGAATTGAGGTGTGTGATGTGTACTACATCATGAACGGAACATTTGTTCTACAATGTTCAAGTTTAGAGCTTTGATTTCCAGTAAATGTGTTGTACATTATTCCATCTGAATATAGAATATTAATTATGGAGTCAACATCTCGTCGCCGTTAACCTTCCCTCCTTTTATAAATTGGAGAATAACTAACGAAACATTTAATTTTATTCAAAAGATAAGTGGATGAAAGCATGTCAGTTTCAGACCAGAGAAGAGGAGTAGCTACTGAACTTCCTCTACCACCCTCTAGTGGTCACCTATAGTAACTGAATATGATTACAAGCTGACTTTTTCTTGCCCCTTGGAAAAATGAGTCAAGATGTGATATTGAAAATTACTTGGTAGAGCATGACGCTTGCAATGCCAGGGTTTCGGGTTCGAGTCGCATGGGGAGAACCAGTACGAAACTACTGTAAGTCGCTCTGGATAAAAGCGTCTTTTAAATTACAAAAATGTGTGAAGAACACTTTGCCAAAGTAACTTTATTACCAGTTAGGTTTGTTACAGGAAAACAGTGGGTTCAATATCTTCATCTAATGAAATACTTCAGTAGAATGATGCTATTAATATCCAGATGATAACATCCAATAGTATGAGTAAACCTCTTAATGTAGGAAGTTGTAGTTCAGTGGCTACCAAACTAATACCTGGACATTGTAGTCCAGTGGGGGTTGTAGTCTAGTAAGCAACCTTCCCAGCAGTGGACATAACGACCAGTATGCCGAAGGCTTGTAGGTAATGAAGTCCAGATGATGTTTAGTCGTCTCCTCCACACAGAGACAGCATGGCCTTCTGGTAATCCCCTTTAGTGTGCTCCTGGAGAGGAGAGAGATACAGGGTCAGGTTAGGGACTGGCGGGGGGGGCATCAGGATTATAGGCCTAACAGACATGCGGAAAATCAATGGCACTTTCTCAAAACCCATTGGAGGAGAAGGTCAGAGGGGAGAGACCTCTGGCTTTTCTCCTCCAATGGGTTTGTAGAAGGAGAAAGAGGACGTGAGGTGTATGCAACTGAGATCTTCCCATAGAGATATGAGGAGGTGGTAGAGTAGGGTGGTGTTACTGACAGATTGTCTGGAATAGAGACTGTTAGTGTGGGGAGGTGCTAGGGTGTAGAGGTATATTATTGTAGCGTTACTCACAGAGATGGTCTGGAACAGAGACTTGCCGGTCTGACTCTTGAACTCGGTTCTGATCTTCATGAGGTCGACTTCACAACGAGACACCATGATCCTCGTCACCACCTTCTCCTTCGCACTTTTACCCTGCAGATTAGAAATATACTGATTATCAACCTGCAGATTCTAAATATACATCATATTATCACCACCTTCTCCATAGCCCCTTTACTCTGCACAGAGGAGAGACAGTAAACAGGCTAGTAGGAGTACCAGTACTCTGCACAGAGGAGAGACAGTACACAGGCTAGTAGTAGTACCAGTACTCTGCACAGTACACAGGCTAGTAGTAGGAGTACCAGTACTCTGCACTGTAAACAGGCTAGTAGTAGGAGTACCAGTACTCTGCACAGAGGAGAGACAGTAAACAGGCTAGTAGTAGGAGTACCAGTACTCTGCACTGTAAACAGGATAGTAGTAGGAGTACCAGCACTCTGCACAGTAAACAGGCTAGTAGTAGGAGCACCAGTACTCTGCACAGTAAACAGGCTAGTAGGAGTACCAGTACTCTGCACTGTAAACAATCTGAATGTCTCAACACTACATGGTGTAAACTGACTGCAGTATTCCTTGTACTGTTTACATCTTTTGCAAGTCCCCCAAATTAAAACTAGTCAAAGAACCAGGAATTGATACGATTAATTCATTTACCTTCATGGCCTCTGCAAGTCTGCTGGCGAAGTACAGAGGTTTGTTCTCAAAACACTCCACTGTAACAGAGAGACAGAGGAACGCAGAACCTGCTCATTAGTAAGGAACTCCTCACCTGGCTGTCCAGGTCTTAATTGAAAGGGAAACTAAACCCGTAGACACTTGGCACTCCGTAGAATGAGTTTGACCACCCTGGTTTAAAGTAATGACTTACCGAGTGTCAGGAAGGACTTCTCCAGGTCTCCTTTCACCTCCTTCCTGATGCTCTCCTGCATGTCATAGGGACTGTAGCTCTTATACCTGTCAAACACTGGAGCAGACAACACACATTCAGACTGTCTTTTACCTGTCAAACACCTCGGGGCGACAGGGATCCTTTAACATCCACAGAGACCGAAAATTAATATCAGCTCATGTAGCTGGTATATGCTTATAGTCTCTGTTAGTCAGGTATGTCCCGTCTGTCTGGTATACCGTCATCAATAAAATACATTACTGTGTAGCAGTATTCATCGACCTGGCCAAGGCTTGCGACTCCATCAATCACCACATTCTTATCGGCAGTCTCAACAGCCTTGGTTTCTCAAATGACTGCCTCGCCTGATTTACCAACTACTTCTCTGATGAAGTTCAGTGTGTCAAATCGGAGGGCCTGTTGTCCGGGCCTCTGGCAGTCTCTATGGGGGCACCACAGGGTTCAATTCTCTGCTGCTGATTCTCTGATCCACCTCTACACAGACAACACCATTCATACATCTGGCTCTTCTTTGGACACCGTTAACTAACCTCCAAATGAGCTTCAATGCCATGCAACACTCCATCCGTGGCCTCCAACTGCTCTTAAACAGTAGTAAAGCCAAATGCATGCTTTTCATCCGTTCGCTACCCGCCCGCCCGACGAGCATCACTACCCTGGACGGTTCTGACCTAAAATATGTGGACAACTACAAATACCTAGGTGTCTGGTTAGACTAAACTCTCCTTCCAAACTCACATTAAGCATCTCCAATCCAAAATTTAAATTGGCTTCCTATTTCGCAACAAAGCATCCTTCACTCACGCCGCCAAACATACCCTGGTAAAACTGACCATCCTACCAATCCTTGACTTCGGCGATGTCATTTACAAAATAGCTATCACAGTGCCATCCGTTTAGTCACCAAAGCCCCTTATACCACCCATCACTGCGACCTGTATGCTCTCGTCGGCTGGCCATCGCTACATATTCGTCGCCAAACCCACTGGCTACAGGTCATCTATAAGTCTCTGCTAGGTAAAGCTCCGCCTTATCTCAGCTCACGATAACACCCACCCAGAGCACGTGCTCCAGCAGGTATGTCTCACAAAGCCAACACCTCCTTTGGCTGCCTTTCCTTCCAGTTCTCTGCTGCCAGTGACTGGAACGAATTGCAAAAATCACTGAAGCTAGAGACTTACATCTCCCTCACTAACTTTAAACATCAGCTATCTGAACAACGAACCGATCGCTGCAGCTGTACATAGTACATCTGTAAATAGCCCATCCAACTACCTACCTCAACCCCATATTGTTTTTGTTTACTTTTCTGCTCTTTTGCACACCAGTATCACTACTTGTACATTATCATCTGCTCATCTATCACTCCAGTGTTAATCTGCATAATTGTGATTACTTCGCTATTTTAGTGCCTTACCTCCTCACGCCATTTGCACACACTGTATATAGACTTTATTGTGTTACTTACTGTATGTTTGTTTATTCCATGTGTAACTCTGTGTTGTTGTTTGTGTCGAACTGCTTTGCTTTATCTTGGCCAGGTCGCAGTTATAAATGAGAACTTGTTCAACTGGCCTAACCTGGTTAAATAAAGGCGAAATAAAATAAATACTAAATTAATATGTGGTCTCTGTTAGTCTGTCAGGTACCTTTCTGCAGGTGGGGAACACTCCTCTCTGACATGATGGAGATCCAGGTGGCCACATCGGTTCCTTTCCTCTTCACTCCAGCATCATACAGGGCCTGAATACCATATTACACATTACTAGAACCTTAAACATACAGGCCCTGAATAACATATTATATAACACATAACTATTTCATGGCCTTAAACATACAGGGCCTGTATGGTATCACTAGACACCATCATAAAACTCTATTGTAGTGAACCTTACTCAGCTTTCAAACTGGGATTATTCATGTATAGATCTGGTTGATGTATCCATGGTGACAGATTACTAGACAGGACAATATATTGTTCTTACTCTGGCATCTTCATCGATCTTCTCATAGTCCACCACACTGGAGGGTTCTGCCCTCTTGGCCTGTCAACAGATAAGATTAGAACAGGATCAAAGATCAACTCAATAACAGACTAATTACTGCAGTCGTACCTGCACCAGGGATAGTTGGGGTTAGTTCGGGTCAGGGATGGGGTTAGCTCGGGTCTGGGATGGGGTTAGTTCGGGTCAGGGATGGGGTTAGTTCGGGTCAGGGATGGAATGCAAGGTTTTTATCCACCGGCCCAGTCAACTAATTTCTTCTAGACCTGGTCCAAAACCTGTGTCATGTGACATTGTAAAAGACAGTTTCTCTAGCCAGCAGGTTACTACAGCACATTTTCTACTAGCCTGGGTCGTACCTGCACCAGGGCTACTTAGGGTCGTACCTGCACCAGGGCGACTTAGGGCCGTACCTGCACCAGGGCGACTTAGGGCCGTACCTGCACCAGGGCGACTTAGGGCCGTACCTGCACCAGGGCGACTTAGGGCCGTACCTGCACCAGGGCGACTTAGGGCCGTACCTGCACCAGGGCGACTTAGGGCCGTACCTGCACCAGGGCTACTTAGGGTCGTACCTGCACCAGGGCCAGCAGCAGCTTGGCGAAGTCTCCCGAGGTGTCTCCAGCCACATCCTTCTCCAGATCCTTCTTGAACACTGAGGAGATCGATCAGAGACATTCATACTACAAATGACAACATGATACATCCAGCCACAAGCCTAAAACTCCGTGGTCTAATGATGTAATGTTGTACTAGGTAGATAGACCTCCTGCTGACGGAAGCTTTTAGACACAGAAAGAGAATTTTAACATCTTATAAATTTAGCTCTGTGGATTCACTCACGTTCCTTGTAGACCGTCTTAATCTCAGCCAGTTCTGAGGAGCTGCGAGAACAGACAATCTCTATCAGCACCTCCTCGTCCGTTCCTAGACCCTGCAGATACACAGGCGTGTTGCATTACCATAACATTGTACTATAAGGTTAGGATTATATTGTAAATGTCGGGTTAATCTCCAGTGACCTTTAACCCTCCTAACTGCACTGTAGACATACCACCAGGAGAAGGCAGTAGAGACCACTACACAGCTATCAGATTATAATAGAGTTAGTTACTGTAGACATACTACCAGGAGAGGGCAGTAGAGGTTTGGTTGATTGAAAGACACTGCCCAGTACCTTAATGGATCCTTTGATCTCGGAGGCATCATACTGAGTTGTACTCTTCATCAGACCTAAGATCACAGTCTCCAACGACCCAGATAGAGCCCCCTTCAGGGCAGTCACCAGATCCTACAGGAGAGAAACACAGAGCATGTTACTTAGATACAGGCCACGTTACAGTCAGAGTAACATAACAGATGCGACAACCCTCACAGGTGTCATGACAGTTCGCGTGACATAAGATCATCAGTGAAGGGTCATCTTATTGATTGAGCCAGTTGACCCTAGTTTATCTGATTGGTTGAGTTGTCCTCCTGTACCTTCTTGGCTCTCCTCTCATAAGCGAAAGCGATCTCTCTCCTCTGGCTGTAGGTCCTCTTGGTCAGAACATTGATGATGGTCGCTTCATCCACGCCTGAGGTGACATCCCAGATAAACATAACATTCAGGAATAAGTGGACATTGTTCTATGTAACTAGACATTGTTCAATGAATTAAACTGATCAGTAAATCTGAATGACGAGGAACTCTTTAGTGGTTAGGCATTAATGATAGTGAACTGGCTATCCATTATACCAGTCTGGAGAGGGATGACTGGTAACTGGTTGTATCTGCCAGTCTAGCGGGAACTAGCTTGTCTGGATGCAACTCTGTCTGCCACTAGCTGGTATGAGGCTGCTGCTACTACTACTACTGAGGAATTGCCTTGGGAACAGTCCCAGTTCAGACAGGAAGCTGACTCACAAATACCACAGACTGTTGCCACATGGATACCTTTTACCCAGCCAGAGCCTAGCCCAGCCAGAGCCTAGCCCTAGCCCAGCCAGAGCCTAACCCAGCCCAGCCAGAGCCTAACCCAGCCAGAGCCTAACCCAGCCCATCCAGAGCCTAGCCCAGCCCATCCAGAGCCTAGCCCAGCCCAGCCAGAGCCTAACCCAGCCAGAGCCTAACCCAGCCCATCCAGGGCCTAACCCAGCCAGAGCCTAACGCAGCCCATCCAGGGCCTAACCCAGCCCATCCAGAACCTAGCCCAGCCCAGCCAGAACCTAGCCCAGCCAGAGCCTAACCCAGCTTCTAGCCCAGGCAGAACAAAGACGTATTATTCTTCAACTTATATGTCTCTCTTACCCTTCGTCTTGATAGCAGTCTCTATTCTGGCAGCATCTTTGTCTGGATCGAAGTCAATCGCAGGAACAACAGTTGGGTATTTGGACTCACAGGACTGTAATATATAATAGTTTATATTAATATAGTTTAATATTAGGGACAACAGTCAAGTATTTGGGCTCACAGAAGATTCAGAAAACAATAGAGTATTGGTCACTGTACAGTAGTGGAATACTAGTACAAATAGCAGTAGTAGCAGGAGGAGTACTGTAGTTGAATTTTCTACTGGAGTTTAACACCAACATTAATACTACTTACCCCCACATTAAGAGACAGTTGTCCTAGAAACTCAGATACCAGCGCCATGTTGACTGTCCTGTAGAGGGGGGGAGGGGGTGAGAAGTGTTTTAGAGACAGTTCTCCTGCTGAGAACCGTGTAGTTCAATGTCCTGATCACCGTCACTGGGAGTTGGGTAACTCAGACCATCCAGAGATCGTATTGGTTCTCAGGTGATGATTTACATTCTTCTAACTGCAGCGTCTCTCTGAACTAATCATCTCTGTCGATATCTAAGGCACCAAGTCCTCTGTTTATCAAAATGACTAACTAGATATAATAGTTGACATGTCCAGCCTAGACACACCCTGATGAAACACTAGTTAGCACAGAGAACTAACCTTTACTACAACAACCTGGGGTGGCAGGGTAGCCTAGTGGTTAGAGCGTTGGACTAGTAACCGGAAGGTTGCGAGTTCAAACCCCCGAGCTGACATGGTACAAATCTGTCGTTCTGCCCCTGAACAGGCAGTTAACCCACTGTTCCCAGGCCGTCATTGAAAATAAGAATTTGTTCTTAACTGACTTGCCTGGTTAAATAAAGGTAAAAATAAAATAAAAATAAAAAAAAAAAACCTAAACGCTAATGACTTCTACACCCCAACTACTACATCTTAACCCCTACATCCTACCCCCTAACCCCTACTTCCACACCCTAACCCCTACACCCTAACCCCTACTTCCACACCCTAACCCCTACATCCTAACCCCTACTTCCACACCCTACACCCTAACCCCTACATCCTACACCCTAACCCCTACTTCCACACCCTACACCCTAACCCCTACATCCTACACCCTAACCCCTACTTCCACACCCTACACCCTAACCCTTACACCCTAACCCCTACATCCTACACCCTAACCCCTACACCCTTACTACCCCACCCTAACCCTTACTACCCCACCCTAACCCCTACACCCTAACCCTTACTACCACACCCTAACCCCTACTACCACACCCTAACCCATTTGGCAGACAACCAGCAGACACACCCTGGAGCTAGCAGCAGAGCCCTCTGTCTCAGAGAGGTAGTACAGTTGAATCACTCACTGCCTTCTCAGGACTGTTTATACAGAGGAAAGACTGCATTCTGAACATGCATATATTCTACTGGACATGAAGATAATAGAAACCGATACAAAACAATGCATGACAACACTGTGAATCTAACTTGGGTTTTAGTCCCCTACAAGCAAAAAAAAAAATCACAGAGCTAGTTTTGGGATGATAGAAATCCTTCCAACAGCTAGATGAAGCCAATTGTTCGATACATTTATAGTAATGAATGTAAAAAGGAATTGTCAGTTTACCTGCCTGTGCTGAAGAGAGCTGTGGTGCTGTAGAATAGTCCTGGCTATGTGGCCTGGAATGGGTGTGGTGCTTAAATACCACAGGGAGGTTCTACATGTAGCTGTAGAACCTATAATACCGCTCTCTCCTTAGTCTCCACCCCTGAGTCAGACCCACAACACAAACACATTTGTACTAGAGATATACACATCTTAAGGTAGAACAGACAGCATTTTAACTACTTTATATGAAACAGACTAATCATAATATCAGTCAAAAATAGCAAATTCCCAGTTTATGTTACAAAATCAACTTTATAGGAAGTAAAAAAAAAAGAAGTTATATTTCACTCAAAAATAGAGTAAGGCATTGCTGGTAGAATAGATGGATGCAGTTCAATGCATGGTTAATATAATTCACCAATACATTTCTTAGCAGTCCAAATATTGCTGTTAGGTTGTAAATCACAGCTGGCCTGGTACAATTTGCTGCCTCCATTCGGGATGCACTGTTTAAATTAACTCAATATTTTGGACAAAAACGGACCAAAGTAACGAAGGTTGGGAATGTCAATACAATTAAACTAACAAGGGAAATGATCGCAAGTCATCCATAGCATGGCTGACAGGCTAGTTTATGTATTTATTTAGCAAGCTGAAAGCACGGAGCCTAACGTTAACGAGCTAACCGCTGGGAGGATGTCATTGGACGACTTTCCGTCCATATCGGTTTCCGGTGGCTACAACTACAGATGCAGGTGCCATTTGGTTAGCAAACTAGCTATGTTGATCTTGAATATATGTCTTAGTTGTTAATTAAATGTATTTTGTATCGATTAAATGAGAGGGCAGGCAAGTCCCCATTCAGATGTCAAAACGTGGGTTAGCACCGATGAGATACACCGATGAGATAGATGAGACACGGTATTACCGACGTTATGTATTGGCCTTTGAGAGGCGTTGAACCCACCGGTCCTCAGCACTCCCTAGTAGGAGCAGTCCTCATATTAATGAATGGAATTCCATTTCAAGTTATTGTTTCAAGGACCAAATCACATGTATTTCATTATTTTCTTGTTGTAGTGGGCTCAGTAACATTAGTACTCTACAAAAAAATACTTCCATTTAAAAGTATGTATTAACGTGTCTAATAGAATAAAGGTGTCAAAAACACAGTCCAGTTCAAAGTGAACGATGGCAGGCCCTACTGTCTGGAAACAGTCCTGTTCATAGTGAATGATGACAGGCCCTACTGTCTGGAGACAGTCCAGTTCAAAGTGAATGATGGCAGGCCCTACTGTCTGGAGACAGTCCTGTTCAAAGTGAATGATGGCAGGCCCTACTGCCTGGAAACAGTCCAGTTCATAGTGAATGATGACAGGCCCTACTGTCTGGAAACACACAGTCCAGTTCAAAGTGAATGATGGCAGGCCCTACTGTCTGGAAACACACAGTCCAGTTCAAAGTGAATGATGGCAGGCCCTACTGTCTGGAAACACACAGTCCAGTTCAAAGTGAATGATGGCAGGCCCTACTGTCTGGAAACAGTCCAGTTCAAAGTGAATGATGGCAGGCCCTACTGTCTGGAAACACACAGTCCAGTTCAAAGTGAATGATGGCAGGCCCTACTGTCTGGAAACACACAGTCCAGTTCAAAGTGAATGATGGCAGGCCCTACTGTCTGGAAACAGTCCAGTTCAAAGTGAATGATGGCAGGCTTGTGTGGCAAATGGCTTATTTGCACATAGGCCTACTATAGCTCTGATTGGCTATGGCGCACCGGTCTGTGTCTACTGTAGTAGAGTCTGGTCCAGAGGTGCGTTCAGTTTGCGTGAACATTTGCTATGTTGCGGAACTGTTTGTACTGAATGACACGTTTCCCCCCCCTCAAATGATTAAACAGACTTCGAGGTATTTTAACTCCCGTTTGGTGGGCGTGGCAAGGTGTGGCTTGAGGTAATGAGTGACGTATTTAAAGGGAAGTGGCCATGCTGACAGCGTCCCCACAACCCAACCCTGGTCATTCAGTATAGCACCGCTTCCGTTCGATTGAACGTCCCAGAACGTAAAAACGTAGCTGGACAAGACAGACACTGTTTTTAACTTTTTTTTTAGGTTTTATATACTGCAGTTTCTATGAAATGTCCAAACACACGGCCACTTTCCCACTCTATATTGCTATAGAATCATCCCCCCAAATTCTATTAAAGTATGAAAACGATCATATGTAAGATGTCACTTCTCAGAAAATGTATTCTTCTTCCTGGGGGTGTGTATGATTTCATGTGGCTAAAACGCTGTCAGTTCCACTTTAAAGTCATATGCTATTGAGCTCCTCTAAAGCATGACAAAATGTCACATTCAATAGTTTTATTTTTCTGTATTTTCATTGCAAATTATACATCATTCAAAATGTGCCAGAATATAAAGAGGGTTAAAAGAACACCAACCAAACTCAATTTAACTCATTAAGTAAATAACTCAGAAGTGCTTAAACATTTATGGTTCTATGGTTCTGTAGAAGGTTATAGGTGGTTCTAAGGATTGTTCTGCTGGATGGACCGTTGGATCTGCCTCCTCATCCACGTGTCTCATCAATTATCTCTTTGTACTTCTTCTAAAGGCTAACCCCACCTTCCCCAGAGTTGGTCCCGCCTTCCCTGGGCCTCCAGCCCTGCCCTTCCCTGGGCCTCCAGCCCTGCCCTTCCCTGCTTGGGAGGAGAGAAGAGAGGTGCTAGCGGGACCAACTGGACTGGCCAGTACTGAGAGGAGGTAGGGGGGTTAGGACTAGGGCTGAGAGGTGGAGGGGGTTAGGGCTGAGAGATGGAGGGGGTTAGGGCTGGAAGGTGGAGGAGGTTAGGGCTGGGAGATAGAGGGGGTTAAGACTAGGGCTGAGAGGTGGAGGGGTTAGGGCTGAGTGGTGGAGGGGGTTAGGGCTGAGAGATGGAGGGGGTTAGGGCTGAGAGGTGGAGGGAGTTAGGGCTGAGAGATGGAGGGGGTTAGGGCTAGGGCTGAGAGGTGAAGGGGTTAGGGCGGAGTGGTGGTGGGGGTTAGGGCTGGAAGGTGGAGGAGGTTAGGGCTGAGAGATGGAGGGGGTTAGGGCTGAGAGGTGGAAGGGGTTAGGGCTGAGTGGTGGAGGGGGTTAGGGCTGGAAGGTGGAGGAGATTAGGGCTGAGAGATGGAGGGGGTTAGGGCTGAGAGGTGGAGGGGGTTAGGGCTGAGAGGTGGAGGGGTTTAGGGCTGGGAGGTGGAGGGGGTTAGGGCTGAGAGGTGGAGGGGGGTTAGCGCAGGGAGGTAGAGGGGGTTAAGACTAGGGCTGAGAGGTGGAGGAGTTAGGGCTGAGTGGTGGAGGGAGTTAGGGCTGAGAGATGGAGGGGGTTAGGGCTGAGAGGTGGAGCGGGTTAGGACTGAGAGGTGTAGGGGGTTATGACTAGGGCTGAGAGGTGGAGGGGGTTAGGGCTGAGAGGTGGAGGGGGTTAGGGCTGGGAGGTAGAGGGGGTTAAGACTAGGGCTGAGAGGTGGAGGGGGTTAGGGCTGAGAGGTGGAGGGGATTAGGGCTGGGAGGTAGAGGGGGTTAAGACTAGGGTTGAGAGGTGGAGGGGGTTAGGGCTGAGTGGTGGAGGGGGTTAGGGCTGAGAGGTGGAGGGGTTTAGGGCTGGGAGGTGGAGGGGGTTAGGGCTGAGAGGTGGAGGGGGGTTAGCGCAGGGAGGTAGAGGGGGTTAAGACTAGGGCTGAGAGGTGGAGGAGTTAGGGCTGAGTGGTGGAGGGAGTTAGGGCTGAGAGATGGAGGGGGTTAGGGCTGAGAGGTGGAGCGGGTTAGGACTGAGAGGTGTAGGGGGTTATGACTAGGGCTGAGAGGTGGAGGGGGTTAGGGCTGAGAGGTGGAGGGGGTTAGGGCTGGGAGGTAGAGGGGGTTAAGACTAGGGCTGAGAGGTGGAGGGGGTTAGGGCTGAGAGGTGGAGGGGATTAGGGCTGGGAGGTAGAGGGGGTTAAGACTAGGGTTGAGAGGTGGAGGGGGTTAGGGCTGAGTGGTGGAGGGGGTTAGGGCTGAGAGGTGGAGGGGGTTAGGGCTGAGAGGTGGAGGGGGTTAGCGCAGGGAGGTAGAGGGGGTTAAGACTAGGGCTGAGAGGTGGAGGGGTTAGGGCTGAGTGGTGGAGGGGGTTAGGGCTGAGAGATGGAGGGGGTTAGGACTGAGAGGTGTAGGGGGTTATGACTAGGGCTGAGAGGTGAGGGGGTTAGGACTAGGGCTGAGAGATGGAGGGGGTTAGGGCTGAGAGGTGGATGGGGTTAGGGCTGAGAGGTGGAGGGGGTTAGGACTGAGAGATGGAAGGGGTTAGGGCTGAGAGGTGGAGGGGGTTAGGGCTGAGAGGCAGAGGGGATTAGGGCTGAGGTGGAGGGGGTTAGGGCTGGGAGGTGGAGGGGGTTAGGGCTGGGAGGTGGAGGGGGTTAGGGCTGAGAGGTGGAGGGGGTTAGGACTGAGAGGTGTAGGGGGTTATGACTAGGGCTGAGAGGTGAGGGGGTTAGGACTAGGGCTGAGAGGTGGAGGGGGTTAGGGCTGAGAGGTGGAGGGGGTTAGGGCTGAGAGGTGGAGGGGGTTAGGGCTGAGAGGCAGAGGGGGTTAGGGCTGAGGTGGAGGGGGTTAGGGCTGAGAGGTAGAGGGGGTTAGGGCTGAGAGGTGGAGGGGGTTAGGGCTGAGAGGTGGAGGGGGTTAGGACTAGGGCTGAGAGGTGGAGGGAGTTAGGGCTGAGAGGTGGAGGGGGTTAGGATAAGGGCTGAGAGGTGGAGGGGGTTAGGGCTGAGAGGTAGAGGGGGTTAGGGTTGAAAGGTGGAGTGGGTTAGGACTGAGAGATGGAAGGGGTTAGGGCTGAGAGGTGGAGGGGGTTAGGGCTGAGAGGCAGAGGGGGTTAGGGCTGAGGTGGAGGGGGTTAGGGCTGGGAGGTGGAGGTGGAGGGGGTTATGACTAGGGCTGAGAGGTGGATGGGGTTAGGGCTGAGAGGTGGATGGGGTTAGGGCTGAGAGGTGGAGGGGGTTAGGGCTGAGAGGTGGAGGGGGTTAGGGCTTAGAGGTAGAGGGGGTTATGGTTAGGGCTGAGAGGTGGAGGGGGTTATAGGGCTGAGAGGTGGAGGGGGTTAGGACTATGGCTGAGAGGTGGACGGGGTTAGGGCTGAGAGGTGGAGGGGGTTAGGACTAGGGCTGAGAGGTGGAGGGGGTTAGGACTTGGTGATAAGGGAATGTATATGTTTAAAGTAATGACTAAAGAATTCCACCCTGAAACGTAATTAACTGTGTGAAATGTATTAGGATTATTAAACTATAATCCAATAATATATGTTAATATTTCCACAGCTACTTATTAATATTAATATTCCTACAGCTACTTATTAATATGAATATTTCCACAGCTACTTATTAATATGAATATTTCTACAGCTACTTATTAATATGAATATTTCTACAGCTACTTATCAATATGAATATTTCCACAGCTACTTATTAATATGAATATTTCTACAGCTACTTATTAATATGAATATTTCTACAGCTACTTATCAATATGAATATTTCTACAGCTACTTATCAATATGAATATTTCCACAGCTACTTATTAATATGAATATTTCTACAGTTAATATGAATATTTCTACAGCTACTTATCAATATTAATATTTCTACAGTCAATATGAATATTTATACAGCTACTTATCAATATTCATATTCTTACAGCTACTTATTATATGAATATTTCTTTAGCTAGTTTTTTTCTCTGTTGTCCCGGTTGTGTTGGTTGTGCTCTGGACAAAACACAGAGGTTAGAGTTAGGGTTGGAGATATTTTCTATTTGATTAGGATCCCCATTATCTGTTGCAAAAGCAGCAGCTACTCTTCCTGGGGTCCACACCAAACATGAAACATGACATAATACAGAACATTAACAGACAAGAACAGCTCAAAGACAGAACTAAATCAATTAAAAAATGGCGCGCATAGCCTACATATCAATACATACACACAGACTATCTAGGTCCAATAGGGGAGAGGCGTTGTGCCGTGATGTTTTGCTTTGTCTGTTTTTTGAAACCAGGTTTGCTGTTTATTTGAGCAATATGAGATGGAACGGTAGATCTCGTACAACGCTGTGTACTACTCCCTTCACAGAACAGCGCAAACTGGCTCTATAACCAGAATAGAAAGAGGAGTGGGAGGCCCCGGTGCCCAACTGAGCCAGACGACACGTACATTAGAGTGTCTAGTTTGAGAAACAGACGCCTCACAAGTCCTCAACTGGCAGCTTCATTAAATAGTACCCGCAAAACACCAGTCTCAACTTCTTCAACAGTGAAGAGGCGACTCCGGGATGCTGGCCTGGAAGGCAGAGTTGCAAAGAAAAAGCCATATCTCAGACTGGCCAATAAAAATAAAAGATAAAGATGGGCAAATGAACAGAAAGAAAAACAAGGACATTTCTAAGTGACCCCACATTTTTTAACGATAGTGCATGTTTTTTCAACATCAGGTTATGGTCAATAATATCAAAGGCTGCACTGAAATCTAACAGTACAGCTCCCGCAATCTTCTTATTATCAATTTCTTCCAACCAATCATCAGTCATTTGTGTCAGTGCAGTACATGTTGAGCGCCCTTCTCTATAAGCATGCTGAAAGTCTGCTGTTCATTTGTTTGCAGGGAAATAGCATTGTATTTGGTCAACACACTTTTTCCCAACAGTTTGATAGGTCTGCTGTTAGAACCAGTAAAGGCCGCTTTACCACTCTTGGGTAGCGGAATGACTTTGGCTTCCCTCCAGGCCTGAGGACAAAGACTTCCCTCTAGGCTCAGATAAAAGATATGACAGATAGGAGTGGCTATAGAGTCAACTACCATCCTCAGTAGCTTTCCTTCTTGTCAATGCCAGGAGGTTTATTGATCGATTATTGACCGATAACAGTAATTGTTCCACCTCTACAACACTAACTTTACAAAATTCAAACTTACAATTATTTTCTTTCATAATTAGTTTTTTTATGCAGGAATATGAGGCTCACTGATCGTTGTTTGCATTTCCTGCCTAAGTTTGCCCACTTTGCCAATTAAATAATCATCAAAATCATTGGTAACATCAAATGGTTTTGTGATGAATAAGCCATCTGTCTCGATGAAAGATGGAGTGGAATTTGTCTGTCTGCCCATAATTTAATTTAAGGTTTTTTATATCATAATCTGCACATCTATCACTCCAGTATTAATGCTAAATTGTAATTATTTTCACCTCTATGGCCTATTTATTACCTTCCTCCCTGCTCTTCTACATTTCCACACACTGTACATAGATTTTTCTATAGTGTTATTGACTGTGCGTTTGTTTGTGTGTAACTCTGTGTTGTTGTTTGTGTCACACTAGTTTGCTTTATCTTGGCCAGGTCGCAGAGAGAACATGCTTCCTACAAGGCTCTCCCCGCCCTCCCTTTGGCAAATCAGATCACGCCTCCATTCTGCTCCTCCCCCCTATAGGCAGAAACTTAAACAGGAAGCCCCCATGATAAGGAGTGTTAAAACGTTGATCTGACCAATCGAAATCTTCAAGATGTTTTCATCACGCAGACTTGGAAATATTCCAGGTCGCCTCTGGGAATAGTGTCAACATATACACTGACTGTGTGACTGGGTTCGTCAGGAAGTACATAGAGGATGTTGTTCCCACTGTGACGATTACAACTTATCCCAACCAGAAACTGTGGATAGATGGCACCATTTAACCACAGCAAGATAACTGGGGACATGGACGAGAACAAATAGTCTAGCCATGCCCTCCGTAAAGCAATCAAACACACTCCTTCCGGCCCAGACGGCATCCCAAGCCGTGTCCTCAGAACATGTGCAGACCAGCTGGCTGGAGTGTTTTATGGACATATTCAATCTCTCCTTATCGCAGTCTGTTGTTCCCACTTGCTTCAAAATGTCAACCATTGTTCTTGTACCAAAGCAAGCGAAGGTAACGGAACGAAAAGACTATCGCAACGTGGCACTCACTCCTGTCATCATGAAGTACTTTGAGAGGCTAGTTAAGGATCATATCACCTCCACCTTACCGAACAGATCCACAGACGATGCAATCACCATTGCACTGCACACTGCTGAATCCCACCTGGACAAGAGGAATACCTGTGTAAGAATGCTGTTCATTAACAACCCTGGGTCTGAACCCCTCCCTGTGCAACTGGGTCCTAGACCTTCTGGCTGCCGACCCCAGGTGGTGAAGGTAGGTAACAACACCGCCAACGCGGGGGTGCTCAGCCCGTTCCTGTATTCCCTATTCACCCATGACTGCGTGGCCACTCAGGTCTCAAACTCAATCAACAAGTTTGCTGACGACACAACAGTGGTAGGCCTGATTACCAACAACGACGTGACAGCCTACAGGGAGGAGGTGAGAGCCCTGGCAGAGTAGCAGCAGGACAGTAACCTCTCCCTCAATGTTAACAAAACAAAGGAGCTGGTCGTGGACTACATGAGATAGCAGAGAGAGCACGCCCCCATCCACATTAACAGGGAGCGGGTCAAAAGCATGGTGAAGAAGGCGCAAAAGCAGGCTGAAGAAATTTGGCTTGGCCCCTGAATATTTCTACAGCTACTTATCAATATTAATATTTCTACAGTCAATATGAATATTTATACAGCTACTTATCAATATTCATATTCTTACAGCTACTTATTATATGAATATTTCTTTAGCTAGTTTTTTTCTCTGTTGTCCCGGTTGTGTTGGTTGTGCTCTGGACAAAACACAGAGGTTAGAGTTAGGGTTGGAGATATTTTCTATTTGATTAGGATCCCCATTATCTGTTGCAAAAGCAGCAGCTACTCTTCCTGGGGTCCACACCAAACATGAAACATGACATAATACAGAACATTAACAGACAAGAACAGCTCAAAGACAGAACTAAATCAATTAAAAAATGGCGCGCATAGCCTACATATCAATACATACACACAGACTATCTAGGTCCAATAGGGGAGAGGCGTTGTGCCGTGATGTTTTGCTTTGTCTGTTTTTTGAAACCAGGTTTGCTGTTTATTTGAGCAATATGAGATGGAACGGTAGATCTCGTACAACGCTGTGTACTACTCCCTTCACAGAACAGCGCAAACTGGCTCTATAACCAGAATAGAAAGAGGAGTGGGAGGCCCCGGTGCCCAACTGAGCCAGACGACACGTACATTAGAGTGTCTAGTTTGAGAAACAGACGCCTCACAAGTCCTCAACTGGCAGCTTCATTAAATAGTACCCGCAAAACACCAGTCTCAACTTCTTCAACAGTGAAGAGGCGACTCCGGGATGCTGGCCTGGAAGGCAGAGTTGCAAAGAAAAAGCCATATCTCAGACTGGCCAATAAAAATAAAAGATAAAGATGGGCAAATGAACAGAAAGAAAAACAAGGACATTTCTAAGTGACCCCACATTTTTTAACGATAGTGCATGTTTTTTCAACATCAGGTTATGGTCAATAATATCAAAGGCTGCACTGAAATCTAACAGTACAGCTCCCGCAATCTTCTTATTATCAATTTCTTCCAACCAATCATCAGTCATTTGTGTCAGTGCAGTACATGTTGAGCGCCCTTCTCTATAAGCATGCTGAAAGTCTGCTGTTCATTTGTTTGCAGGGAAATAGCATTGTATTTGGTCAACACACTTTTTCCCAACAGTTTGATAGGTCTGCTGTTAGAACCAGTAAAGGCCGCTTTACCACTCTTGGGTAGCGGAATGACTTTGGCTTCCCTCCAGGCCTGAGGACAAAGACTTCCCTCTAGGCTCAGATAAAAGATATGACAGATAGGAGTGGCTATAGAGTCAACTACCATCCTCAGTAGCTTTCCTTCTTGTCAATGCCAGGAGGTTTATTGATCGATTATTGACCGATAACAGTAATTGTTCCACCTCTACAACACTAACTTTACAAAATTCAAACTTACAATTATTTTCTTTCATAATTAGTTTTTTTATGCAGGAATATGAGGCTCACTGATC
This sequence comes from Oncorhynchus mykiss, assembly GCF_057628025.1. Lineage (NCBI taxonomy): Eukaryota > Metazoa > Chordata > Actinopteri > Salmoniformes > Salmonidae > Oncorhynchus > Oncorhynchus mykiss. The sequence goes on along the minus strand of NC_143023.1, from coordinate 103,081,893 downwards.
GTTGTTTGCATTTCCTGCCTAAGTTTGCCCACTTTGCCAATTAAATAATCATCAAAATCATTGGTAACATCAAATGGTTTTGTGATGAATAAGCCATCTGTCTCGATGAAAGATGGAGTGGAATTTGTCTGTCTGCCCATAATTTAATTTAAGGTTTTTTATATCATAATCTGCACATCTATCACTCCAGTATTAATGCTAAATTGTAATTATTTTCACCTCTATGGCCTATTTATTACCTTCCTCCCTGCTCTTCTACATTTCCACACACTGTACATAGATTTTTCTATAGTGTTATTGACTGTGCGTTTGTTTGTGTGTAACTCTGTGTTGTTGTTTGTGTCACACTAGTTTGCTTTATCTTGGCCAGGTCGCAGAGAGAACATGCTTCCTACAAGGCTCTCCCCGCCCTCCCTTTGGCAAATCAGATCACGCCTCCATTCTGCTCCTCCCCCCTATAGGCAGAAACTTAAACAGGAAGCCCCCATGATAAGGAGTGTTAAAACGTTGATCTGACCAATCGAAATCTTCAAGATGTTTTCATCACGCAGACTTGGAAATATTCCAGGTCGCCTCTGGGAATAGTGTCAACATATACACTGACTGTGTGACTGGGTTCGTCAGGAAGTACATAGAGGATGTTGTTCCCACTGTGACGATTACAACTTATCCCAACCAGAAACTGTGGATAGATGGCACCATTTAACCACAGCAAGATAACTGGGGACATGGACGAGAACAAATAGTCTAGCCATGCCCTCCGTAAAGCAATCAAACACACTCCTTCCGGCCCAGACGGCATCCCAAGCCGTGTCCTCAGAACATGTGCAGACCAGCTGGCTGGAGTGTTTTATGGACATATTCAATCTCTCCTTATCGCAGTCTGTTGTTCCCACTTGCTTCAAAATGTCAACCATTGTTCTTGTACCAAAGCAAGCGAAGGTAACGGAACGAAAAGACTATCGCAACGTGGCACTCACTCCTGTCATCATGAAGTACTTTGAGAGGCTAGTTAAGGATCATATCACCTCCACCTTACCGAACAGATCCACAGACGATGCAATCACCATTGCACTGCACACTGCTGAATCCCACCTGGACAAGAGGAATACCTGTGTAAGAATGCTGTTCATTAACAACCCTGGGTCTGAACCCCTCCCTGTGCAACTGGGTCCTAGACCTTCTGGCTGCCGACCCCAGGTGGTGAAGGTAGGTAACAACACCGCCAACGCGGGGGTGCTCAGCCCGTTCCTGTATTCCCTATTCACCCATGACTGCGTGGCCACTCAGGTCTCAAACTCAATCAACAAGTTTGCTGACGACACAACAGTGGTAGGCCTGATTACCAACAACGACGTGACAGCCTACAGGGAGGAGGTGAGAGCCCTGGCAGAGTAGCAGCAGGACAGTAACCTCTCCCTCAATGTTAACAAAACAAAGGAGCTGGTCGTGGACTACATGAGATAGCAGAGAGAGCACGCCCCCATCCACATTAACAGGGAGCGGGTCAAAAGCATGGTGAAGAAGGCGCAAAAGCAGGCTGAAGAAATTTGGCTTGGCCCCTGAATATTTCTACAGCTACTTATCAATATTAATATTTCTACAGTCAATATGAATATTTATACAGCTACTTATCAATATTCATATTCTTACAGCTACTTATTATATGAATATTTCTTTAGCTAGTTTTTTTCTCTGTTGTCCCGGTTGTGTTGGTTGTGCTCTGGACAAAACACAGAGGTTAGAGTTAGGGTTGGAGATATTTTCTATTTGATTAGGATCCCCATTATCTGTTGCAAAAGCAGCAGCTACTCTTCCTGGGGTCCACACCAAACATGAAACATGACATAATACAGAACATTAACAGACAAGAACAGCTCAAAGACAGAACTAAATCAATTAAAAAATGGCGCGCATAGCCTACATATCAATACATACACACAGACTATCTAGGTCCAATAGGGGAGAGGCGTTGTGCCGTGATGTTTTGCTTTGTCTGTTTTTTGAAACCAGGTTTGCTGTTTATTTGAGCAATATGAGATGGAACGGTAGATCTCGTACAACGCTGTGTACTACTCCCTTCACAGAACAGCGCAAACTGGCTCTATAACCAGAATAGAAAGAGGAGTGGGAGGCCCCGGTGCCCAACTGAGCCAGACGACACGTACATTAGAGTGTCTAGTTTGAGAAACAGACGCCTCACAAGTCCTCAACTGGCAGCTTCATTAAATAGTACCCGCAAAACACCAGTCTCAACTTCTTCAACAGTGAAGAGGCGACTCCGGGATGCTGGCCTGGAAGGCAGAGTTGCAAAGAAAAAGCCATATCTCAGACTGGCCAATAAAAATAAAAGATAAAGATGGGCAAATGAACAGAAAGAAAAACAAGGACATTTCTAAGTGACCCCACATTTTTTAACGATAGTGCATGTTTTTTCAACATCAGGTTATGGTCAATAATATCAAAGGCTGCACTGAAATCTAACAGTACAGCTCCCGCAATCTTCTTATTATCAATTTCTTCCAACCAATCATCAGTCATTTGTGTCAGTGCAGTACATGTTGAGCGCCCTTCTCTATAAGCATGCTGAAAGTCTGCTGTTCATTTGTTTGCAGGGAAATAGCATTGTATTTGGTCAACACACTTTTTCCCAACAGTTTGATAGGTCTGCTGTTAGAACCAGTAAAGGCCGCTTTACCACTCTTGGGTAGCGGAATGACTTTGGCTTCCCTCCAGGCCTGAGGACAAAGACTTCCCTCTAGGCTCAGATAAAAGATATGACAGATAGGAGTGGCTATAGAGTCAACTACCATCCTCAGTAGCTTTCCTTCTTGTCAATGCCAGGAGGTTTATTGATCGATTATTGACCGATAACAGTAATTGTTCCACCTCTACAACACTAACTTTACAAAATTCAAACTTACAATTATTTTCTTTCATAATTAGTTTTTTTATGCAGGAATATGAGGCTCACTGATCGTTGTTTGCATTTCCTGCCTAAGTTTGCCCACTTTGCCAATTAAATAATCATCAAAATCATTGGTAACATCAAATGGTTTTGTGATGAATAAGCCATCTGTCTCGATGAAAGATGGAGTGGAATTTGTCTGTCTGCCCATAATTTAATTTAAGGTTTTTTATATCATAATCTGCACATCTATCACTCCAGTATTAATGCTAAATTGTAATTATTTTCACCTCTATGGCCTATTTATTACCTTCCTCCCTGCTCTTCTACATTTCCACACACTGTACATAGATTTTTCTATAGTGTTATTGACTGTGCGTTTGTTTGTGTGTAACTCTGTGTTGTTGTTTGTGTCACACTAGTTTGCTTTATCTTGGCCAGGTCGCAGAGAGAACATGCTTCCTACAAGGCTCTCCCCGCCCTCCCTTTGGCAAATCAGATCACGCCTCCATTCTGCTCCTCCCCCCTATAGGCAGAAACTTAAACAGGAAGCCCCCATGATAAGGAGTGTTAAAACGTTGATCTGACCAATCGAAATCTTCAAGATGTTTTCATCACGCAGACTTGGAAATATTCCAGGTCGCCTCTGGGAATAGTGTCAACATATACACTGACTGTGTGACTGGGTTCGTCAGGAAGTACATAGAGGATGTTGTTCCCACTGTGACGATTACAACTTATCCCAACCAGAAACTGTGGATAGATGGCACCATTTAACCACAGCAAGATAACTGGGGACATGGACGAGAACAAATAGTCTAGCCATGCCCTCCGTAAAGCAATCAAACACACTCCTTCCGGCCCAGACGGCATCCCAAGCCGTGTCCTCAGAACATGTGCAGACCAGCTGGCTGGAGTGTTTTATGGACATATTCAATCTCTCCTTATCGCAGTCTGTTGTTCCCACTTGCTTCAAAATGTCAACCATTGTTCTTGTACCAAAGCAAGCGAAGGTAACGGAACGAAAAGACTATCGCAACGTGGCACTCACTCCTGTCATCATGAAGTACTTTGAGAGGCTAGTTAAGGATCATATCACCTCCACCTTACCGAACAGATCCACAGACGATGCAATCACCATTGCACTGCACACTGCTGAATCCCACCTGGACAAGAGGAATACCTGTGTAAGAATGCTGTTCATTAACAACCCTGGGTCTGAACCCCTCCCTGTGCAACTGGGTCCTAGACCTTCTGGCTGCCGACCCCAGGTGGTGAAGGTAGGTAACAACACCGCCAACGCGGGGGTGCTCAGCCCGTTCCTGTATTCCCTATTCACCCATGACTGCGTGGCCACTCAGGTCTCAAACTCAATCAACAAGTTTGCTGACGACACAACAGTGGTAGGCCTGATTACCAACAACGACGTGACAGCCTACAGGGAGGAGGTGAGAGCCCTGGCAGAGTAGCAGCAGGACAGTAACCTCTCCCTCAATGTTAACAAAACAAAGGAGCTGGTCGTGGACTACATGAGATAGCAGAGAGAGCACGCCCCCATCCACATTAACAGGGAGCGGGTCAAAAGCATGGTGAAGAAGGCGCAAAAGCAGGCTGAAGAAATTTGGCTTGGCCCCTAAGACCCTCACAAACTTTTACAGATGCATCATCGAGGGCATCCTGTCGGGCTGTATTACCGCCTGGGACGGCAATTGCAAATATGTGCAGTCAGCCCAAAGTATCTATCAATTTTGCTTTGGGGTTTTGCACTTTTTAAATATTAATATTCTCGACATAGCTCATGCCCTACAGGACATCTACCGCACCCGGTGTCACAGGAAGGCCATCAGACTGATAAATAGTCACCTCTAGTATTTAATGCTGTTCCAGGACCCAGTTGCACAGGGCTCAGACCCAGGGCCTCTAGCTTAATGATGAGTTTGGAGGGTACTATGGTGTTGAATGCTGAGCTGTAGTAAAAGAACAACATTCGTACATAGGTATTCCTCTTTCCAGATGGGATAGGGCAGTGTGCAGTCATGATGGCGATTGCATTGTCTGTGGATCTTTTGGGGCGGTAAGCAAATTGAAGTGGGTCTAAGGTGACAGGTAAGGTAGAGGTGATATGATCCTTGACTAGCCTCTCAAAGCACATAATGATGACAGACATGAGTGCAACGGGGCGATAGTCCTTTAGTTCAGTTACCTTTGCTTTCTTGGTTACAGGAACAATGACATGTACTCATATTCCATCAATAATATGTCATCAAATAAAATCACAGTTTATTTGGCGTTTGCACAGGTTACAGTGGAGTATATACAGGGATATGACATGGCACAGGTTACAGGGGAGTATATACAGGGATATGACATGGCACAGGTTACAGTGGAGTATATACAGGGATATGTCATGGCACAGATTACAGGGGAGTATATACAGGGATATGACATGGCACAGATTACAGGGGAGTATATACAGGGATATGTCATGGCACAGATTACAGGGGAGTATATACAGGGATATGACATGGCACAGATTACAGGGGAGTATATACAGGGATATGACATGGCACAGATTACAGGGGAGTATATACAGGGATATGACATGGCACAGGTTACAGTGGAGTATATACAGGGATATGACATGGCACAGGTTACAGGGGAGTATATACAGGGATATGACATGGCACAGGTTACAGGGGAGTATATACAGGGATATGACATGGCACAGGTTACAGTGGAGTATATACAGGGATATGACATGGCACAGATTACAGTGGAGTATATACAGGGATATGACATGGCACAGATTACAGTGGAGTATATACAGGGATATGACATGGCACAGATTACAGGGGAGTATATACAGGGATATGACATGGCACAGATTACAGGGGAGTATATACAGGGATATGACATGGCATTGTAACCTGTACTATTGAACTAACAGTGTGTAACACCCCCCCGCAGACTCCTCCCTCACGTCCCACTACTAGCTCCGGATCGGCTACACCAGATAATGTGATTTAACTAAAGATAGTTGGTATCCATTACTGGGAGTTACAGGAGAGGTACTGTTTGGCGAAGCACAAAGCATTTTCAACCAACCATAGTGATACTGTCTTTTTGTCCTTGATTCGTGGGGAAACAGGAGTCTCATAAAATGTCTGTGTCCAGTTGCAGGGGGGTCAGTTTTAAATGTTGCGTTATTGAAATAAATACTTGTTTTCTAAATTCAAACGGACCCACTGCTGAGGATAGGAAACAGGCCTGTTGATTGGATGAGAGGAGGAGAGGAGACAGGCTTGTTGATTGGATGAGAGGAGGAAGGGAGACAGGCCTGTTGATTGGATGAGAGGAGGAAGGGAGACAGACCTGTTGATTGGATGATTCTTCTGTTCTGCCTGTGCATGTTTAATCATCGTCACACTCCCTCTGAAAGGCTCTGTTACAGGAGACTGCAGAAGCAGAGCTGCTCATTGGATGATACTTCTGCATGTACATGTCCATCTGAATTGCACTTAGTTTCATCACAGCCTGTCAGCACTGAGGGTCCTGTGTGAATGGAGGTTCAGGCCAGAGCATGTTGCTGTCAGCCTGTTTCTGTTGGTTTAACAGCAGG